>NC_142355.1:1571071-1881785 GCF_059441175.1 Urocampus carinirostris
CGACCAATGGTAGGAGCCGATCTATTTGTTGTGTGTTATAGATCTAATGCGCTGCGCTTCTTTTTGCCGATTTTTCTCGCGATCTCTAACTGCTAACTTGGGGTGATGAAACAGTCACGTATCATACCTCACCCCCCCAAAATATTTTCTCATCGAATTTAGACGATTTACGGGAATGACCTTTGGGGTTCAAAAACAGCGGAAATCCGCGGAAAATTCTGATCCCTGCTTTTTTTCTTTTATTGTACCATTATTCAAAATGTAGTTTTAATAAGAAATTGAGCAATTATTATTTTGTTTACTATTTGACTGATAATGTGATAGCAGCTTATTTGATCAACCCCAAGAATATGTTTAACAAGTTAAAAACGTATCTTTCAGATTTAATTTTCCCTATGTTCCGGTCCGGAGCAGTCGCTTCGAAAACGCTGGTCTACTATTGATCCCAAGAGCAAAGAAGAAATCTGCATGTTCAAGAGCGTTCTCCATTCGAGCCCTGATGTTGTGGAATGCTCTTCCCCCAGAGATTCGATCTGCAACCTCAGTGGAAATGTTTAAATCACTTCTATTCTATAGCATATGAATAACCTATATTTTATGTTGACAATCTGTATTGGCCGTCATGTAGGTTTTAGATCAGGGGATGGTGTCATAATAGTCTGGTTTGCAATAGTCTTTGATCCGTGCAGCACTTTGACTCTTTGTGATTAAGGGCCAAACAAATAAACAGGACTTGACATATTCAAAAAGTAGTTATAATAAGAAACTGAGCAATTATTTTGTTTACTATTGGACTAATACTATGATAACTCGACCGTGGATCAACCACGAATGTGTCCAACAAGTTCAAAATGTATATTTTTTCCATTTTACTAAAATTTTAGAGTCGTAATTTAATTGTGAAATATGAAAAATACTTTCATGAAGCAAATAGAGTCCAAATGTATTCTTAATGTGTGTCAAAATAACAAGGCAATGTTTAGAAACGGTAATTACTATGGAGTCTTGAGTTTGATTACATTTATGACAACATAATCACGTAATGAGACTAATAATCAGGGTTGGGTAGGGTTACTTTAACTTGATTACTTTCAATGACTTTTGGACTACTCCAATACCAAATATGCTAATAAAAGACAAAAGAAACTAAATATGAATAAAATGACTAAATTTTGTGCAGGCTTGGGGAGTAACGGAATACATGGAACGGCAAAAATGATGTTTGGATTTATTTTCATTTTGTTTCTGTTGCATTTTATGTTTTGCCGGGGATCAAAGAGATCAAAGCCAGGAGAGAACGCTTACCACGTGTTGTGAGTCATCATTTTAATCATATTTAGTTTCTTTTGTCTTTTATTAGCATATTTGGTATTGGAGTCATCCAAAAGTCATTGAAAGTAATCCAGTTAAAGTAACCCTACCCAACCCTGCTAATAATGACCACTTGACACATTGTGGGTGGATATTTTGCCCTTTGTGGAAGGTTTAAATTTGTAATCTGTGCGTTTACTCGCTACTATAATTATCGTCCGTCCTTATATATGGTCTGCATTTAAATAGCGCTTTTCAAGTCAATGAAGACCTCCCAAAGCGCTTCACACTTACCCATTCACACACACACACTCACACACCAATACATGACTTTAATGAGGAAATTTCGCACAATTAACGGACCAAAAATGAAAAGCAAAGGCATTACATCAATTTATTATTAATTTCGCATTTAGTGAGTCAAAATAAATCGTACATTTATTCTTCATCCCGAAAACTTTTGAATGAAACGCGAGTGTCACTGAAAGCTAGCATAGCATGCTAGCAGTGGCAAGTTCCCGGTGCGACAGAATTCAATTTGACGTCAGAATTAACGGCGTTAACTCACCGAAAGCCAGGAGCGCCAGTAAAAGTCCAATTCCCCACGCCCGCTTCATCATTTTAATCTTGTTTTTTAGAGACCAAAATCTGAAAAGATGAAGACGCCACACGCTGTGTGTCTTAGTTCTACGGACAATGGACCGCCTTCGGAACCACAAGGCAGTTAAATGGGAGGAAGACGACCAATGAAGACGCACCACGCACCCGCCTTGACCAATCAGAGTGGGGACGACGTGCCCGTGCTGACCAATCGGCGTCTTCGACATAAGACGATACGCTCAAATCGTGGCCGCCTCTCATTGGACAACAAAATGACTTCTTTAAATAAATACGTGTTACTTTGATATTTGTGTTTTAATATTACGCAACGACTGTTTCGTCATCAATAGAAAAAACAATTTGGATTTCTATTCCGTATAATATATGAATTACACTTACAATTACCGTCGATGTCATCGACGTTGCATGCAACGAGATTGGACATGGCACTCCAGGGGGAAACATGTCATAAAGACACTTTGAAGAGGAAAAATGATACAAGACTATCAGGTTGAATTAGTAGTGTACTAATAACACATGTGTCAAACAATGTTCCCTCTAAGCTGCGTGTGTGCGCAATTGCGCACTACCCAGAGCTTTTCCGCGCACAAGAAAATCGAGTCAGCTCACCAAAATCAAGACTCAAATTTGCTAAATAAAAAGCGAATTAAGTCAAAGTTACAATGCATGAAGGCAAAAATACACGGGTTCGCCTGACGCTGTGTTCTAAATGCGATACTTAAGTCAATGTCGAAGTAGAACGAAGTTGAATAAAGTTAGTAGAGTTTTTCGAGAACCGGCTTCTTCGGCTCGGCTCACTAAAAAAAAACGGCTCTCTCGGGTCCCAAACGGCTCTTCAGGATGTTTTAGATCCTTGAATCCCAACGTGACCAAATATTATGTAAAATTATGCACAAAATGACTTAAAAAAATGGGGGAAAATAGAGCAAAAAAAAAAAATATAAAACCAAAATGAAAAAGTAGTGAAAAGCTGAGAAAAAAAAGAAACAAAAACAGGAAAAAGAGAAAAAAAGAGCAGGAAAAAATCTGAAAAAAAGAAAAACAAAAAGCAAGAAAAAAAGTAACAGCTAGGAAAAAATAAACACGAGATTTTTTCAAAGGAATTTAAAAAAAAACTGAAAAAAGGGAAAAGAAGAAAAAGTTCGTGTAGCATTCAAATCATTTCCAATGATATCAAGTGAATCTTGTTGCCAACATTGTACTTCCACTAAAAAATGCGGTTAAATACAGTTGTGTATCGTGCAACCGACTAAATAAGCCCCCCAAACATGTTAGTATTATGCGACAAAAGATACCGGAAAAAAAATGGAAATCTTGTTAAAACAAACGACGTTTTTAGGCCGTACAACCTTTGCAATCGTACATGAGTCAATTCATTCAAAAGTGAAAAATAATTTTGCCATGCCGGAAACTCAGCAAAATGTAACGTGATGTCAAGTTTTGGACATGTTTGATAATGACTTAGTTGCCACACTTGGGATTATGGTGGCTCACAGTTGTTTCAAGCGTTGCTCACCGACTTTGAGTGAACGCTCAGACCCGTGGAAGATTAGAGGGAACATTGGTGTCAAACCGTGGGCCAGTTTGAATCGGGCGACAGAGACCCACGAGAAAAAAAATAGCTGCAGTTTTAAATACGTCCACATGATGTCACCCTAGCCAGGCACCACTCGCAAAGCAACTGTAGTATTGTTTTCTCTCTATTTTCCCTTCTAGTCTATTTTTCCCCCTCTTTTCTCTTGCCCTTCATTTTATCTTGCTCATTTCTTACTCCTTTTTTCCTCATGCTCACTTTTCTGTCCCTTACATTCTTTTGATCTTTCTTTTTCCATTTTACTTCTTCTCCCTCTCTTCATTGTGCTCTATATCTCGATCACTCTTGTTTTTGCTTTTTATTTCTCTTTCCTTCGCTCCATCTCTTAAACTTGCAAGTTAGCAAAAACAGGCCCAAGTTATAATAACAATATCGGTGGCGGCAGTCGCTCAGGAGTGCTTTTCTCAGGAAGAAATGGTGGCGGGTGGTCAGATTCCTGGCTCATCAGAGTCAAAGGTGGATGCAATAAAGAAGCACGTCTCCAAAAGAAAAAAAGGTTCAGAAACTGCAATATCACTGAGTGCAATTTGGCTGCAGCATCTCCATCTACGTGTTTGATGAAAATGTTACAAACTTAGCCATTCAAGTTTAGGAATTTCACCATCAACCGTTAGGGGCATTGAAATCACGTATGATTATAGTCATAACCTTTCTCTACATCAAAAACCGAATGTCAAATGGACAGAGGGCCAAATAATAGTCTTGTTCCACGGACAGACTGAGATCATTTCTTCCTCATGTCATGAGGCTCTTTAACTCCACCCGGGGGCAGTAAAAGCCCACATGAAACCCCACCCCCATATTTGCATATCACCCTATTTTTTATGACAGTGTGTATTTTATGTAGCACTATTTGAATACTCTATAGCAAAACATTACATTGAGTATTTTTCTATTCTATATCTTTTATTTCATTATTTTATTATTCAACACAAGGATACTGCTGGAAGTGGGAATTTCGCTACGGGGATGAAGAAAGTATCCATCTAAAAACTATATTCCGTGACAATCACATTAATAAAGCAAAGAAATTCTTTCCTGGATATAAAAAGCTCGATAACAAATTTATTTGCAAATATTCAAATGAATGAGTTCGAAAGAGCTGCAACGAGAGAGATAGACGTCTTCATAGAGAACTCAAAGCCAAAATGGGAAGTTAGTGTGCGAGAGAGTACGGAGGGGGACTGAGAGATGAGAACGTGATTAAAACAAGAAAATGTAAGAAAGGCGAGAGAGTAAGGGGGAGAACCAAGAGACAGAACAAGAGAGGATGAGAGAACGAGGGAAAGGGGGAACAAGATAGAGAGGAGACTAAGAGGGAGAGAGAACAAAGACCAGAGAGAACAATAGAATGAGAGGGAGACAACAAGGGGGGAGAGAGAGAATAATGAGAGGAATAGAAAGAATGAGAGAACGAGGAAAGAGTGAACAAATAGAGAGAGAGAGGAGACAAAGGAGTAAGAACAAAGACCAGAGAGAACGATAGAATGAGAGGGAGACAACAAGGGGGAGAGAAAAAGAGAAGAATGAGAGATAATGAGAGGAATAGAAAGAGAATGAGAGAACGAGATAGAGCAGACGAAGGAGAGAGAATGATAGAATGTGAGGGAGACAACAAGGGGGAGAAGAATGAGAGAATGAGAGGAATAGAAAGAGAATGAGAAATCGAGGAATGGGGGAACGAGATAGAGAAAGAGAGGAGACGAAGGAGAGAGAACGATAGAATGAGAGGGAGACAACAAGGGGGAGAGAAAAAAGAAAGATAATGAGAGGAATAAAACGAGAGAGAGTGAGAGAACAAGATAGAGAAAGAGAGGAGATGACAGAGAGAGAATAGAATGAGAGGGAGACAACAAGTGGGGGAGAGAGAAGAATGAGAGATAATGAGAGGAATAGAATGAGAGAATAAGGGGAGGGGAACGAGATAGAGAAAGAGAGGAGACAAAGGAGTAAGAACAAAGATGAGAGAGAACGATAGAATGAGAGGGAGACAACAAGGGGGAGAGAAAAAGAGAAGAATGAGAGATAATGAGAGGAATAGAATGAGAGAATGAAAGAATGAGAGAACGAGAGAGTGGACCAGCGAGAAAAGAGAACAAAGACCAAAGAGGACAAGAGAGGGTTAGGATATTTGCCCCAATACAGTGAAATGTCCCCTGCTCTACTTAATCCAAGATGGCCTCCCAGAGGAACATCACTCCAACCGTTTGTGTCAAAATGTGATTTTATTAAGAAAAGAAGAAGAAGAAAAAGATCCTGTTCAAAAGTTAGGCGCTGGCTTGCGCGGCTAGCTTGACTCGCGTGGCGCCCGCCACCATCTTGTGGTAGTCCGCCAACTTGCCTCCCACTTTGTGGTAAAGCTGAGAAAGAGAGAAAAAAAATTAGCCGGGTGTTGACACGCCTGTCCACCGGGGGGCGCCGGTGAACTTTGTTTATTTTTCTTGTATTGTTTTTTTAAATGCAGTTTTTGCTTTTTTTTTCTTCTATTTTTCCTAGCTTTTCACTTCTCTTTGCCTTTTTTATCTACTGCTGTTTTTTTCTTAGCTTTTTTTTATTCTATCGTTTTTCCCTTTTTCTTTCCCCCATAACTTTTTTTTCTTCCTGCTACTTTTTTTTTTACCTCTTTCTAGTTTTCTTCCTTTTATATCTCTTGCCTTTTCTTTTCCTTTTTCTACAAACCTTCACTTCTTTTTCTCTTTCCCGAGCTTCTTTGTTCATTTTTTAACTTTGTCCTTACCCTTTTTTGTATTTTATTTATTTCTTTTGTTTCTTTTATCCAACCCTTTCCTCAAATTTTTCTTCTATTCTTTTTTGTAGCTTTCACTTCTTTTTTTGCTTTTTTTCTTCCTCTTTTTGTCTTTTCTTAGCTTCTTTTCTTTCTTCTTTTCTTTCTTTTATCCTACCCTTTCCTTAATTTTCTTCTATTCTTTTTCCTAGCTTGCACTGCTTTTTTCTTGTTTTTCTTCTTTTGTTTTTATCCTACATTTAACGTTTTTATCTTGCTTTTTTTCATATTTATTTTGATAAATATTTTTATTCTTTTTTTTCTAGTTCTACTTCCTTTTTTCTTAATTTTCTTATTTTATTTCTCTTTTCCTACCCTTGACTTAAATTTTCTTGCATTTTTAAATCCCTTTGTATTCCCATTATTTTTTTTCTTCTCTCCTTCCTGGCTCTTTTTTCATGCCTTTTTCTCCCTCTTAGTTCTTTCTTTTTTCTTCTTTGGTTTCTTAATTCCTTTTTTCTTTTGTGTATTTCCCACTTTTTTAAAACCATTTTCTGCATAATAATAATAATAATAATAATAATAATAACATAAAACACAACTAAACCGTGTGAAGAGCCAGACTGTTTTTAAGAGAGCCGAGCCGAAAGAGCCGCTTCAGTAAAAGGGTCCGTGATTCCCACGGGCCGGGGCGTACTCACGCTCTGATTGGACTGCGTGCTCTTGAGCGCCTCCAGCAATTGGTCGACGGCCGTGTACGGCAGCCACACGGTGGCGCCGCGTGCCGAAAGGGGCTCCTGAAACGAAAGCGGTCAGCGGCCATTTTGTGAACGTGAGCGGCGTTAGCGTGGGTTACCTTGAGGCCGAAATATTGGTGCCCCCGTCCCAAGATGGCGTCCACGTACTCCATCACCAGCTCGGCCGCCGCCTCCAGAAGGTCGAAGTTCAGGTAGAGCCGCAACAGTGCCGGAGCGTCCACTTCCTGTCGCGCAAAAAGCTAGCTAGAATTGCTAATATTTGGCTAGCGATCGCGACACAGGGTACCCGGATCGAGCTCAAATCTAGAATTTCTCATCACTTTTAACACATTTTCCCCGGAGGAAATAGATCAAAACCAAATCATTTGTTCCCGGATCGAGCTTCTATCTAGAATTTTCATACCTCAAACAAAATCTTCTCATAGAAAACAACTCAAAAGCAAATATGTTCCTGGATCGAGCTCATATTCAGAATTTTCATATCTCAAACAAAATTTTCCCATAAGATGAACTGAAAACTAACTAATACGTTCCTAAATCAGGCTTTTGTTTAGAATTTTCTATTCTTGAACAAAATTTTCCAATAAAAAAGAACTCAAAACCAAACCATTTGTTCCCAAATCGAGCTCGTATCTAGAATTTTCACATCTCGAACAAAATCCCACGTAAGATTAACTGAAAACCAACTAATTTGTTCCTAAATGGGATTCGTGTTAAGAATTTTCAAAACTTGAACAAAATTTTCCCCATAGAAAAGAATTGAAAACCAAATAATTGGTTCCCGGATGCAGCTTCAATCTGAAATTTTCATAACTCGAACAAAATCCCCCATAAGATTTTTTTTCCCATTAGGAATAACTGAAAACCAATTCATTCGATTCCCCCCTCTTCTCATATCTTGAACACACTTTCCCCATATGAAATAACCAAAACTTTTTAATTTGTTCTAATTCTGCCCATAAGGAATAACAAAATATCAATCCAATCCTGGCCTCCCAAAACCATCAGATCATACAAGATGGCGGCGCCCCTGTTCGGCTGCGGCGACATCGGCTCGCTACAGTTTTTTACACTTCGGTCATAAAACCCAGTCTTCGACTCAGTTATGACGGCGAACAAAGTCAACTCGAACCGCAGATTAATATACGATCGCAGTTTTTCTGCTGGATACGCGATCATCAGGAAATCAAGCGCTCGGTGCTACGACCACTCGGGAGTGTTTACGTTGACTGCTACGTCACCGAGTGGCAAGAGAGCGTTGTGACCGGAGGAGGAAGCGATGTTGTCGGGCCGGGCTGACCGCTAAGCTAAAGGCTAAACCCTTCAAAATGCCTCTCCCATCCATTTTCCTCTCCAACGTTCGCTCTCTGGACAATAAACTGGACCATTTACAACTGGAAGTAACATCGAACCGCGAGATGACCAACTGCTGCTCTCAAATTCTGACAAAGACACGGTTAAACTTATCTATCCCGGCTGACGCTCAAGGAAACTGTGCGGGTCAGATGTATCGACATTTCGTTCTGTATACACGTGTACTAGAATGACAATAAAGTAGATCTGAATCTGAATCTGCGACCAAATAAGCTGTTATTTCTGTGGCACTTATTTTCAAGTAGCCTTCTGCTTTGTTGCTGTTATTTCAAGTTTTGATATTTTCTGCAACAAGATATCATTGATGAATGGTATGCTAGCTGTCCGTAGCACTTGTTTTTAGATTCTAGTTCATTGTTGATGAAGAATGGTTGATTCTAGTTAATTTTTGTGGTAAAAAGTTGACGTTATGGATGTCTACAGGCCTTTCCACATGTTGCTCATATTTATTTTTTAGTTTATTGATGAACAAGAATAGTGGAAGATAAATTGGTCAGTTATACGATTAAAATGTCTATCCATGTTGTATATTTGGACAACTCTGTTGGATATTAAAAAAATGTTGTGCGAGTCATTGATCTTGGTGTGGCACACTGATTTGAACAGGACATTTGAAAGTGGCACTCCGCTCCGAAAAGGTTGCTGACCCCTGGTATTGAGGGACCCAACGTAATGAGTAAATATATAATAACTAAATGAAAAATCTTGAAAAAATATGAGATTAATTTGTTCCCAGATGGAGTTGGCATCTATAATTTTTCGTATCTTGAACAAATTTTCCCCTTGAGAAATAACTGTTCCCAGCCTGTAACCCTTATTTGGTAGAGTAGCTGGTATGCAAAAGGATCACAATATACACAATTTGATGAGGAAAAAATAAAAACGTTTTTTGACCTTGTAGGACTTGATGAGCCAATCAGGCGGCGGCACGCCGTGCGACATGAGCTTGAGCAGCACCTCCCGGTGATGGACGCCGTCGGGCGCCGGGCACTCCGACAGGAACCACCACAAAAGACGCCAGGCCTCGTCCGCCGCGCTGAACCCAAAAAGCCAACGTTAGCGGCGCTAAGGGCAAAAACTAAACCTCGGCGACGTAGCGCTTAGAGTGGAAGGCGGCGAACCTGCTCTCCTTGGTGTTGACCACCGACGGCATCTGATTGGCCGCCAGCCAAAGCCACGCCTCGTTCTCCGCCTCCTCGCCGCCGTACTGAAGGTTGATGCACCTGACCGACAGGACATATTCCGCATGGACAGTGATCCCTTGCTGTATCGCCGTTTTGCTACTACGTGGATTTTCATGGTGCATTGTAATGCAGCACTATTTTTTTCTCTCATGCTCTCTCTCTTCTATATTTCTCTTTATTTCTTCCTCTCTCATTTTTCTACCTTGTTCTCTATATATCGCTCTTTCGCTTCCTTTATCTCGCTTGTAATCTATCCCTTTTGTTCTCTTTTTTTATCCCTCCTCCAATTTTCTCCCTCCCTCTTAAATCTATTAGGACACAGGTGTCAAACAGCCAGCCCGCGGGCCGGATCAGGCCCGCTAAGGGATTGAATCAGGGCCGCGAGACAACACTCAGAAAAGCGCAAGAGAAAAACAGGCTGCAGGTTGAAATAAGTCAACTTGATGTTGACAAAGCCAGGTGCCTCTCACAAACACACTGTACTTGTATTTCTTTCTCTCTCTCTCTCTCCCTTTTCCACCCCTTTTCTCCCACTCTCTGTCTCTTTCACTCTTCCTTTGTTCCTCCTCGTCTCTTTTTCTGTGTCTCAAATTTCTTTTGCTCTAACTTCCTTTTTCCTTTTCTCTCTTTTCTCTTTCTCTCTTCCTGCCCTTTGTGCTTTCTTTTCTCTTTTCTCTCCTTCTGTCTTTCTATTTCTCTTTGGATTTCTTTCTTCCTCTCCCTTTCTTTTCCCCCTCTCTCATGACTTTTTATCTTTTGTTTCTCACGCTCTCTCCATCTCTCTCTTTCTTTGTCCCGCCCTCTCTCCTTTTCCCTCCCTCTTTCTCTTATTTCTTTATCTCTTTTCCTTTCTCTTTAATCTACTAGTCCGGCCCCCGACAGAATGTTTGTTCTATCGTGTGGCCCCCCAGTTAAAATGAGTTTGAACCCCTGTACTAGGATGTGACACCCCTGGAATACTGTAAAACATGGTTTCTACCGGGCCCTACGTGGAATGGGCCCTACATGAGCGAGCGCCTCACCTGAAGGCCAACGCCTGGAAAAGCGGCGTTAGGGGCAAACAGAAGGTGGCGCACAACTGCCGGGCGCAGATGAAGAGTCCGGCGTCCAGCAGCAGGTGCAACAGCTCGGAGGGTCCGACGCCGCCTGGTGGTAGGGAGGACCGCTTTGAGACAGGGGTCAACAACCTATGGCTCGCTAGCTAGCTATGAGTACATACGGCTCGGAGATAAACCCTGCTTAAATGATCACTATTGTTGGAACGGTTTCACACGCATGCAAAGCTTTTTAATGGTTCAGTCCGGTGTACATATAGGACGGCATTTCAGCTACAGCTTACAGTCAAGGAGTCACACTATTACCCCCAGTTTTTAGATTGCTAAAGAATCAATTAAACGAAAGCTCTTAAACCATTTTCGTCCTTGAGACACTTTACGATGAAGAGCCACATAACATGGCGTCGAGTCAGGCCCGCCAATAATGAGCTGCAATTTTTAAAATGTCCACTTGATGTCACCCAACCCGGACATGACTCGCAAAGCTACTGGAGTAGTATCTTTCTGTCTCTTTTGCTTTTACCCTCCTTTTTTTCTCCCTCCCATTCTTTTTCTCTCTTTCTTGCTTTGTCTTTTTCCTCTCTTTCGCTAACTGTCTCTAACCCTTATTTCTTCCCCCTTTCTCCCTATTCTGCTCCATTTTTTCTCACTCTCCCTTTTTTTGTCTCTTACCTTCTCTCTCTTGCTCTAACTCTGTCTCCCTTGTTTTCTTTTTTATCAGTCTTTCCCTCCCCTTCTCTTAAACCTACTCGTCCAGCCCCCACGAGACTGTTTTTTTCTCTAGCATGTGGGCCCCTCGCTAAAAAGAGTTCTGCCACCCCTGACCAAGAGCAATTGGACTGGGTAAGCTCTAGGAATGGGCGGCGCTATACACAGGGCACACACTCCTTCCCCAACGCGTCTGCACCGAAGGTAAATCCTTCCGTATCCTGGTTTACAGTATTTGGTGACATTTTTACAAGGAACTTTGCTTGCACCTTGTTTGAAAACCATTGTTTAGGACAAAAGAGAGCCTCAACACTCTAGAGTAACTGCAGGTGGTATATTTATATTGATATGGGTTTATAGGTTTGATCAAATGATCATACGTCACACTGTGAAATCAAATGTTCTGAAGAATAAGCTTTTGTCTGAAGAGCGTCTTTGGTGCTTTTGTTGAATTCTATCTTCAAAATGGTTGCCGACCCCCCCGCTTTAAGAGAGGGACAGACGGACGGAGGGAGGGACGAACGGCAGCGTTACCTGCTATCGTCGCTGCCCGCGGTTGGTGTCGCACCAGTGCCAGTCGGCACCTGGTCATCAGGAGTTCTTTCTCTAGGTGGCGCAGTTCCAGGATCTCAACCTGACGCTTGACTGACAAAAACACACAAAAAAGTGGTTGCTGGGACCACGGCTGTCCAACGTATAGCTCAAGGGGCGGATCAAGCCCACTCATAGATTTACTCAGGCCCACGAGACGATGGTGAGAGAAGCAGAAGAGGAAAATGAGATGCATCGTGTTTAACAGTGACCTGCAGTGGTAATCATGTCCACTGGATGTCGTCAGAGATGAGAGCAACACCCAAAGCAAACCACCCGAAGTAGCCGTTTTGGCTGACTCCATTTGCAGCCTGCTCATCCTGGAAGGGGGATGATCTCACGCGCGTTCCCTTCTCGAGGTTTCTTGATTTTCCTCATGTTGAGGTTTTTGAGTTTTTCCTTGCCCTCATGTAGGTTCTAGATCAGGGGATGGTGTCATAATAGTCTGTGGTTTGCAATCATTTGTGGTCTGTACAGCCCTTTAAGACTCCTTCTGATTAAGGACATCACAAATAAACATGACTTGATTTGACTTGACATTTTAATCAGGGGTCACTAACCTTTTTAAAACAGCAACTTTTGTGTTACCAATTGGCGCTAACAGCTCCCATTTTGATATACATTTCTAAAATGTGCCATTACCAGATTGTAACTATTAGAAGTTACCACTATGTCTGATAGAAATAACATTTGCTAGAAAATCACAATTACCTATCACCGGCGAGCTGTTTTCAGAACCTGTCTGCAAGTTCCTCAGGTGATTGTGAGGGTCTACCTGGGGCTCATTGGGAAGCACATTGGAGACCCCTGATTTAAATTGTTTACACTTAAACGAGTATGTATACTGTTTTTGTCACTTTCCAGTTTGCATGAGTTTCCCCAGAGTTTTTATAAAAAAAATTCAATCGTCGTATTGCTTTTTTAACTTACAAATACTCGTTTGAGGAACACTAATAGTCTTTAAATCTGAGTGAAGGAAAATATTGAGAGAAAAAAACCTTAATAAATATCTTATAATCAAATCTTACATCCAAGAATCTTTAATTGTGAGCCTCCCAAAGATCCCCAGCCCAACACCCGAGGCCCATTTTTAATGCCATTGATTTACTCTGGCCCCTGTGGCCCCAGAGCTAAAATGAGTTCCACACCTAGCCACTTTTTGGCACCAGAATACTAAAAATCATTCGGGGCAAAACTGCAGGACTTTCCCAAAAACTTGACATTAGCACAGCCAGCAATAAGTAGAAAAATGAGGGATTCTGACCTGGGGGGGCGACCAGGTCCCCGTCAGAGTTCCGCTTGGGAGACGCCCCCGGCCGCTCCTGGTAGGACGACACGGTGAGGACAAGGGGGGTGCCTGGGACCTAAGCGCACGCTAACCTCTGTGACGGGAAGCACCATCCAGGCGTACTCGGGCCGGATGAGTCGGAGGCAGTTGATGGCGGCCAGGAAACAGTTGAGTTGCTTGTTCAGGCCTCGGAGCGTGCAAACCTCGCGACCCAAACGCACCGCCAACTCCAGCATCACCGTGCCGGCTGAAAACAAAATCACGCGAATTCCGCCACTTTCAGCCAAAAGTCTCATTCAGGCTTCGTAACACATTTTTCATGGCCAAATTCAAAGAAATCTGCGCCGATCACAGGAAGGTTTTGCTGCTAGCCCATATTTCGGGCTATAGAGCTGTTCTCATCTATAATTTAACATCTTTTTGTGCTGCCATAAACTGACATGAATTCTGCCATTCTGCCTCAACCATGCAAGCGCAGCTCGGCTACATCACTCTTGATTACAGACAGGGAAAGGGCTCTAAAGGAGTTGGCTAATAATCGAATTCAATATGGAAGACAAAAAAAGAAAGTACTGTGTGTGTGTGTGTATAAAAGCAGAAAAATGAGTCAAGTTTGGACTCGTTTTAATGACATTGATTGAATGGATGCTGCTTTAGACCAATGACATTTTGCCTTTTGTGTTACTTATTTTAGCCTGTTTTTCTTAGAAGATCTGTGTCTAAATTTGTTAGCAAGTGTTTTTTGCATTTTATCATTTATTTATAGCACTTGGAGCATGCATTTTACTGTTCTGCATTTTCAGAGACTATTCAACTTTAAATCAGTGTCAAAATCTAAAATTGTTTAGTATTTTTCTTTATTTTTGTAGATTTATTAATATTTTAATTGATATTTCATGTGTTAGTAGGGGCCCCCTGTAAAGCATATGGAATGACGAATTACTAAATAATTTGGTGGCTAATGTTTTTTTATTATTGATAATAGACCATTAAAAAAACAAAAAATATGAGGAGCCGTTAGGAAGCCAAGCTGAAGAGCCGCTTCTCAAAAAAGACGGAATTCCCATGACTAATCTAATAAAACTTTCCTCACTAGCGGGTAGTATTGCTTCACATGACAACGCCACTGGAGGACTGGAGCCACCAGCGGTGTCATTTTTACGCATTTTTCTATTCTTCTTAGTTTCAATTTGTTATCTATCAAGTCAGACTGCCAGGAAACAAGGTAATGTAAAACATTTCAAGCAGTTCACACAAAATTTAAGTAAAAAAAACACAAACTTAAAATCCAAGCTTTTTTTTAGGATTTCAGCACCCGTACGAACCCTGTGTGCTGTTTGCGAAGGTAATGGCTTAATGAAGCGGCTCTATGGCGTAAGCTGGCTCCCCGACCAATAAGGAGGCGGGTAAAAAGCAAGAGAAAAAAAAAAGAAGCAAGGGAAAGAATCTGGCTAGGCACAATCATAATAATGATGACAAATCAATTGAATTTTGTCCACTCGCCTTTCCTGTAGTTGTGCCTGTGGACGTGGAAAGCGTAGAGAAGCTCGTAGTAGTTGTGCGCCAGGAGGTCCACGCCCCTCGCGCGCGATTCGATGATGCCCACCACCTGGGGTGAAAGGGCGTGGCGGAACACGTGAGAAAGTGGGCGGGGACACGTGAGAGGGAAAAGTGGGCGGGGACACGTGAGAGGGAAAAGTGGGCGGGGACACGTGAGAGAAAGTGGGCGGGGACACGTGAAAGTGGGCGGTGACACGTGAGAGAAAGTGGGCGGTGACACGTGAGGAAAAGTGGGCGGTGACACGTGAGGAAAAGTGGGCGGTGACACGTGAGGAAAAGTGGGCGGTGACACGTGAGGAAAAGTGGGCGGTGACACGTGAGGAAAAGTGGGCGGAACACGTGAGAGAAAGTGGGCGGAACGTGAGAGAAAGTGGGCGGAACACGTGAGAGAAAGTGGGCGGAACACGTGAGGGAAAAGTGGGCGGGACACGTGAGGGAAAAGTGGGCGGGACACGTGAGGGAAAGTGGGCGGGACACGTGAGGGAACGTGGGCGGGGACATGTGAGGGAAAGTGGGCGAGGCAAGTGTTCCTCGAGACGCCCATGCGAGTCGTCGAGACGCCATCTTGCGAGGAGACGTGGGCCGAGAGGAAAAAAGCTAGAGGACTTCAGAGAAGGCTACACAGAGACTCCGACGACACGAATTCGACTAATTCGGCCATATTCGATGGAGTTCACATGTGAAAATGTCGGCTTTTCTTGTTCATCTTTTCCATCGAGAAACGAGCGCGCATTGTTAGGTGAACGTAGGTTGTGTTTGGTTAATGGAGTCAGATAACTCATTCGAACAATTTGGTAAAAAATACATTTATTTTTTAGACCTGGTTAATGGGGACCAAAACCACCCGCAAAAAGTGAAAATATGCGAAGTAGTGACGACCCTTCAAAAAGAAAAACACAATTTTTAATTTTTTTTGTATTATTATTATTATTTTTTAGACCCGGTTAATGGGGAGCAAAACCACCCGCTAAAAGTGAAAATCTGCGAAGTAGCGACGCCCCCCCCAAAAAAATAAATAAATAAATTTAATCTCATCTTATTATCTGCACCGCTTATTCTTATTAGGGTCGCGTCCCATCCAGCCGGCCGCCTTATCCCGCGTCCGCTGACGTTCTGCCGAAACAACCCGCAAAAAGTGAAAAAAAAAAAATATATTAAAATTTTCTTTTTATTTTTAACCATTACAGACCGCGAAGCTCTGAAGCCGCGAACGTCGAACCGCGAAGTCCCGCTGTATTTGTTTCCAGACACCAGTAAGGGGTGAACAATGTATGGGGTGTATTTCGGATTTAAAAATAAGGACATTTCTAACTTCTGAACCGTTCTTACTTCATCGTGCAGGTTGACGTAGGGAAAGTGGACCAGGTCGTGAAGCTGAGCTCGCTCGCATAGGACCACGACCAACTGGCGGAGGCAGTCCAGTTGCCTGGTAGGGGCAGATGAGGGCCACAGTTGACGTGACGCACCACATCCGATCCCGTGACCAAGTGCACACGCGTGCCCACTTACATGCCGGAATCCGGGTTCTGGATCAAGGCCTCGTACGCTTCGCTGTTGTGTCCCAGGTCCAAATGATGCTTGAAGATTCGTGTCCACAAGGCCGCCTGGAAAAGGATGGATAGGTTTTTCGAATGAGTTGAAGATGCTACTGTAGAGAAGATTGCAAATGTCAAGATCTCCTCCCGTTGGCTTCCACGAAACACGGAAAGGACAGGAATTTTATGACGTTTTAGTTTTGTCTGTCAAAATGATAAAGGCTGTCCAAGTATTTGCCATCAGAACCCTAACCCTAACCCTAACCCTAAGTATTTGCCATCAGAATAACCCTAACCCTCTATCGATTGAATTTGAAGTGAATGCACGAACCATAACCAGATGTCATCTCCAAACAGAAGAGCAGTTTCAGCGACAGACTGCTGTCACAGTCTTGTTCCACCGACAGACTGAGGAGATCATTTCTCCCTCATGCCATGAGGCTCTTTAACTCCACCCGCAACATTAAAGGCCCACCCCTACATTTGCATATTACCCTATTTTTATGACAGTGTGTATTTTCCGTAGCACTATTTAAATACTCTATATCAACACGTTATAATGGGTATTTTTGTATTCTATATCTTTTATTATTTTATTTTTCAACAAGGATACTGTTGGAAGTGTGAATTTCCCCACCAGGATGAATAAAATATCTATCTATGACTACCTCTGATTAGATCACTTTTAGCGTACAGGGAGTGCAGTTTGCTGTGTTTTACAGAAACCTGGCTCATGTCTAGCATCCCGGACGCTAGCGTGGAGCTACCCGGCTTTAGTGCTGTTAGGGACAGAGACACAAAAGCCTGAGGGAAGCAGGGAGAAGGTGGACTCGCTATCTACGTGAACACGAGGTGGTGTAACCCTGGGCACAAAGATTTCTATCTGCCGCAGGGACGTCGAACTTTTGGACTAGCGTGTGACGTTAGCCACTCTGCTGTGGCTAAACTACAACACAGCACCTCGAGGCCATCCTGTTAATCTGTTAATAAACAACACAAGGATACAGCTGGAATAGTGAATTTCCCTACGGAGATGAATAAAGTATCTTTTATTTAATGAAACAGACTCAATTTACGCTTCCGCTTCCGCTCCTAACCCAAACCCCCCTCGTGCGGCCGAAGAGGGTCCTTGCTAACTATTCTCTCAGTTCTGGCTGGGTGCCGAGCCATCCTTTTAAGACCTTTCTCTTTTTTGATTTAGTATTCCCTGCCTGCGTACCGCTTTCGTACACACATCCAGAAGTTAAGTTGCACGGGGAAAAAAAAATAAAAGCTGCCATTTCCGTCACCTAAAGGTCGGTCTTGACGACAAAAGGCTGTGATTGCGGTCCCAAGCTGATTGATTGTTGATTGGGCGGCATTGGCTCAGGAGGTAGAGCTTGGGATCAAGAGGTCGCAGGGTCGATTCCCAGCTCCTCTGTGTTATATGTCGAAGTGTCCTTGGGCAAGACACTGAATCCCTAATGCCCCCAATGTGCAGGTCAGCGCCTTGCAGGGCTGCATGGCCGCTATTGGTGTGTGAGTGTATGTGTGAATGGGTGAGTATAAAGCGCTTTGGGAGGTTTTAATTGACTTGAAAAGCGCTACATAAATGCAGACCATTTACCAAGCGAGTCCGGGGGACTCTGTGATGACTACCGCAATCTTCTGCCCGCAAAAGTTATTTTTTTCTTCTCGAGACTGTCCTTGGTGTTTTGCTTTGGCGGAATTTTTGACCAAGATTCCCTAACCCATCTCCGCGGACCGGTTCTACAGCCTGACCCGAGACATCTCGATTGGTTAGTTGATCAGATTACGAACGAAAGCGATCCAGGGAATATTGATCCCATCTGAATGCCGAGCGATCCGTGTTTGATCTCACCTGACTGTTGAGATCGTCTGCGGCCTCCGGCAACGCCAACGTGGCCGCCTGGATGACGAGTTCCGGTAGGCCCACGTCCTCCAGGAGACGGAGAACCTTGAGCAAACACGCCAACGTTTACATGAAATAGCAAGGCACCCGACGGACTCCCATTCCGGCAGCACAACCTTGTTGTAGTAGCGCAAGACGGGGGCGCAGACGGCGGCCTGGTGATCCTCGGCAGCCGTCAGTCGCACCAGAAACTCTTCTTTTCCCACCAAGATGGCGGCTTCCTGGAAGCACTGCAAGGCCTGAGGGGAGCAATGTTCCCACTAAGCTCCGTGTGTGCGCAATCGCACACTGCCCAGAGCTTTTCCGGAAACAAGAAAATCTAGCCAGCTCACAAAAATCAGGGCTCGAAATTGCTAATTAAGAAGCAAATTAAGTCAAAGTTACAGTGCATGAAGGTAAAAATACACGGGTTCCTCTGACGCTGTGTTCTAAATGCGGTATTTGGAAGTCAATGTCGAAGTAGAACGAAGTTGAGTAAAGTCAGTAGAGTTTTTCGAGAACCGGCTTCTTCGGCTCGGCTCACTAAAAGGATCCGGCTCTTTCGGGTCTTAAACGGCTCTTCAGGTTGTTTTTGCTTCTTTAATCCCTACACGACCAAATATTACGTAAAATTATGCACAAAATGATTTAAAGGAAGGGGGGGAATAGAACAAAAAAGAAAAAAATACCAAAATGAAAAAGTAGTGAAAAACTGAAAAAAGGAAACAAAAGGAGAGAAAATGAGAAAAAAAGATCAGGAAAACTTCTGAAAAAAAGCCAGAAGCAAAGAAACGAATAAAGGAAAAAAAGGTAATAGAGAACAAAAAAAGAAAACAGCTAGGAAAAAATTAACACAATGAGATTTTTTTTAAATGCAATTTTAAAAAAGGAGAAAAAACGGGGAAAAAGAAGAAAAAGTTTGTGTTGCATTCAAATAATTTCCAATTATATCAAGTCAATCTTATTGCCAACATTGTACTTCCATGAAAAAATGTGATTAAATACAGTTCTGTATTGTGCAACCGACTAAATAAGCCCCCAAATATGTTAGTATAATGCGACAAAAGATACCAGGAAAAAAAAGAAATGGAACTCTTGTCGAAGAATTGTTGTAAAAACAAATGACGTTTGTAGGCCGTACAACCTTTGCAATATTACATTTGTCAATTGCTTCGAAGTGAAAAATAATTTTGCATTGCTGGAAACTCAGCAAAATGTAACTTGAAGTCAAGTTTTGGACATGTTTGATAATAATAATTATAATAATAATTTCCTTTGTATTGTCATTCTTTGTAACAATGTACACAGAACGAAATGTCGATACACCTGACCCGTTGTAGCGAGTCGATGCAGCCGCAGCCAACAGAGGGCGCCGCCATTATACCAATTAGGTATGTCTCGGCCGAGGCGCGAACCAGCGACCTCCCAGTCTCAAAGCGATAAAGATTTAGTTGCCACACTTGGGATTGCCGTTGCTCACCGACTTTGTGTGAACGCTCAGATTATAAGGAAAAATGGATGGGAGCGTATGCAAATTAAAATATTTTTAAATCGACACGAGGAGAAACAAAATCACCTTGTGGCCCTCGCCGTTGGCCAGGTAGCATTGCGCCAACATGAAGCGGCAGGAGCCCACGTTGGCCTGGCACCAGGGGTCGATCAGACGCACGTAGTCCTGCAGCTGGTTGTACTGACAGTTGGCCAGCAGGCACCCCGGCAAGAGCCAACTGGGATTACTGGGCCAACTGGCGGCGGAAGCCAGGGTTAAGGCGACAAAAGCAAAAGAGGTGGCGGGAAGAATACTGGCAAAGGGGGCAGGATACAGCAACTGTGCCAGCGGCAACAGGAGAGTCGGGATGGAACAGTTCCAGCCGTGGGCGCTGGCGTCGCCCGCCGCCATTCTTTGGGCCCAAGCCTGGCGCAGGGCCAGCTTACGGCCGCAGGACCGGTAGAAGAGCTCCGCTGCCGACTGCCGATTGGCCGCTGGAAGACAAAAAACAGGGTTCGAAAATGTCAGGTCCACTAATATTTTCTCACGACTTTCAGACACTGGGAACTCTACGACTACAGTGGAACCTCGGTTCTCGACCATAATGCGTTCCATTTCTTTGTACGAAAACCGATTTGTACGATCACTGAAGCGGTTTTTTCCAACACCCTGAATGTTTATCTTGAATATTTAACATAAAGCTAACCCAGGCTAATCGTACGTTCGCGTTAGCGTCATCTTCCATACGAAAGATGACGCTAACATGAACGTGTAAAAATAAAAAAATCAGGTCGTTTACACGTCATTTAGCACCCGGGTCTCCACAAAAAGTGGTGAGCGGTTAAAGGATAAAGAAAATAATTATGAATAGGATTTCTTACCGGTCGGCAGAAGCCAGGCTGTATTCCTGAAAGAAGGGAAACTCGCCCACCTTCTTCACATTTTGCTATTATTTCTTTCTTAAATGCAATAGTGGTACGCACTACTCCTCTTTTTTCACCTGTAGCAACTTTGCTGCCTGCACCGACCTTCTTCCGAGGCATAATTAGGAGTTAAAACACTCCCTTCACCGCTTTTGAAAAACGAAAACAGAAAAGGAGTGCGCGTTGCCGTGACAACAGTTCTTCACGAGGGGTGGGGGCAATCTACACTCGTACGCCGCTCAGCGTCGCTCCTAGCGTACCGGCGTTCGAACTCCGATTTTTTTGAACGAAAAGCGAAGCAAGAATTTCTCGAAATTTTTGGTCGAGGACCGATTTGTTCGAACTGAGAGGCGTTCGAAAACCCAGGTTCCACTGTATTAAAAAAAAATAAAATAATGAACATTGGTATGACAGTTCAAGTTTTTTGACTAATATTCAAATCAATGGGGTTTTATTTCTTACAGAAGTTTTGTGTACCACTAAGAGGCATGAAATATCCCACACTGTCCCTTAAAGTCAACTGATTTGAGGGAGATGGGCAACCAACCTGCGGCAACGGCGCCGGTGAGGACGGGGGTGTCGTTAAGGTGCAAGGCGCTGAGGTGCTGCAGGTTGCTGTCGCTGCAGACACGGGAAGCAAAACGTCACGATGGCAAGCAGCAATTTGGCTAGCCGGACATCGGCATACTCACACGGCGTCGTCCGCCACGGTGGCGCTAGCGCTCCCGCAAAGCTGCTTGAGCACAAAGTAGGACGACAGCAGTTGGGAGGCCCGTGGCACCGCGTCCTGCTCCAGCTGGAGAAGCTGCCCACCTCCGTCTGCCAACGCCTGCACAAACAGCGTTAACATAAGCCTCAGTATACCAAGAGTTCAAAAGCTTGGGCTACATTGTTCGTACACCGTTCGCATAGCGAAATTCAAGGCTCCAGCACTCCCGCGACCCTACTGAGGATAAGCGGTGCAGATAATGGATGGATAGAAGTAAAAAAGGAGTCATCCAAATAAAAACTTGAGTAAAAGTAAGTGGATGCTATGGATATCCTCCAAAAAGAATATAAAAAAACTGCGAGAGAAAAGCCCGGCCCGCCTTAATGATTGACAGATTTCAAAAAGCCTAAGATATCCCTTCTAAACCAGAGTAAAGAGCGATAGGAGGCCACGCCTCACGACTAATCAAGAGGACAAGAGTGTAAGAGTCTCCAGTTACAAGTCCTCAACTAGTAGCTCGATTTAACTGTGGAAATTTGGAGGCCTGCCTCACTGAGATAAAAGAATGAATGTCACTCAACTTAACTCTGAAAAATGTTAATTATTGGTCCGTCTAAATGCCGTGACTTGTTCTCAAAAACGTCTTTGAACATTGACAAATGTAAGATAACCCAGAGTGACTCAGCTAAAATATTAGGTGTCATATTTGACCCCGATCTGTCCTTTCAAACAAACGTGAAGAATATTACTAGAACAGCTTTCTTCCATCTTTGCAACATCGCTATTCTTCCTATGCTGTCTGCGTTGGATGCAGAGATTATAACTCATGCGTTTGTCTCGATGACTGTAATGCCCTACTCTCCAGTCTCCCCAAGTCCAAAATCAAGAGCGTTCAGTTGGTACAAAATGCTGCAGCAAGGCTATTAACTAGGACAAGAAAGTTTGATCACATGACCCCGATTTGAGCTAACAGGCATTGGCTCCCTGTTAGCTTAAGATGTGATTTCAAGGTTCTCTTGGTAGTATACAAAATCATGCATGGACTTGCTCCCTCATATGTTTCAGTTTCAATTTCCCCCCCATGTTTTGGTCCGGAGCCTTCGCTCTGAAAATTCTGGTCTCCTTGTGATCCCAAGAGCTAAGAAGAAATCCGCAGGTTGGAGAGCGTTCTCCATCAGGGCACCGGTGCTGTGGAATCCTCTTGCCCCTGAGATTGGATCTGCAACCTCAGTGGAAATGTTTCAAGCTAAGCTTAAAACACACTTCTACTCTATAGCATATAAATAATCTATATTTTATGTTGATATTATGTGTATTATTTGCCCTCATGTAGGTTTCAGATCAGGGGATGGTGTCATAATAGTAGTTTGCAATAATCTGTGGTCTGTGCAGCCCTTTGAGACTCTTTGTGATTAAGGGCTATACAAATAAAAATGACTTGACATGTTTTTGAGTTTTTCCTTGCCCTCATGTAGGTTTTAGATCAGGGGATGTTGTCATAATAGTCTGTGGTTTGCAATAATCTGTGGTCTGTGCAGCCCTTTGAGACTCTGTGAGGTTTTTGAGTTTTTCCTTGCCCTCATGTAGGTTTTACATCAGGGGATGGCGTCATAATAGTCTGTGGTTTGCAATAACCTGTGCAGCCCTTTGAGACTCTTTGTGATTAAGGGCCAAACAAATAAATAAATATGACTTGACTTCACTAGTTGCAAACAGCGACTCTGAGATGCGACAAAGAAAAAGCCTTAGATGGGACTGGCCAATAAAAGAAAGAGATGAATCCGGGCAAAATGACACAGACACTGGACAAATAAGAGTAGGATGGCGTAGGTCCGACGGCGTTTACGTACGTGTTCTCCGAGGCGCAGTACGAGTTTGAGGAGGAGGAGGGCGTCCCTGCAGAGGAGCGTTCGGGTGGCGCTCACGTGGCTCAGGGCGCCGCTCACCAGCGACACGGCCGTGGCACTCGAGTACGATTCTCCCGCGCTCGGCCGGCCTGCAACAAGCCATCGTTTCAAATGGTTGCAGACATCAAAGCGGCGCAGTCACCGAGCGGCTGCCTTTTCCAGCAGCTCCTCTGTTATCTCTCACTTTTTGTGATTTTTTGTTTTATTGTCTGCTTCTATCTTCTGTGTTTTTCTTCCCGTTTTGACAACTACACTATGGATTACTTCTATCCTATGGACATGGGTTTTAGCGCACAAAAATGCGTTTATTGGAGGAATCAACTCCTTGCCCTGAAGAGTTCTCGTGCCGGCGTGATGAAGGGGCCTATCGTGGAAGAAGAGCCGGAGCTAGCGAAGCAGCTAGCGGCGTTATAAGTCTTCGGTACCATCCGTAATCATGGTAAATGTGAACTCACGACCAAATAAGATCATCGAGTGCTGGTGGAAAACATCGAAGCGCACATGGAGCGCAGTTGCTGTGTTTTGTGGAAACGTGGCTCACGTTTAGCATTCCGGACGCTAACGTGTAGCCACCCGGAGCTACCCGGCTTCAGCGCCGCTATACAGAGACACGAAAGCCTGCGGGAATCGGAGAGGAGGCAGACTTGCTAACACGAGGTGGTGTATCCCTGGACACAAAGAAAAGATTTCCATCTGCCGCAGGGATGTCGAACTTTTGGACTAGCGTGTGACGTCATCCACTCCGCTACAAGCACTCCTAGGGCATCATGTTAATCTGTTAATAAACAACAGGGTAGACTGCTGGAAGTGTGAATTTCCCTACGGGGATGAATAAAGTATCTATCTATCTATCTATCAGACGACAGAGCGCACCCGATCTTGCTTACATTTTCACTTGAAGATATATACTTTATTCATCCCCATAGGGTAATTCACACTTCCAGCAGTATCCTTTTGTTGTTTATTAACAGGATGGCCTCGGGGTGCTGTGTTGTAGTTTAGCAACAGCGGAGTGGATGACGTCACACGCTAGGCCAAAAGTGCTGAGGCCGGGTAGCTCCACGTTAGCCTTTGGGATGCTAGACGTGAGCCACGTTTCCGTAAAACACAGCAAACTGCACTCCCTGTACACTATTTTTTTCACCGGCACAGCCAGTTCGTCGGTCTTCTTTGGTATAGAGTTCACATTTACCCTGATTACGGACGGTACCAAAGACTTATAACGCTGCTAGCCGCTTAGCCCTAGCTCTGCATCCACGATAGGGCCCGCTCATCACGCCGGCACGGGAATTCTTCAGGGCAAGGAGTCGATTCCTCGAATGAACGCATTTTTGTGCGTTAAAACCCATGTTCATAGGATAGAAAGTCATCCAAAGTGTAATTGTCAAACGGGACAAAAAACACAGAAGATAGAAGCAGACACTTAAAACGAGAAATCACAAAAAGAGCGAAATAACACGGAGCTCCTGGAAAGGCTGCCGCTCACGGCAGCGCCTATGATGTTGTGGCAACTTCTTCACGTTATAATTTACCACTCATTTTTTGCATGGCCCTTAATAAATGTCCACAATTGATACATCATCATTGCGCTTATTTCAGTGCTCTTTTTTGGTGTGGCATGCACCCCTCCCCATTGGGGTGACTCCTAGCGGACCATGAGTCATCATAGAAAAATGCCCTTCAAACTAACGCCAGCTGCCGTCCATCACGAGGGAAGCAGAAATGCAATGGCAAAGCCACCAGAGAGCATTTTTAAGAAGACTCGTCGGGAAAACAGAGCAACAATTTGCAGCAGTTCACCCAAAACTCAAGCACTTTTCAATCCTTGAAAACACAAAATTAAAACAGAAGCATTCTCAAGGATTTCAAGCACACGTACGAACCCTGATTTTTGTTTTGTTTCAGGACAGCAACTGTAAAAATTTTGGAAAAGGGAAATCCGTACCGTGAAGG
This sequence comes from Urocampus carinirostris, assembly GCF_059441175.1. Taxonomy (NCBI): domain Eukaryota; kingdom Metazoa; phylum Chordata; class Actinopteri; order Syngnathiformes; family Syngnathidae; genus Urocampus; species Urocampus carinirostris. The sequence continues at coordinate 1,596,248 of NC_142355.1, forward strand.
AGCGGCGCGTCTCCCAAGTCCAAGTCGCTCTCCAGGTCCAGAGTCCTCAGGAGCACCGCCATGGTGGCCGCCAAGTCGCGAAGGTCCGAAAGTTGGTTCTGGACCTCCTCCAATATGTGACTGCGAGCACACGCCAGTGGTGAGCGCGTACCCGTGCACACGTGCTAACCGGCTACTTACTTGTCCTGCACGAGCAGCTTCTCCAAAAGGGCCTCCACGCCGCGCTCCGCCGACTCGGCCCGTCGGAGCGCGTCTTCCACGTGCCGGGCCATTCCCGGAGATATGGCGGATCGCAGCGCTCGCAAACACGCCATCAGCGCCGCCATGTCCTGGCCCCCCCACCCGTCTGCAAGAAGAGCGGGCAAGGGCCACGTCAGATCGCTAATAAGGTGCAACAAGAAAACGCAAAGCTGAAACCAGAGTACAGAGAGCCCTGGGTTTTGGCAGTTACTGGGGACCAGTATTACACGCGACAGTCATGAAGCCAGTTTATCTATCTATCTAGCTATCTACCCTGGTCATATCCCTTGAGAGGGGTGACCGACAGCAAGACAAACACATACAAAAATAAAGAAAATAAAAAAGGGAAACAGTAGCAAAAAAAAACACACACAAAAATGTTGGGACCATGGCCAACCCAAATAACCAAACAGGTTAGGCACCTCGGCACCCAAATCGGTCATGCTTTGGTCCTTCCAGATGAAACGGGACACCAGAAAGCGGCCGTGTCACTCGGGTCAGGGTGACACAACACACTCTTCTTTTCAACAGAAGGGCCCGACAGCTTTCACTGGTTTACCCGTGCCGCATCATACAGGTGCACTGCCAATCCCTTAGAACGCGTCCAAAACTCCCACTATCCTTTTACAACACCTCTCCACTCCTTCCTATCACCAACAAGAGCTCTAGCTTCCATTATATTTAGACCTCTTTCCTGCAGTGCACTCATAACACCATCCATCCACGTCAATGGCGGCCTTCCTCTTGGTCTCCTTCCATTGACTTCCGCTCTGTATATCCTTTTCAACATTCGCTCCTCATCCATCTTCTCCATGTGTCCAAACCAACCGAGTACTTCCTTATCCACACGCTTGCTCAGTTCCACAACTACTCCAGTTCTGCCTCTCACAATTACATTTCTCAATCAATCCAATCTTGTCACTCCCAACATACTCCTCAAACACTTCATCTCAAAAACATTTCATTTCCTTCTCAATTCTGCGTTCAGGCTCCAAGTCTCTGCACCATACAACACAGTCGGCACAATCACACTCTCATACAGTCCCCTCTTAACATCCATACTCATGTTGCTCATCACTCTCCTCAGAGCACCCAAAACCTTGCTTCCTTGATTGACTCTGTGCAATACCTCGCACCCCATTCCACCAACTGCAGCCACATCACAACCCAAGTACCTAAAGCTTTCAACTTCTTCCAGCACCCGTCCATGCAACCTTATTTCTAACGTCATGCCCAACAAATAGAAAACAGATCCATTTAAAAGATAAACAGTAAGTACCGTATTTTCCGCACTATAAGGCGCACTGAAACGCCTTCATCTTTTTCAAAAGCTGGCCATGCGCCTCACAATACGGTGCGCCTTATATATGGATCAATAGTGAGTCCATTTTCCCCCCAAGTAGTGCGCGTTGCATGCTAGGATATACATACCGGCCTTTCGTTTTCTAACCAATGTGTAAATACTGATACGGCAATAGACCCTAACCCTAACGCATATTTGGCTTGGTAGCACCAGTAGTAAATGGCAAGCAGCCTGGCTTACACAGGTACGTCAACATCGGGCAAATATTGGCACAAAAGTTTTCAGTAAAAGTGTGCTGAATTTTCATCTCATTTATAAAAATTTTGCAATACACCACTCCTGAAGAAAATAAGAAAATGTCGTGGACAGTAGCCAGGAATGGAGGAAGAGATATTTGAGTTGTGTGATGCCAAAATGGATATGGAGTGTCTCAGCTCAGTGTTGGCTCGCACAAGCCAAGAAATATGAAGGCTTCGACCGCTTACACTGGTTGGTATACACCTTTTCTTGCATTTATTTGACAATGTGGGAATATTAGAATTGTTTTGGGTCAGCTTCTTTTACAGGAACGCGCTACATTTGGGCATCACGAAATGACTTGATTAATTAATTTCCGTTTTTCAGCAATGGGGAGGAAAAGGCTTTCAGAAACTACGACACTTACCCTGGTCCGACGTGGTGTGGCCTGACAGGAAGTGCTCGTCGGATGACAGGTAGAGGTGGTCCACGGCGAAAGAAGGCAGTAAGAAGGACAAGCAGCCCTGAAAGATTTGCATTAGTTTAATTATTTTTTTCCCTTTTCTTTTGAAAAGTATTGCAACAAAAGTCACATCACAAAAGGACAAACTCAGTTGAAAAAAAAAAAAGGATTTCTTCTTCCGAGAAGGGCGTGCAAAAGAAAAAGATTGGGAAGCAACATATAACTTGAGAAATATGGCAACAATTCCAAGTATTTACAAGTGTTTCACCTAAAATGCAAGCACTTTTCAAACCTCAAAAACACTACCTTAAAATTTGAGCATTTCCTAAAATTTCGAGCACCTGTACAGACCCTGGTTTTGGTTTGTCTAAAGCATTTAGGCACCTTAGCCAAAATGTAAGGATTTTCAAGGACTTCAAGCACCCGTACGAAACCTGTAAGATGAAAGTGTGCGGGGTGCGAAGGATATTATACATTTGACTATAAGGGATTTTGTACGATCAAATACAAATTACACTTAAATGCAAAAGATATTCACTGGCTGAGCTGTGGGGCGAGGTCAATGCAACCTTGTGAAGAATGATGTTTACAGGAACAGCTAGGAACTGGGACAAGGGCTGAGAAGATAACATCCGACGACACAGAGGGGCCCTGATGACGGGGGACGGCAGGCGATGTTTGGAGAACAAAGCCCTGATGACGTGAAACGCTCGGGATGTTTTGACCATTTCAGACATCGAGGCGAGATGGTGGGGCAACGTGGGGTCTTTTCCAGGCCCGCCCATGGGAGGAGCCGGCACACCAGCCGGCTGAGAGACGTGGGTCGAGAGAAGTACTTCAGAAGATCGAGGGAGAACGACAGAAGAGGCTCGACGAAGATTCGAGCAACACTAATTCGACTCATTCAGCTAATTCGATGGAGTTCACTTAGTTAAATACTTTAAATTGTTTAAAAAATTAAATCTTCCCTGTGTGGAAATGCCGGTCTCTTGTCTGTCTTTTCACAAAAAGAAACGAGCATGCATTCTTAGGTGGTGTTTGGTTAATGGAGTCATAACAAATTCGAACAATTTGGTAAACGATACATTTTTTTTTAATATATTAATATAACAGGCTCCACCTACCCGCTTAAGGAGGACGGCCATCTGGCTGTAGGGACTGACGCTGATAGCGAGCGGGGCCGACAGCGCCTCCTGGTACTCCATGCAGCGCGCGTAGAACTTGGACCAGAACTCCACCTGCAGATGGCGATATTCCTCCTGGGAAAACTCAAACTCGCTCACGCTGCTCTGGAGCTGAAAACCCGACACGGCGCAAGACTCAAGCGGTGTCTTTTTGTGAAGAAACAGAACCTCCAGAAACCTCTGAGATCACCTCGCTCTCCACGGCCAGCGTGACCTCCTTCTTCAGTCCTTCCCAGGAGACGTCAGCCAGGACGTCCCGACCGCGTCGGAAAATCTGGCGGCAAAAAAAAGGAGAAGAAACAACTTAGCGGCCTTTTTTTCATGGTTAAATTCAAGCACTTCTAACGCAATTCTCCAATCCTGTGTGAATCGTGTATTTTTCAGCTCCACAAATGAATGAAAACTTTATTCGAACATCAAAATAAAAACAGAACAAAAACAATAACTCACCACAAAATAATGTTGTATAATATGTTCGAAAAGGGGTAGTAAGAAGCAAATGCTTTTATTCCCTACCCCTTCATCTTCCCCACCAAATACACCAATGATATAACAACAATAGTAATAATATTACAAAAACAGTTATGATATAACAATAGCAACAATAACACAAAGTTAACCATAGTTCTAGACGCACTATTCCCAATCTCTCGTAACACGCATACCCCATTTTCTTCATCCCTGTATTCCGCCAGGAATGTTTTTTTTGTATTTAAATTTGAAGACGAGAATAGTTGGAAATTGTTTGATCTGGTCTTGTAAATTGTTCCAAAGTTTGACTCCACACACATACTTTTCCTGGTGGTTCTCACCTTTGGGATTATGAATTCACGACAGCCCCTTGAGTTATAATTTATGGATGTTTTCTGGCACTCTGTTTTTGTAGACCTTAAATAGCAGTTGTGCAGTGAAATTTTTTACAAAATCATCTATTTTTAACAATTTGGACTGCAGGAATAAAATACGAGTATGATCTCGATATCCTACCCTGTGTATGGTTCTAATTGCACGTTTTTAGAGGATAAAAAGGGGCTGTAGTCAACTTTTGTAATTATTGCCCCAGACTTCTACAGTTGTTTGCAAGTTTGGGCTCCCCTGATCATTTTCAAGATTTTCCTTTACAAATCATTGGTTGTTTGGATCAGCAATTTCAGTTAAATATATCAAATAGCAGACAAATGCAGTGCTATCTGAGAAGTGAAATGAAGGTTATAGGATTTACAGAAAGTGTGCAATAATTACTTGAACAAAAGTAGGAAGATGGATAAATTTGGGCACCTTTGTTGTTTTATGGATTTGAATACCTTTAGCACTAATTATTGGAACACAAATTTTGCTTGGTAAGCTCAATGACCCTGGACCTACATATAGAGGTGAAGCCAACCATGAGAAAGGGTATTTAAGGCAGCCAGTTGCAGGTTGTTCTCCTCTTTGCATCTTTTTTTGGGGAGAATGGCAACATGGGAGCCTCAGAACAACTGTCAAATGACCTAAAAACAAAGATTGTTCAACATCATGGTTTAGGCCGGGGAAGGATACATAAAGCTAGCTCAAGGATTTCAGCTGTCAGTTTCCACTATGAGAAACATAGTGAGTAAATGGAAGAACACAGGCACAAATACCTTCAACCAGAATCCGGACCCTCATTGGAAGCTATAGGAAGCGTTTGGAGGCTATTTTTTCTGCAAACAGAAGATCTACTCAATATTGATGGAATTTTTCTGTTGGGGTGCCCAAATTTATGCACCTGCCTACTTTTGTTCAAGCAATTATTGCACATTTTCTGTAAATCCTATAACCGTCATTTCACTTCTCAGAAAGCACTGCATTTGTCTGCTATTTGATATATTTAACTGAAATTGCTGATCCAAACAACCAATGATTTATAAAGGAAAATCTTGAAAATGATCAGGGGTGCCCAAACTTTTGCATACGACGTATATCCACAATTGAGGTATAACCTTTTTATTCTTGCGTGTGCATTTATCAAGACATATGACTTTAAGATTTCCAGTTAATCGTGAATAAATATTTGTGAACAATACGAGTGTTGAAGGATTTTATACATTTGACTATAAAGGATATTGTAAAATTAACTACAAAGTAAGTACATGTACTCAGTTTTGATGCAGTCGAGACTGTTTTTCTTCAAGTTACATTAGAAGGTTAGGCTATCTGGAATGCATCAGACATATTTTGATAACAGAATTCCTGTGAGTGCTGACGGGAGAAGGCCAGACGCACAAGGACAAACATCGCGACGCCCTTCGGCGAGGAGGTGGTGAAGCTGGCACCTGGCGCGCCCATGGGAGGAGCCGGCACACCCATGGGAGGCGTCAGTACGCCCATGGGAGGAGCCGGCACGCCAGCTTGTGAAAAGACGTGGGAAGATCGGAGAAGATCGAGGGAGAACGAGAGAGACTAATTCTGCTAATTTGATGGAGTTCACTTAGTTAAAATATTTAAGAAAATAAATCTGCCCTTGTGTGGAAATGCCGGTCTCTTGTCCGTCTTTTCACGAAAAGAAACGAGCATGCATTGTTAGGTGAATGAAGGCTATGTTTGGTTAATGGAGTCAGATAACTAATTCGAACAATTTGGCAAGAGATTTCATTTTCAGTTGCAGGAAGTCCTTCCCATTACAATTAACCACTAGACAGTATTTCCCTAATTTTTTTGCGTGGCCCAATAAAAGTTTTCATAGTTGTTAGCAATCGTTGGACTAATTTCATTAGGTGTACCAAGCACCTATCCTCTTGGGCGTCACCAATGCCATATGAACTAATTCCAGTTGCCGTTATTCTTGATAGATGAAATGCAAGGGCATAGGAAGCCACCGAGAGCAATATTGGCATCATTTTTAAGCAGACTTGTGAAACACGGCAACAACTTCAAGCATAGGAAGCACTTCACCCATAAATTCTAGCACTTTTGAATCCTTGCAAACGAAACATTAAAATTCAAGCACGTTTCGAGGATTTCAAGCGCCCGTAGGAACCCTTTAACAGTGGCGGAGCTCACCTGGAGCGCTTTGACAATGGCCGCCGGCGCCAATCCCAGCGGCGAGAAGATGACTTCCAAGTAGGTCTCCTGCAAATGAGGGACATCAGAGGAGGCGGGGCCACAGCCCGTGGGGGGAGGCGGCTTACGTACCCTGGGGTCCTGGTCCACGCCTATGTGGACCTCTTTTTCCGGGGGAGGCTGGACAAAAACCTGGTTCCACTGGCCCGACGCGGTCCTAATAGACAAGGAGAGCGACTGTTTTGTTGTAGGGCTGCGACTAACCATCCATCCATTATCTGCCGCTTATCCTCAGTAGGGTCGCAGGGGTGCTGGAGCCCATCCCAGCTATCTTCGGGCAGTGGGCAGGGGACACAGGGACAGACAATTCGCTCAAGTATTCACACCTAGGGACAATTTGGACCGGCCAGTTAACCTGACATGCATGTTTTTGGAAAGTGGAAGGAAACCGGAGTGCCCGGAGGAAACCCACGCAAGCACGAGGAGAACATGCAAACTCCACACAGGAGGTTCGATCTCATGACCTCAGAAATGTGCAGCACACGCGCTAACCACTGCGCCACCGTGCTTGGGTTACTTTAACTGGATTACTTTCAATGACTTTTGGATGACTCCAATACCAAATATGCTAATAAAAGACAAAAGAAACTAAATATGAATAAAATGACTACATTTTGTGTAGGCTTCGGGAGTAACGGAATACACGGAACGGCAAAAATGATGTTGGCAAGCTGTTTGGATTTATTTTCATTTTGTTTCTGTCGCATTTGATGTTCGTTTTGCCTGAGATCAAAGCCAGGAGAGAAAGCTTACCACGTGTTGTGAGTCATCATTTTATTACTATTGAGTTTCTTTTGTCTTTTATTAACATATTTGGTATTGGAGTCATCCAAAAGTAATTAAAAGTAATCCAGTTAAAGTAACCCTGCCTGCAACTAACCATTATTTTCATAATGGGTGATCATTATTTCGACGATTGGGACATTTTGAATTCCTTCCTCTTTACTTGAATATTGAAGTTTCGGACGGCAAACTTTAATACCGACCGTTCGAAGTTGACGTATTTAACCAAGACGTTGCTGTCGTCGTCCAGCCACAGCGTCCAAACCTCCTCGGACGTCAGCGTCAAGTCCACCAGGGTCTCCTAAGCACAAGTATTTCAACAGTCACTGCTAGCGCCATATGTCGGAAGACATTTTGGATTATGAGCTATAAGCGGGGTTCGTACACCGTTTTCATAGCCAAATTTAAGCACTTTCAAGGCCAGTTTTTTTGCAGTCCTTTCAAAGGAAGAAATCCAGCATTCATCAATTCGATTTTGTTGACTTTGATGACGAAAATAAAGCGGCTATCTTGCTTCTAGCACATTCTTTGGGATATTTCGAGCTGATCTACAATCTTTTTGTCTCAAAGGGCTGCTATAAACTGACATGAATTCTGACATTCTCCTTCCTCAATACGTCATACTTGTTTACAAACGGAAAGGGTTCTGTAGGTGTGGCTAAAAATTTTGAATGCGGAGGAGTAATGCATGTATAGACAGAGGAAAAATGAGCTAAATGAGAGTGCTTGTGTTGGGACTAAGAGGTAGCAGGTTGAATTCCCAGCTCCTACAAGTTTTCCTTTTCTCTCTTTTCTTTCTCTCTTCATACCCTTTGCGCTTTCTTTTCTCTTTTCTCTCCTTCTGTCTTTCTATTTCTCTTTGGATTTCTTTCTTCCTCTCCCTTTCTTTTCCCCCTCTCTCATAACTATTTATCTCTTTTTTTTCTCCCTCTCTCTCCCTTTTTTTCTTTCTTTGTCCGCCCTCTCTCCTTTTCCCTCCCTCTTTCTCTTGTTTCTTTATCTCTCTTTAATCTACTAGTCCGGCCCATGCGGCCCATTCTCCATGCGGCCTTTTTCATATGAGCCGACCTGAGAGCAGAAGAGCGACGAGATGTGCTCCAGGCCGTATCGCTGGTTGGCTTCGGGCACGAGCTGCAGTAGCAGCACTTGGCCTCTGCGGGGCGCCGCTAGGTAGACGGCCAGGCGGGGCCCGGGGTCGCAGCTAGAGTACAGCCGCAAGCGATGCCCCGCCCCCGAGACGCGCTCCGCCCCCTTCCACGCCACTGGCACGTACTCCAACAGGTCCGCCTCCAAAATGCAGCTGCGATTCTGAAATGAAAGATCTTTAAATGTTAAAAGACAAAAAAATAAATACAAATTTGAGAAATAATTCAAGACGTGAAAAGTGCTAGCTCCCAACCCGCATTTGCAGCCCTCGTCTGACATTTTTTCTTTTGTTAAATAAGATTTGGGTTCGTATTTTGGGTCATTTTTTAGGGTCCTTTTCGTTCATTCACACACTTTTGAGTAATATGTACTCTTACTAAACCCCTCAGTATTTCTACATAACATTTAGTTACCTCTCAGATAGGAGGCACTGTGTTAAATAGGGTGAAATGACATCTGAGCCCTTTGGTGTTACTTGTGGTGTTCTGCAGGGTTCAGTACTTGGCCCCCTTCTTTTCAGCATTTACATGCTTCTATAATAACATAATAATGTAATTTTTATAATTTTTGTAATTTTTTTATAAACATTAACAGGTCGAAAAGTTTTTATTTATTTTTACATTGTGGAATCCCTACGTAGAGGTCGCCATCATATCTGTCTGGAATCTTGCTGCCACGCTGTACCCTGTGGCACTGGTTTTCGTTAGACAACATTCTCTTGGTCAAATCACACACTGGGGCTTTAAAGTTACATTGTGTAATATTTGACCAGGATTCAGGCCTAACCACTCTACTGAGACAGAACTGATTAAGGTAACCAATGATCTTCTATCTCAATCTTGCTGCTGCTGGACCTTCGTGCTGCCTTTGACACAGCGGACCATAATATTTTACTAGAACGGTTGGAAAAATGGATTGGTCTCGCAGGAACCGTCCTCTTCTGGTTCAGATCCTACCTCTCAGATAGGACGCACTGTGTTAAATATGCTGAAATGCCATCTGAGCCCTTTAGTGTTACCTGTGGTGTTCCGCAGGGTTCAGTACTTCGCCCCTTCTTTTCAGCATTTACATGCTTCCATTATTCGCAAGTATAATATCAGTTTCCATTCCTACGCAGATAACGCAACTATATCTTGCGATGGAGGAATCTGCAACACTAAGCTGTGGAAATTTGGAGGTCTGCCTCACTGAGATCAAAGAGTGGATGTCACTCAACTTCTTGCGCCTTAACTCTGTAAAGACCGAATTGTTAGTTATTGGTCCGTCTAAATGCCGTGACTTGTTCTCAAAAACGTCTCTGAACATTGACAAATGTAAGATAACCCAGAGTGACTCAGTCAAACATTTAATACTTTCAAACAGGTGAAGAAAATTACTAGAACTTCCTTCTTCCATTTTAGCAACATTGCTAAAATTAGTCTTTGATCTGTGCAGCCCTTTGAGACTCTTTGTGATTAAGGGCTATACAAAAAAACATGACTTGACATTTAGTTTTGTTTCAGTTATATTTCCTACTTTACTCGCTTTTCCATACTTATTTACCTGTCAGTACATCTTTCAAAAAATATTTTTCAACATCTGGGGTACTTTTTGGTCATTTTTCAGCAGTTTCTGTCATTTTTGGGGTAGTTGGGTTGAGTTTTGGTCCCTTTTTTGCTCAGTTTTCATATAAAGATTTTCTTCACTTTTCTGGTCGTATTTTGGGGAAATTGTCTCGTTTTTCATTCATTTGCTTACTTTTGAGTATTGTGTACTTTATTACTACTTTTCAGTACTCAAACACCATTTTCAGCACTTTTTTTGCTCTTTAGTCTGTTTCAGTCATTTTTCATACTAATTCGGTAAACTTGTGTTATTTGGTCTGGTTATGGTCAGTTTTTGGTTGATTTTCATTTTAAGGTTCGTTTTTTGGGGTCATTTTCCTGTTCTCTTTTGCTTATTTCTAGACATTTGAGTTATATTTACTCTATTACTACTTTTCAGTTCCCATACATCCTTTGAAGCACTGGTACTAGGATTATTTAGTTTTGTTTCAGTCGTTTTCCTAATTAAATATATTTTTTTAAATTTCGGTCGTTCACGGTCAGTTTTGGGTTGATTTTGATTTTAAGGTTTCCTTTTTTCAGTCATTCCCCATTTGTTTTCTTGGTTGTTGTTTGCTCATTCTTCGTTCATTTTCACACATTTGAGTATAAGCAGGTCGGCGCCTTGCATGGCTGCTATTGGTGTGTGAGTGTGTGTGTGAATGGGTAAGTGTGAAGGACATTGTAAAGCGCTTTGGGAGAACTTCATTGACTTGAAAAGCGCTATAGAAATGCAGACCATTTACTATTTACCTAATTAGTATGTTGACTTCTTTTTCGCACATTTTCACGCTTTTTACAAGCCTTAGCACTTTTTCCAGATTTTTCAGTTATTTTCCATACTTTGATACATTTTCCCTTTTTTTTTTGGTATGGGTTTTATGTTTTGTGTAGAAAAAGCTGATGCGGCCCAGCGGCCACAGGTAAGTTTGAGACCTCTGTTCTAGCCCCTTCTAGTTGGTTAGACGCCATTAGCCGATGCAGGCACGTGCCGCCTCACCCGCAGCGACCAGACGCGCAGTTTGTGATCGTGGCAGACAGCGAAGACCAGCGAGTCCTCGTCCAGTTCCATCGCCGCCACGCTGGCCGCGGCGTCCGTCGCGCTTTGCTCGCCGCGAATGGCGCCGGGAATCCACGTGGACAGGCGATGCTTCACCCAATTGCTTCTCAGCTCTGTCACCTGCACCTCGCCTGCAAACAGCATTCACGTTCATGTACCGTCAATCCCAGACTGCCAACTTTTAGCTACGTTTTATACAGTATGCTTATATGCGGCTTTAATTACGGTGCGGCTTATTCAATTGTTTTTTTAAGGCGGCACCGAGGAAAAAAAGCGAGCTGCTCTACTCCACAGCGAGAGCGCTCTAAATACAAACCACCACTGACTTCTGCAAAGATTTTTGACGCCATTTGTTCGATGATTGAGTCCCTGAGTATGTTGTATGAGTGGTCAGGTTATATTAGCAGTGTTCTGGTTTGCCCGCGTCCCTGCGTCCTAGAGGCATCCTTTTTGCTGGGGACGCATAGTCTCAAATCAACGTGCCTCCCCGGGAAGCAAACTTTTTGCCACAAAATTGTCATTATTACCCCATTACTTTTTTTTAACAAAGATTTACCGCACTCCAAACTTTTCGTCAGGCAGATCCGCCATTGTTGTTTTGGTCTCGCGGTTCGAGTTTTCGTCTGCATGCCGATCTCGGCTAACGAGATCTCGTTGTGTAGTGAAAGGAAGTCAGTCTTTTTTTTAGAGAACCGGCTTTTTTGGCTCAACTTATTAAAAAGAGCCGGCTCTCCAACGGCTCACTTGCTTTGATGCATTATATTGTGAATTATTATGTTGTATAAAGAAGTTAAGAAAAAAAGGAAGTATAAAAGGAGAAAATAAAAAAAGACAGGTTTGTGGTTATCGCTTTAATCGGTATATTACCAACAATAATTTGATGCAGAAAATGAATTATTACTTTGATGATTAAAACTGAATGAATATATAGATTTATACTATATATTTGTCGCCAATTTACAATTTCAACCGCGATAACACAAAATTTTGGGGAGCCATAGATCTCTGTTGGGACCCATAGATTTTTGAGCATGCGAGTCCCCGGGACCCATCACTTTTCACAGCTCAAATGAACACTGTATTAGTTTTATTATTTAATCATAACATGATTACTTTGATAATCACACTATTCATTTAGTGGTTATAAATGCATTTATGTTTGTCCACATATTTGAATGAAATATTTACTTGCTGTATTCATAAGAATGTGTCCTTGCGTAACAGCGTCTTCTCATACAACTTTTAAGATTCAGCTGTGTGCAGTGTTAATCTTTTTTTTTTTTTTTTGGTCCAAAATACTCTGACCGATTGCCAGAAGTAGAACACGCGGCGAGACACGGATTTTTAACGCCAACACCTTCCGGAGAAACGAGACCCTGTTTTTGCCAACACTATTCATATAATACACAAGATAACACTGAAAAGCGCAAGATAAAAATGAGCTGTACATATAAATATTTCTACTCAATTTATCCTTAACCAGGCACCACTCACATAGCAGTAGTATCTCTCTCCTCCCTTTCCCCCTATCTATTCATCTCTTTGACATTTCGTTCTGTATACACGTGTACTAGAATGACAATAAAGTAGATCTGAATCTGAATCTTTCTTGCACTCTTTATTTCTTTCTTTTTCTCCATTTTTCTCTTTCTCACTTTAACTCTCCCTCTTTCTGACTCCCCTTCTTTCTCACGCTTAATCTTTCTCTTCTCATTCCTTTGACCGTTCTCTCCATCTTTTTGTCTTTATTTCTCTTTTTCTCTGTCTTCCTTTCTCTCTTTTCTCTAATGTTCTCTCTCTACTGCTCTCACCATTTCTCTCCCTTTTTCTGTATCCTTACATTCTCTCTCTCTCTTACTCTGCCCCCCTTGTTCTCTTTTTCTTTTCATTTCTTTCTGTGAAATCTTGTAGCATGGCTCCCCATGAGATTTTTTTTCTCTAGCATGCGGCCCCGGAGCAGCCTAAATGACTTGGGCCCCCCTGGTCTAGTGTGTTTGACAATTTTTACAGGAAAACGGGTACGAATGAGAATTTTGGCAATCACCTGGGAAGGCCCGGGCGGGCATGGTGATGACCAGGAGCCCCCCAGCTGGCGATGCCAAGGCAAAGTGGGCTTCTCCTCGCGGCGAGAGCCAGGCCGCGCTCGGCCCGCCGGGCGCCCCCGCTGCCGCCGCGGGGGGCATGAGGGCACCCTCCACCACGTCCTCCGGATTCATCTTGGCCAAGTCCGACAACACCGATTGGGCCTGGAGCTCCGCGGAGGCCTCCTGTCAATGGGAAACTCGTCACTTTGCGTGCTGTGGCACGAAGAGAGAAAGAGAGAGAGTGAAAGAGAGCGAGTGAAAGAGAGCGAGCAAAAATAAAAAGACTGAAAAAGAGAGAGCTTGAGATAAAGTGAGAGAGCGAAAAAAAGTAAGAGCGAGACAGACATAAAAAGAGAGCGTGCGCGCAAAACAGAAATCAAGAGAGAGAAAAGAGAGAGAGAAAGACAGAGCAACAGAGAGAGAGCAAAAGAGAGAGAAACAGAGAGAGAGCAAGAGAGACAGAAAGACAGGGCAACAGAGAGAGAGAGAGAGCAAAGGACACAGACGCCGTCATGCGGGGAGAAGATAGCCAATAAGAGAAAGCTAAAGTTAGCTGCAGAGGACACATAGCAAATTGGGGAATAGTGAGATGTCTTTGATTTGTTTGGTGAAATGTATAAATGATCCTAGACAAATCGGGGGGGAGCCGTCTCCTGTTTACACTTAGATCTGCTGTTAGGAATAATAAACCATCCGCCCCCGTGTGGAAATGCCGGCTCCTGATCATTTTCGCTCAAGAAATGAGCGCGCATAATTGTTGGATGAATGTAGGTCGAGTTTGGTTAATGGAGTCAAATAACTAATTCGAACAATTTGATAAACGGTACATTTTGATAGTTAAATCCCAACAACTCTTATTCCTTCCCTAGATTTTAGAACTTTTTTGAGAAAAAAATGGGTAGAATGGGTATAAAAAGGATGCTTTTCGCTCCCTTTCAGTAGTTTGTTCTCTTCATTTTTGGCTGCCAAATATCATACACTGTCCCTTTAAGAATAACGGAAGCTCCCCCGGGCCCGTGTTCAGGGTCCCCCGACTCAATAGTTTGAGAGGCCTGCTGGAAATAGCGTGGGGGGCACTCACGCTGCGATGTCGGCGACGAGGGTGGGGCAGCAGCATCCTGTGTACGCTGCGGTTGGTGGTGATGAGGACGGCCACGTGTTGGGGGGTCTCGAACACGGCCACACCGCCCGCCGTCACCTGGCAGTGGGCGAAGCGCAGCCGTACGGCGTTGTTTGCCAGGTTGCCGTCCAGCCATCGTTCCTCCAGTTGCACCGCGTCGCCCGACGTGCTCCTGGAAAACCACAACAGACGAGTCCGAAATCAAAGAGCATCAATGAGAAAAGTGGAGAGCCGAGGTTGGGAACCTTTTGGATTCAAAGAGCCATCAAAGCAAAATATTTGGATTTTTTTAGGGGCTGAAAAAGCCACATCATACATTTGAAGACAAAATATAATGAACCAACTCTCCAGACAAGAGCTTATTCTTGTATAACTCCGCCCATTCCTACCGCTCACCCAATCAAATTGCTTTATGTGCTTTGCTAGAGCTTCTGGGTGTTTAAAAAATGTCGGGTGGCTTTTCCTCGTAAAGTGTCTCAACAATGAAGATAGACTGTTTAATGAGTTTCCATCTAAAAGTATTTTTTAGCGATTTAGAGCCAAAACAGGGTCTGTTGGTGTTGGTCAATTCTAATTTATGGGTTTCATAAAGTAAAAAAAAAAAACCTGCAGGTTTTTTTAGCTAGCTATCAAGCTACCTTTTTAGATTTTTAGCTAGCTGTCTATATCGTTTTTTACATTTTTTGCATCTGTAAAGTAGGCTTAAATGTATTTACTCAAGGTGTGTATTTCTAGTCAGTTTGATGTCGTCCCTTAGATTTCCTGTCTTTGTTTGAATGTGTTGGTACTTTTTTCAACATACCTGTACTTTTCCATGTCTTGTGATTCCAATAAAACACAAGAGGCAGACGGGAGAGAGACCCAGAGGGAGCGTGACCAGCGAGCCGAGAGTGAGTAAATTATCCGTTCCTCCCCCTCCTTCTCTAGCTGCAGTTGTTAAAAAACCAAACACGTCTTTGCCTGAATTTCCTTTTAGAGTTAGCTAATTTTCATAGCTCTCCCACACGTCAGTGGTCTTTTTAGACCCTACAGCATGCCATGTAGCTAACATTTTACATTTTTTGCTAATTATCAAGCTCAATTTTGGGCTCCTTTCTAGCTAGCTACCCAGCTTGGTCTTTAGCTTTCTATCCGGCAATTTAGATGTTTTTTACTCTTTTAGCTAGCTATCTACAGTAGCTCCCTTTCAGTTTTTTACCTATTTACTTTCTAGCTAACTATCAAGTTACCTTTAGAGTCATTTAACAGGCTTTGTAGCTCGGTCGCTGTTTGTAAAAAAATTACACATAAAAGGGGTTGCCCCTTTAAGCAGATTACGAACAAAAAGGAAGTGGACGATTGAAAATGCTCCTGCAATTGTTACTCATGAGTCCTAAAACCATTCTTTAGTATACACGGTGTTCACCGACCATGTGATGAATCTGTTGCTGGTGACGGAATCGGAATGGCCGGCGCCATCTTCCTGGTGATAGTGGAAAGCCCCGGCAGCGTCCGGGAACTTGACGGATCCCGAGGCGGGCCCTGAAACTGTATACACCGCTTTAGCATTATGGAGGTGAGAGGATATCCTAGCTTCAGACAGAGTTAGAGGAAGAAAAACAAATTCTCACAGGGGCTGGACTAGTAGATTAAAGAGAAGGAGACAGAGTGTGAAAAAAGAGGGAGAGAAAGAAAGAAGACATAAAGAGAACGGGAGAGACAGAAAAATAGAAGGATCGTTAGGTTGAGAAATAATAGAGAGACAAAGAAAGAAAAGTGAGAAAAAGACAATTGAAAAAGACACAGAGAGAGAAAGGAAAAATAGGGATCAGGCGAGAGATAAAAGAAATAGACTGAGAGGGAGCATATGAAAGAAGCGATAGAAAATTATTGAGTCTCTAAGTGTATTCCCGCAGGCTGCTATAAACTGACATGAATTCTGCCATTCTGTTTAAAATATTGGCTAGATCACACTTGTTTCCAAACACAAAATGTGAATTCAATACAGAAGACAAAAAAAAAGAGTGCATTCAATCTTTCAATCAACTGCAGATTTTTGGCTTTTTGTTCGACTTATTTTGATTTTTTTGGGTGTTTGAAAGAAGACCTGTGTCTAAATTGGTTGAAAAAGAATTGAAAATAGTTCATTTTTTGTATCTTATTTTATAGCACTGATGACTTTTTTTACTTGAACTGTTTTGTATTTTTTGTAGATTTGTGAATACTTTAATTTATATTTCATGTGTTTTCAGGGATCCCCTTCAAAACATGTGAAATGACTAAATAATTTTGGCGCATAATGTTTCATTATTATTGATAATATATCACGAAAAAAGGGAGCCCTTGAGGAACCGGTCCTCCTCAGTGAGCCAAGCCAAAAGAGATGGTTTTCTAAATAGAGCTGTCCTCTTGGGTGCCACCAATAGGAGGCAGTGATGCTTCATTTCAACAGTTTTTATTTTATTTAACTTTAATTATTACATGGTCTATAGCAGTGTTTTTCAACCTTTTTTGAGCCAGGGCACGTTTTTTTTACATTGGAAAAATTTCGCGGCACAACACTGAAAACAAGGAAACAGGACTTACGATGATCAAGAATTGCGAAGAAGGCAGGTGAATCGCCACCCTTGCCAAGATGAATGGCTGTAACTCAATGACGATCAGGACTATTATTAAGAATATACAAAAAAGAACTCTTAAGGGCATGACGATCCTCAGAACTGAAAAGCTTCAAATCAGTTGTCTGCATCCACCTGCTACTAAACTGGACCAGCTTAATCTACGTTTAAGCAATATTTCACATAAGAAGTGCTTACTATATATTATTTGATTGGACTTTTCCAACTCAGAATGGAGATTTTCATTTTCAGCTGAAATAGCCAGCGTCCAGGAATAAACCGAAAGGTTATTTGTCCAATTGATCCCATTTATAGATATGTGAACAAAATACATGACAAAAACGTGTTTATTAACCCACGCAAGCACGGGGAGAACATGCAAACTAATACTATTCCTTTAACCCAAAATAAAACAGTTATTAACTGGCGTGAATGAGCCCTTTCTTTCAGTGTTTAAAATGTTTCTTGTATCAAATGTATTTTCATTTATCTTTTATTTCATGTTACCGATTTACGCTGCCAGTGTTACGCACGCGCCGCGCGTATTATGCTAACAGCTAACCGCTAACCTTAGCCAGCTAGTCTGAAGTTTAACAGGTGAAAGTCACCGCAAAAGGGCTGAAATCTGAGCGTTTATTCGGCAACTTTACCAAGTTGTATTTGGAGCTCTCGGAACCTTTGGACGGCTTCCCGCTCGAAAGCGCAAATCTCATAGAAGCTTCTTCCCAACGGGGCCGCCATGTTGCGAAGTGTGACGTCACAGTACCCGCCGCTCCGTTTAAAGGGACCGCGTCGCGCCATTTTATTTCAGGCAAAAGCAATCGATCACTTTCGATCTGTTGTGCTTGAGGATCATCGATATTACGATTAGCTCTCGTTAAACAAACAAGAGACACTAAATTACAATAGAAAATGCAAAGGGCTGCATCCTTTTTATCTGCTTTTTTTGCCGATAGATGTGTGTTCATCTAGATAAGTGAATCATAATATTAATTTTTAATTTATAAAATGGCACATCGCAATATTTTTTCACCCAAACACCTCCAACGTTTTTATTTATGGCTATTTCTTCCCGGTTGCCATGTTGCCATGGTAACCTTCACTCCAAAATGTCAAATATTCTATGTTGTCAACGTTTCATCTGAAAGGGGTACAAGAGAGATGTTTTGCTCCAGCACAGGATATCGTTCTGAAAGTTTTTTTTCACCTACTCTTTCACAAATGCAATAACAGGGGGATATTTTATGCTTAAGCTATCCATTTGTTAGGTTTAAGTCCCCAACATTTATGATAAAACGCTCTGAAATAAAAGACAAAGAGAATCGGATCAGTTTTTAGATATCTTGCAAGGAGAGGATCGGAGAATGTATACCGCCAATCACCCAAATCCCTCTGAAGAAATCTCCGATCTCTCCCTTCTTTTTATTAAGGTTTCGCCCTGTCGTACATGAGTCTTTTTCTGAATTTCTGAAGGGAGGGGTTCTATCTAACTAATTGAGATGCTTGTCTGACTGTTGCGACCCCTGAGATAATCATGAGTCAAAAATATTCCTCATTCTTTCTTTACTTCTTTCCTTCTTTCCTTCCTTCTTTCTTTCCTTGCTTCCTCCTTTTCTTTCTTTCTTTCTTTCTTTCTTTCTTTCTTTCTTTCTTTCTTTCTTTCTTTCTTTCTTTCTTTCTTTCTTTCTTTCTTTTGCTCTTTCTTTTGCTCTTTCTTTTGCTCTTTCTTTTGCTCTTTCTTTCTTTCTTTTGCTCTTTCTTTCTTTTGCTCTTTTGCTATTTCTGTTGCTCTTTCGCTCTTTCTTTTTTTCTTTCGTTCTTTCACTCTTTTGCTCTTTCTTTCGCTCTTTCTTTTGCTCTTTCTTTTGCTCTTTCTTTCGCTCTTTCTTTCGCTCTTTCTTTCGCTCTTTCTTTTGCTCTTTCTTTCGCTCTTTCTTTTGCCCTTTCGCTCTTTCTTTTGCTCTTTCTTTCTCCCTTTCACTCTTTCTTTTGCTCTTTTGCTCTTTTTCTTTCTCTTTCTTTTTCTCTTTCTCTTTTTCTTTCTTTACTTCCTCTCTCTTTCTTTCTTTAGTTCCTCTATCTCTTTCTTTCTTTACTTCCTCTCTCTTTCTCTTTCTTTCTTTAGTTCATCTCTCTCTTTCTTTCTTTAGTTCCCCTCTCTCTTTCCTTCTTTAGTTCCTCTCTCTCTTTCTTTCTTTAGTCCCTCTCTCTATCTTTCTTTAGTTCCTCTCTCCTTTTCTTTAGTTTGTCTCTTTCTTGCCTTGGTTCCTCTCTTTCTTGCTTTGGTTCCGCTCTCTCTTTCTTTGCTTCTTTCTTTACTTCCTCTCTCTCTTTCTTTACTTCTTCCTTTACTTTTTCTCTTCTTTAATTCCTTCCTTCCTTCCCTCCCTTTTTGTAGCCAGACATTTTTGTCGCCAAGCATTCATTGAAAAAGTTTCTGCTACAGAAAGCTTGCATTTCCCCATTCAGTGAGCCAACATCTGCCCATGAAAAAAAACAGAGACGTCTTGCTGCTCCGCATCTTCGTCAGGGAACTCATATGAGGCGGAGGTTTTTCAAGTCTTTGCTACGGAATGGAAAAAAAATCTTTGGCACACGAGTCAAGCAAACACAGCTGCGCGCCGATGCCGGCTTGTTTCGGTGTCCTTTAGCCAACTGGCAGCCGTTTTATACCCTTTTTTTTCATTTCTCTCACTCGATTCCTTTTCAAGTCACAGCATCCGAATACATTTCCTTTTCATCAAAACCCTAATGAACAGCTAAAAAACCCTCAAACCGTGCCAGACAATGCTAACAGCTAACAGCTAACCACTGGAGCTAAATATGCGCCCAGTTCTGTCACCACCAGAACGGAAACAGGACCCAATTGCGTAGCGCTAACCACAAGCTTTATTGCAGAAAGAGGAATGGCAGCAGATCTGGTGCTCACACGATTGGATCTTGATCCGAATACGGAAGTGGATCTTCTGTGGCAAGAGATGGCAGTGTCAGGGACGGAAAAACAGGTCGATAGCCGGGACAGGAGAGCAAAAACGTGGTCGGGATCAAAAAGTGGTCGTAAGCAGGGACCGGAGAGCAGACGTGGTTGGGATCAAAAACAGGTCATTGCCGGAGACAAACTGGGAGATCAGGAACGGATAAGTGGAAAAACGGGTACAAAAACGGGACAGGCTGAGTAAACGAACGCAATTGGGTCCCGTATCTGTTCCTGGTCTGTGACATAGGCGGGAGTCAGGGTCAAAATGCTTGACCTGTAACAACAGAGGTTCGCTGACGGACTGACAACCGGAGAGTGAAAGGACTGGGTTCAAAAAGGGACAGGGAACCAATCAGGCGCCAAATGAGCGGGCACAGGTGATGCTAGTCAGTAATCATGACAAGTATAGCACATAAAACAAGTTTCTTTACTAGAGAAAATCACCATAACATGAACTTTTAATGAAAGAAGCTGCTAATGCTATATATTATGTGTCAAGAACAGAACAGAAGAAGAACCCAGATGTGTAACATCACTCACAAGTTTATTGAAATATCGAGGAAAGTCAGTGCCAGGGATCCGGTGCTCGCTGGACGCAGGAAGCAAGCCACTCACGGGATCAGAGCGTGTTCTGAATGCGGAAGTAGATCTTCCGGAGCGGGAGATCGTAGCGTAGTTAGAGGGAAAAACAGGTCGTTAGCTGGGACGGGAGATCAAAACGTGGTCAGGGTAAAAAAAAAAAAACGGGTCATTAGCAAGGGCAGGAGGTCAAAACGTGGTCGGGGTCAAAAAGTAGGTCGTAGCAGGACACAAACGGGGAAATCGGGAACGGACGAGTGGAAAACGGGTGACAAAACGGGACGGACGGGAGTCAGAGTCAAAAATGCTTGCCTTGTGAAAACAGAGGTTCACTGACGAACTGACAACAGGCGGTTGAAAGGACGGAGCTTAAGTCGGACGGGGAACCAATCTGTGGTTTAAATCTTGCAAAGGTAACGTGTTTTTTTCGACATCCGACGTACGACACTGCCTCCTCCCATCCGTCTTTTCCATTTTCTCCTCCATTGTGCCGGTAAGACGCTTAATGGAGGCATGAATTATTCGTCCCATTTGTCCTTTTTGTCATTCGGGGCACTGATGACAATCAATGGCTCACAATCAGATATGCTAATTTCACTTTGCGGGATGCTAATGAAAAACAGTTCCTGTTTGAGGTTTACGGAGCATCCATGATACCTTTTACAAACTGTATCATATCTTTTGACAACATGAAGAGGCCAAAAAGAATGATGCTTACAGTAAGACCCTGTATGTCCGGCTGTCTGTCCCCTTTTGTCAGTCCGTTTGCGAACCTCAGTGAACACTAGGCAAGCCTTTTTCAACCCTGACTCCCACCTGCCCTGTTTTTTTTTGCTCCCGTCCATCCCCTGCTTCGACCCGTTTTTGATCCTGACCACGTCTGCTCTCCCGTCCCGGCTCCCGACTTCTTTTTGTCCGCAACTATGTCTTCTCTCCTTTTCTGGCTTCCGACTCGCTTCCGACACGACCACATTTTTGCTCTCCTCTCTTGGCTACTGACCTGCTTTTCTGACTCTGCCACTGCCATCGCTTGCCACGGAAGATCCACTTCCGTGGCAAGCGAGCACAATCCGAGTACCAGAGCAACTTGCTTCCCAGTCCTATCTGCCCCCTTTTGTCAGTCCGTCTGCGAACCTCAGTGAACACTAGGCAAGCCTTTTTCACCCCTGACTCCCACCTGTCCTGTTTTTTTTGCTTCCATCCGTCTCCGGCTTCGACCCGTTTTTGATCCTGACAACGTCTGCTCTCCCGTCCCGGCTCCTGACCTCTTTATGTCCGCAACTACGTCTTCTCTCCTTTTCTGGCTTCCGACTCGCTTTCAACACGACCACGTTTTTGCTCTCCTCTCTTGGCTACTGACCTGCTTTTCTGACTCTGCCACTGCCATCGCTTGCCACGGAAGATCCACTTTCGCGTTTGGAGCACAAACCGGGTACCAGAGCGACTTGCTTCTCAGTCCTGTCTGTCCCCTTTTGTCAGTCCGTCTGCGAATCTCAGTGAACACAAAGCAAGCCTTTTTCGACCCTACCTCCCTCCTGTTTTTTGCTCCCGTCCGTCCCCGACTCCGACCTGTTTTTGATCCTGCCCATGTCTGCTCTCCCGTCCCAGATTCCGACCTCTTTTTGTCCCCGACTATGTCTTTTTTTCCTTTTCTGGCTTACGACTTGCTTCTGACCCCGACCAGGTTTTTGCTCCTCTGTCCCGGCTACCGACCTGTTTTTCCGTCCCTGACACCGGCATCGCTCACCACGGAAGATCCACTGCCGCACTCACGTCACGTGGGCGCAGCCTTTTCTCTTCCTTCCAATAAAAACTTGTGAGAAACGCAACGCAAGTGGGTCCTGTCTCCGTTCTGGTACAGACAGTTAATTAGTTTATGTATGATAACTAGGTGTGACCCCGCATGTCTTGTGACACCCAGAGAAGGCCATTAAGACTGAAACCCGTTGAGACCCAATATAGTGAGAAAGGAAGCCAGAGGCCGACAAGAACGATACCAATTGCCCGAGTAGAAATCGGACAGATGGGGTCGATACCAGACAGGACGGTACAGACAGGATTGATATCAAAACAGGATATCAAATTTAAACAGGACAAAATAGACGGGAACGAAACTGGAACCCGACATGAAAAAACTGGACGGACGGGATCGATATCAAAACAGGATATGGAAATTAAACCGGACAAACTAGACAGGAACGAAACTGGAATCCGATATTAAACAATTGGCCCGCCTCGTTGACAGATTGGCTTTCCTTCTATTTAAGCTCAGTGCTCTCACTCTCCGTTTGTCAGTTCATCACGGAATTCTGCCCTGCAAGGTAGGTGTCGACTCGGTCCTGTTCCTATTGGCATTTCATGTCCGGTATTGTTCCCGGTTATTTTGTCCTGTTTCATTTCGGTTTCCAGTTTTCGTTCCCGTCTAGTTTGTCTTGTTTATTTTCGATATCCTGTTTTATTATGTATCCTGTCTGTCCTGTCCTGTCCAGTATCAACCCCATCTGTCTGATATCAACTCGGGCAATTGGTATCGATCTCGTCGGCCTTTGGGTTCCTATCATTTCACGCCAGACCGCTGCCTAACGTGCATGATACCTCATTTCCCGTAAAATAAAAGGCTTGTGTGAGAACGTCACGCGTTTGGGTCCTGATCCTATTCCGGTTCATGACATGTTCACAGTGATACTGAGGAGATTTTGATCTTATTTCCGAATTAAAGCAATTTTTCCTCTTACAAGCACCTCATTTAGAAGAGAGTTCATGTCTTTTTTCACATTATTAACATATTAATGAACGAGGTTTTTTTTTTCACTGTCCCTTTAAGGGCCCCTAAGCAAACGCTGATTAAGACCCGAGCGCTGCCTAAAATATAATCCGTCTATTATTCATTGAGAAGCTATTAGGTGGCGCTAATGTTGGCAGAACGAAAATTGCTTGGCTGAAGATTCTCAAGATGGAAGAGAGGGGGGGAGGAGAGTGAGCGCAAAACCGAATGATAATTTCAGAGAAAACAGCGCCACCGGCAGGCAAATCCTACCTTCTTTATTCAGGCTGGTTGTCATTTCGTGGCTAACGGCTCTTCATTGTTGCCTGCTAATTCTAAAAAGTTGCTAATGAGTTGAGCTCTTAAGCTGATTGAGCTCATTTCCCCCTGTTTCCTTCTCTAGCCATTCATTTTAAGCAATTGGCTGCAGGCTATGGCTTGCCACTAGCTACGATTCTTATTCCTAGATGCTTCTGCTCCGTCCTTCAGGGTCGCTCACCTTCAGCAGCTCAGCTTTATTGTATCCTGTGACTTTTTTAGCCCCACTGTTTCCTTCTCTAGCCATTTATTTTAGCCAATTGGCTGCTGGCTATGGCTTGCCGCTAGCCACTATTCTTATTCTTAACTGCTCCTGCTCTGTCCTTCAGGGTCGCTCACCTTCAGCAGCCCGGCTTTGTTGTATCCTGTGACTTTTTCCCCCAACTGTTTCCTTCTCTAGCCATTCATTTTTGCCAATTGGCTGTAGGCTATGGCTTGCCGGTAGCTACTCTTATTATTCTTAGCTGCTCTTGCTCTGTCCTGCAGTGTCGCTTACCTTCAGCAGCTCAGCATTGTTGTACCCTGTGACTTTTTCCCCCAACTGTTTCCTTCTCTAGCCATTCATTTTAACCAATTGGCTGCAGGCTACGGCTTGCCACTAGCTACTATTCTTATTCCTAGATGCTTCTGCTCCATCCTTCAGGGTCGCTCACCTTCAGCAGCCCGGCATTGTTGTACCCTGTGACTTTTTCCCCCACTGTTTCCTTCTCTAGCCATTCATTTTAACCAATTGGCTGCAGCCTACAGCTTGCCACTAGCTACTATTCTTATTCCTAGATGCTTCTGCTCCATCCTGCAGGGTCGCTCACTTTCAAAAGCTCGGCTTTGTTGTATCCTGTGACTTTTTCCCCCAACTGTTTCCTTCTCTAGCCATTCATTTTAACCAATTGGCTGCAGCCTACAGCTTGCCACTAGCTACTATTCTTATTCCTAGATGCTTCTGCTCCATCCTTCAGGGTCGCTCACCTTCAGCAGCCCGGCTTTGTTGTATCCTGTGACTTTTTCCTCCAACTTTTTCCTTCTCTAGCCATTCATTTTAGCCAATTGGCTGTAGGCTCTGACTTGCTGCTAGCTACTCTTATTATTTTTAGCTGCTCCTGCTCTGTCATGCAGTGTCGCTTACCTTCAGCAGCTCAGCATTGTTGTACCCTGTGACTTCTTCCCCCATTGTTTCCTTCTCGAGCCACTCCTGTTAGTCACTTGGTTGCAGGTTACAGCTCACAGCTGCTCCTGCGTTACTTTACAGTGTCACTCGCCTCCCAATGTAATAGAGTCACGTGATTCAGGCATCGGCCCTCTTCCACTTTTTCTCACAGTTTCATTCTCTAGCCACTCATGTCAGCCACTCGGCTGCAGGCTTTTGCTCCAGAGTCAGGTGACATAAAAAATGGACGGACGTGAAAACGGAGACTCGATTCGCTGACAAGAAAAGGGACTGTTGTGTGTCGAGCTCCTTGACGGCTTTATCCTTTTTAGGGCGGTCGATCCGAATAATGAAGTAGGAGAGCTTTATAATCCCTCTTTTGTCCGCCGTTCGTTTCTTCACCGATGCTTCAAAAAACCCAATCTCTCAAAACTGTGTCTTCTTTTTTTTTTTTCCCGAGAGACAGACTAGTCACGTCGTGGAAGATCGACATATCAATGTATTGCTCCAGCTCAGGATAGAATTCTGCAAAAAAAATAATTCTACCAGTTTCTTCTCACACACATGACATAGGCCAAATGTGTCTAAAGTTACAGTTCATTTTGTTTCTGTGGCATTTGATGTTCGTTTTGCCGGAGATCAAAGAGATCAAAGCCAGGAGAGAAAGCTTACCACGTGTTGTGAGTCATCATTTGATTCCTATTTAGTTTATTTTGTCTTTTATTAGCATATTTGGGATTGGAGTCATCCAAAAGTCATTGAGAGTAATCCAGTTAAAGTAACCCTACCTAACCCTGTCGGTGCTTAAGTTAGCCATTACTACTCATGTGATTGAAGGATTTTATACATTTGACTATAAAGGATTTTATACGATGAAATTAAAATTAGCCCGCTCCGAGACTGGGAGGTCGCTGGTTCAAGCCTCAGCCGAGTCACTTACAACATTGGTACCCATTGCCTCCCTGCTTGGCGCTCGGCATTAAGGGTTGGAATTGGGGGGTTTGCTCACCTAATGACTAAAATGGCGGCGCCCTGTTTGGCTGCGGCTACATCGGTTCGCTACAGTTTAACTGTACGGGT
Organism: Urocampus carinirostris; assembly: GCF_059441175.1. NCBI lineage: Eukaryota > Metazoa > Chordata > Actinopteri > Syngnathiformes > Syngnathidae > Urocampus > Urocampus carinirostris. The sequence goes on from NC_142355.1 coordinate 1,621,991, forward strand.
CAGGGGTATCGACATTTACAAAGAATGACAATAAAGGTAAATTCTATCCTATTCTAAATTCTATACAAGTTACATTTTTTAAGCACAATGAAGATTTTCACCAACTTAAGTTCAATGAGCAGTGAAAGTTTAGGGCACCCTGGTAGAAAATGTTGTTTACAGGAACGGCGGGAACGGGACGCGAGGCTGATAAGATAATCAGCACATCCGACAAAACAGAAAGGCCCTGATGATGGAGGACGGCAGGCATCGTTATGAGAAACGTTCTCCGCTGTTTTGAGATTTCCAGACATCGTTGCGAGGTGGTGGATCTCACGTTGGGCTTCATTGGCACGCTCATGGGAGGAGCCGGCACACCATTTTGCAGAAAGACGTGGGCCAAGAGGAAGAAAGCTAGAGGACTACAGAGAAGGTTTCCCCAGAGACTCCAGCGTCGCTAATTCGACTAATTCGGCCATATTCAATGGAGTTCACTTAGTTCAATTGTTAATAAAATTAAATCTGCCCCTGTGTGAAAATCTGCTTTTCTTGTTAATCTTTTCTATCAAAAAATGAGCGTGCATTGTTGGGTGATTGTGGGTTGTGTTTGGTTAATGGAGTCAGATAACAATTTGGTAAAGGGATCATTTGAATATTTATATCCTAACAAGATGTAAAAGAAAGCTAGTATTGGATGATTACTGTGAAAGATTTTGTAACTGTTTATTAAACATGTGATCAATATTAGTTCCCTGAATAAATAAGCGAAACGGGTGGACGTGTCTTGCTTTTCCTCAACAGCCAACAGCCCGGACATCTGATTGGCTGATGATCTCTTTTAAACCCCCGGCTTCCAAGAGGAAGCCGTCAGATCGTTATGCTCGGATCAGTAAGCCTTTTTGTCCGACTCCGTTTTCTCCCTGCCTTTTTCTGCCTGATCCTTGTTGCCGACCTGTTTCCGGACCTGACTACGCCCCGTTCTGCCTGCCTGTTACCTGACCTGTTTTGCCCCGTGACCTGCCTACCTCCTGCTACTGACCTCGCTTATGAACTCGACACCGCCTTTGATCTCCAGTCCCGGCCAACGACTTGCTATTCCCGCCTGTCTCCGATCCTCCTCGTGCCACTTCCGCGTTCCCGCCACCTGCTACCCGCGTTCGTCGATCCGCGGATCGTGGAAGCAAGCCTTTCTCTCCCTCTTATCAATAAAAACCCGAGAAAAACGAGCGCTATTGGGTCCTGTCTCCGTTCCTGGTTCGTGACAGAACGATCTGACCAAAGAAGGGGACCCAGCGACGTTTCTCAGGAGCACCGATCGGTGAACGAAGGAGACATGCGACGTTCGCATCGTACCGAGACGGAGGTTCGACGTATTAAGGATTGATCATCAGAATATATAAACAGAACTTTAAAATTAAGTTTATGATAAATCTACTTATAACATTCAATGCATGTTTTCCGTCTGCCATCGGTATGTACCTGTTGTCACGACACAGCTGATTGGTGGACACTTCCCTTTTAAACCCCCGGCTTCCTCTCAGTGACTGTCAGATCGTTGCGAACTGTTGCATTCCGCTCAGTGAGCTTTCTCGTCCGACTCCGTTTGTACTAAGCCTTTTCCTGCCTGATCTTCGTTATTGACCTGTTTCTGGACCTGATTACGCCCGTTCTGCCTGTCTCCTGTTACCTGACCTGTTTTTCCCCGTTACCTGCCTGCCTCCTGCTATTGGGTCCCGTCTCCGTTCCTGGTTTGTGACACCTGTGTACACTCATCTTCATTCATGCAATGTTTGCGTTGCATCGTCTGCTACTCTTTCCACGATGTTTTTCATGTACGTTTACGTTTTGTAGCGTCATCAATTTTGTTCGCTTCTTTTTAATATCTCTTCTGGGGCTGAGGTTTTGGCTTGATTCCTGGTAAGAATATGTCAGAGTGTGCAGTTTCCTCATGCGTGAGAAGATAAGCGGGACATTGTGGTTCAGCCTTTAAGCATATTTATTCCTCAGCAGCAACCAAAACAAGAACACGGCTCCATTCAATACAACATGGCAATAGACAATTAGCAAAACGAAATATGGAGAGCAAGGCTTGGTCGGGGTCGGAAACGAGCCGTAAGCCAGAACAGGGGAGTAGACGTGGTCGGGGACAGAAAGAGGTCGAAGGCCGGGACGGGAGAGTAGACGTGGTCAGGATCAAAACAGGTCGTTTGTTTACGAGAGCAAAAAATGTGGTCGGGGTCAGAAACGAGTCGTAAGCCAGGACGGGAGGGTAGACGCTGTTGGGATCAAAAACGGGTCGCAAGCCGGGACGGGAGAGCAGACGTGGTCGGGATCAAAACAGATCGTAGCCGAGACAGGAGAGCAAAAATGTGGTCGGGGTCAGAAACGAGTCGTAAGCCAGGTTGGGAGGGTAGACGCTGTTGGGATCAAAAACGGGTCGCAAGCCGGGACGGGAGAGCAGACGTGGTCGGGATCAAAACAGATCGTAGCCGGGACAGGAGAGTAAAAATGTGGTAGGGGTCAGAAAAGAGTCGTAAGCCAGGATGGAAGAGTAGACGTGGTCAGGATCAAAAACGGATCAAGCCGGGGGACAGACGGGAGCAAAAAACAGGTGGGAGTCAGGGTCGGAAATGGCTTGCCTAGTGTTAACTGAGGTTCGCAGACGGACTGACAACAAGTGACAGAAAGGAGTGGGTATAAATAGGGACAGGGAGCCAATTAGAGTCTGACACATACCTATTTATGTTTCTGTAGAATATATGAAAATATGCTTGACATTTAAAATTTACAAGAATTTGTTTTTCTGTAAAATATAAAAAAATACTTGACATTTTATCGTTTGACGTATTCGTTTTTTCAAAATAATATTTTAATACAGATGTCTTTTAATTTCGCCATACTATTTTTGGGTCCCTGAGAGGGATGAGCGGCGGCAGGCTGTACTTGCCCAAGACACACCACCCCGAAGACTCTGGCGCTTAAGAGATCTGTGTACTGGGAATATTTTTGAATCCCAAAATAAGATTTCAGAAGTATTTTTCTAATTTTTTGATTTTTTTTCCCTTAATTTCCACGATTTTTCGATAGCCGGGACGGGAGAGCGGACGTGGTCGGGATCAAAACAGGTCGTAGCCGGAGACGGGAGTAAAAACGGGACAGGTGGGAGTCAGGGTCGAAAAAGTATACACTGAGGTTGGCAGAGACTGCTTTGCCTTTGGAGTATATGTGAAGTACTTTTGGAGAATGTTAGCCTTTAGACGCCCAGCTTTTTCCATCCTGCGTAGCAGCACAACGTCCAATAATAGCCCAAGTGGCGAACGTTCTGCGACACTCTCCACACGCATACTCCAGTACCCTTGAACTCATAAAGGCCATCATATAAAAATGTCCGATTGGCAATAGAATGAACCTGATACGCTTGTCTTGTATTTGGGTTCATACAGTGGCTTGCGAAAGTATTTGGCCCCCTTGAACTTTGTGAGTTTTTGCCACATTTCAGACTTCAAACACGAAGATAGAAAACTGTCATTTTTTTGTGAAGCATCAACACTAAGTGGGACAAAATCATGAAGTGGAACACTGATATTTTGGCCCATTCCTCCTTGCAAAACAGCTGGAGCACAGTGAAGTTGGATGGAATACAGCAGTTTTCAGTTCTTTCCACAGATTCTCAATTGGATTGAGGTCTGGACTTTGGCTTGGCTGTTCTAACACCTTGATACGTTTTTGGTGAACTGTTCCATTGTAGCTTTTGCTTTATGTCTTGGATCATTGTCTTGTTGGAGGACAAATCCCCGTCCCAGTCTCAGGTTTGATTTGGACTCCATCACGTTTTCTTCTTGTATTTGGCTCCATCCATCTTCCCATCAATTTCAACCATCTTCCTTGTCCCTGCTGGGCCCAAACCATGATGCTGCCACCACCATGTTTGACAATGGGGATGGGTTGTTGAGAGTGATGAGCTGTGCTGCTTTTACGCCAAACCCAACGTCTCGCATTGTTGCCAAAAAGTTGGATTTTGGTCTCCTCTGACCAGAGCACCTTCTTCCACATGTTTGGTGTGTCTCCCAGGTGGCTTGTGGCAAACTTTAAACAACACTTTTTCTGGATATCTTTAAGAAATGGCTTCCTTCTTGCCAGATTTGTGCAGTATTGTTGTCCTATGGACAGATTCTCCCACATCAGCTGTAGACCTCTGCAGTTCATCTAGAGTGATCATGGGCCTCTTGGTTGCATCTCTGATCAGTTTTCTCCTCGTATGAGCTGAAAGTTTAGGGGGACGGCCTGATCTTGGTAGATTTGCGGTGGTCTGATGCTCCTTCCATTTCGATATTATTGCTTGCACAGTGCTCATTTGGATCTTTAAAGCTTGGGAAATCTTTGTGTATCCAAATCCAGCTTTAAACTTCTCCACAACAGTATCTCGGACCTGCCTGGTGTGTTCCTTGTTCTTCATGATGCTCTCTGCGCTTGAAACAGACCTCTGAGACGATCACAGTGCAGGTGCATTTATACAGAGACTTGATGACACACAGGTGGATTCCATTTATCACCGTTAGTCATTTAGATCAACATTGAATCATTCAGAGATCCTCACTGAACTTCTGGACCGAGTTTACTGCGCTGAAAGTAAAGGGGCTGAATGATTTTGTTTTTTTATTTGTTAAAAAAGTTTCGCAAGACACTGTATGTCGTTTAGTATTTTGTGCCTTTTGTGTCCTATTTTGTCTTTTATCCGCTAGAGCAGGAGTGTCAAAGTCATTTTAACTCGGGGGGCCACACGATAGAACAAACATTCTGTCGGGGGTCGGACTAGTAGATTAAAGAGAAAGAAAAAGAGAGATAAAGAAATAAGAGAAAGAGGGAGGGAAAAGGAGAGAGGGCGGGACAGAGAAAGAAAAAGAGAGAGGGAGAGAGCGTGAGAAACAAAAGATAAAAAGTCGTGAGAGAGGGGGATAGGAAAGGGAGAGGAAGAAAGAAATCCAAAGAGAAATAGAAAGACAAAAGGACAGAAAAGAGAAAAGAAAGCGCGAAGGGTAGGAAGAGAGAAAGAGAAAAGAGAGAAAAGGAAAAAAGGAAGTTAGAGCAAAAGAGGTTAAAAGAAACAGAGAGAGAAAGAGACAAAGAGCAACAAAGGAAGAGAAAAAGAGAGAGAGAAGGGGGGGAATAGCAAGAGAGAGAGAGAGAGAGAGATAGGAATAGCAAAATAAAAAGAGAGAGAGAGAGAGATAGGAATAGCAAAAGAAAGAGAGGGAGAGAGAGAGAATTAGGAATAGCAAAAGAAAGAGAGAGAGAGAGAGAGAGAGAGAGAGAGAGAAGAATAGCGAGAGAAAAAGAGAGAGAGAATGATAGGAATAGCAAAAGAAAAAGAGAGAGAGAGAATGATAGGAATAGCAAAAGAAAAAGAGAGAGAGAGAGAGATAGGAATAGCGAGAGAGAAAGCGAGAGAGAGAGAATGATAGGAATAGCAAAAGAAAAATAGAGATAGAGAGAGATATAGGAATAGCAAAAGAAAGAGAGGGAGAGATAGAGAGAGAGAAATAGGAATAGCAAAAGAAAGAGAGAGAGAGAGAGAGAGAGAGAGATAGGAATCGCGAGAGAAAAAGAGAGAGAGAGAATGATAGGAATAGCAAAAGAAAAAGAGAGAGAGAGAGAGAGAGATAGGAATAGCAAAAGAAAAAGAGAGATAGAGAGAGATATAGGAATAGCAAAAGAAAGAGAGAGAGAGAGAGAGATAGGAATACCAAAAGAAAGAGAGAGAGGAATAGGAATAGCAAGAGAAAAAGAGAGAGAGAGAATGATAGGAATAGCAAAATAAAAAGAGAGAGAGAGAAATACAAGTACAGTGTCTTTGTGAGAGGGACCTTTCTTTGGCAACATCAAGTGGACATATTTCAACCTGCAGCCCGTTTTTCTCTTGTGCTTCTCTGAGTGTTGTCTCGGATTCAATCCCTTAGCGGGCCTCATCCGGCCCGCGGGCCGCCTGTTTGTCACATGTGCGCTAGAGTATTTAGTGCCGCATTTTGTGTTTTGCGGAGCGCGTGAAAACTCCCATGATCCTCCTGTCCTGGTCGTCATGGCGACGTTCCTGTCAATCATCGGGTCTCTTCACGGAAGGCCGTCATATGGAAACTGCGTTTGGGTCCCGGAATACTTCCCCTTTTATTTTTAGAAAGGCGGCTCAGGCCCCCATGTACGAAAGCCCCCAGGAATTGCCCTTGACTTTTGCCAGATAACGGCCTTCTCTTATCGGAGAGAATGTTAAAGGGGAAGCGAGAGAGAGAATAAATAACAAATAGGTAGCGACAAATATATGCCGCAGAGCACGGGTGTCAAACGTGCGGGCGGCGTGCCGGATCAGGCCGGGCAAGGTTTTTTTTCAACCCGTGAGACGACAGCCAGAGAAGCACAAGAGAAAAATCAGCCGCATTTGGAAGTATGTCCACGCCATTCGCAATGCAACTACATTCATTTATTCCCTCGCTTTTTTCTATTCTTCACTTTCTCTTTTTTTTCTCTATTTATCTTTTTATACTTCTTTTTCCTCGATCTTTCTCTCTATTTCTTTGGCGCAAACTCCCTCCGACTCTTATTGGCTCCCTGTCACTATTTGTATACACTCCTATCTGTCACCGGTGGTCAGTCCGTCTGCCAACCTCAGCTTACGCTAGGCAAGCTTTTCAACCCTGATTTCCTCCTCTTCTGGCTCCCGTCTGTTTCCCAGCTTCGACCACATTTTTTGCTCCCCTGTCCCGGCTACTGACCTGTTTTTCCCGCTCCCGACACGGCCATCGCTCGCCACGGTAGTCCCACTTTCGCGTTCAGAGCGACCTGCTCCCTGCTGCCGGCGATCACCGGATCGCGTCTACAATCCCTTCCCTTCTTCCCAATAAGACTAAGAGAAACGTACGCAAGTGGGTCCTGTCTCCGTTCTGGTTTTCCTTTTCTTTTTCTTTTTCTTTTTCGCTCTCTGCCTTTCCTTTTCTTTCTTACTCTTTCTCTTTGTCTTTCTCTCTCTTTTTCTTGTTTATCTCTCTATCTTTCTTTCTTTTTCTCTTTCTTTCTCTCTTCTTCCCATTCTCTCTCTCTCTCTCCTCCCCTGTCTCTCTCTCTTTTTCGTTTGCTATTCCTATCATTCTCTCTCTCTCCTCCCCTATCCCTCTCTCTTTTTCTTTTGCTATTCCTATCATTCTCTCGCTCTTTCTTTTGTGATTCCTATCATTCTCTCTCTCTCTTTTTCTTTTGCTATTCCTATCTCTCTCTCTCTCTTTTGCTATCCATATCTCTCTCTATCTCTCTTTTGCTATTCCTCTCTCTCTCTCTCTCTCTCGCTCTTTCTCTCTTTTTCTTTTGCTATTCCTGTCATTCTCTCTCTCTCTCTCTTTTTCTTTTGCTATTCCTGTCATTCTCTCTCTCTCTCTCTTTTTCTTTTGCTATTCCTGTCATTCTCTCCCTCTCTCTTTTTTTGCTATCCCTATCATTCTCTCTCCCTCTCTTTTTCTTTTGCTATTCTTATCATTCTCTCTCTCTCTTTTTTTCTTTTGCTATTCCTGTCATTCTCTCTCTCTTTTCTTTTGCTATTCCTATCATTCTCTCTCTCTCTTTCTCCTTCTTTTGCTATTCCTGTCATTCTCTCTCTTTCACTTTCTTTTGCTATTCCTATCACATATATTTCTCTTTTTCTTTTGCTATTCTTATCTCTCTCTATTTTGCTATTCCTACCCCCCCTCTCTCTCTCTCTCTCTCACTGTCTCTGTCTTTCCCTCTCTCTTTTTGCACTTCTTTCCATCTCTTTCTTTTTTTCCTGTCTTTCTTCCTTCTCCTTGCAATAATGAACGTGGTAATACAATAGTAAGAAGATATTGGGTGGTACAAGTTGTTCTTTTGGCAATGCATATGAGATTGGGGGTGTCCAAGCATCCCTTTGCGAGCTAATAATAAGTGTCATTAAGTGTCTCTCTCTCTCTCTCTCTCTCTCTCTCTCTCTCTTTTTCTCTGCCAGCGAAGGTGGTAATGGGCGCACCACCCCCGCTGTACACGAATCAAGAAGAAGGCATTTTCTGCCAGCGCTTGTCTCCGCCAAGGAACAAAAACTGAAAGGAGGATGGCGATAATGGAAAAAAATGCTCGTCGCCATAGCGAGGCTCTCCAACCTGTTCCAATCTTCCTCATTTTTGCCACTTCTTAGCACGGAAGGGGGAACGCCCGATTCTAAAAATCTCAGGAACCAGAAACGGATCAGGACCCAAACGCGTGACGTTCTCACACAAGCCTTTTATTTTACGGGAAATACGGAGTCATGCACGTTAGGCAGCGGTCTGGCGTGAAACGATAGGAAACCGGAGGCCGACGAGATCGATACAGATTGCCCGAGCAGATATCGGACAGATGGGGTCGATACCGGACAGGACGGGACAGACAGGATAGATAATAAAACAGGATATCGAAAATAAACAAGACAAACTAGACGGGAACGAAAACTGAAATGAAACAGGACAAAATAACCGGGAACAATACCGGACATGAAATACCAACAGGAACAGGACCGAGTCGACACCTTCCTCTAGCGGGGCAGAATTTCGTTGATGGACTGACAAACGGAGAGTGAGAGCACTGAGCTTAAATAGAAGGAAAGCCAATCTGTCAACGAGGCGGGCCAATTGTTTAATATCGGTTTCCAGTTTCGTTCCTGTCTAGTTTGTCCTGTTTAATTTCGATATCCTGTTTTGATATCAATCCTGTCTGTACCGTTGTTTAATATCGGTTTCCAGTTTCGTTCCCGTCTATTTTGTCCTGTTTAATTTTGATATCCTGTTTTGATATCAATCCTGTCTGTACCGTCCTGTCTGGTATCGACCCCATTTGGGAAATGGGGAGTCACGTTAGGCAGCAGTTTGGCGTGGAATGACAGGAAGCCAGAGACCGACGGGATCGATACCAATTGCCCGAGTTGATATCGGACAGATGGGGTCGATACCGGTCAGGACAGACATACAGGTTTGATAATGAAACAGGATATCGAAATTAAACAAGACAAACTAGACGGGAACAGAACTGGAAACCAATATTAAACAACGGGACAGACAGGCATGATATCAAAACAGGATATCGAAATTAAACAGGACAAACTAGACGGGAACGAAACTGGAAACCGATATTAAACAAGACTAAATATACGGGACAGGAAATCCCAACGGGAAACATGACCGATTCAAAACCCACGTCTTGTGGGTCAGAGGTTCGTGGACGGACTGACAAAGGAAGAGTGAAAGCACTGAGCTTTAATAGAAAATAGAGAATAACAAACAGAACAAAAATAGACAAGAACAAAACTGGAAATCGATATTAAACAGGACAAAAATAAATGGCAACAATACCGGACTGGAAATACCAACAGGAAAACAGGACCGAGTCAGAACCCACGTATTGCGGGGCAGAGGTTTGTTGACAGACTGACACAGGAAAAAATGAGAGCTTACTGAGCTTAAAAAGACAGGAAGCCAATCTGTTCATGAGCCGCCGCTGGCGCCACACGGGCGGGGCCCATTGGGCGCCATGGCAACCGTGAAAAAAAGAGCAACTTGTCTTGTACTACCTGCTGTCTTATGACCAGATTTGTTATTGCAACTAGAAAGAAGATGGACATAGGAGAGTAAAATAGATGGAAAGATAGAAAGAAGAGACGAATAGAGAGTAAAAGAAAAGAGAAAAAGAAAGAGTGAAATAAAGACGGAAACAAAGTAAGAGAGAGAGAGAGAAAGAGATAAGGGAGAACAAGACTATCGAAAGTATATTATGACACCATCTGATGTAAAAATTCAAAAAGCACAATATGTGACGTATTGACATGGTCTTTAGAAATCTCTTCCTGTATACCTTGAATCTTCTTATTAAAGAAGACCATAAAGTCATGGGCTAAAAGGGTAGAACTATCTGGAATAATCGGTTGCCCCGTTAGCGATGCTACAGTGTGGAAAAGGATTTTGGGGTTATTCTTTTGTGCCGCAATCACCTTCGAAAAATAGGCTTCAACAAGCTGTCGCACCAGATCGGACAGAAAACCACAAGCTCGGATTTCCTGCAGTCATGTTCGGGCGATCTAGTTTTTTCAGTAAACCAAAGAGTGCGTCTTTTGGGTTTAAGCCGTAGGGGCGCCACGGAATCCAGGACACTAACCAGAGTAGACTAAACTTATTCACAAGTGAGTCAATAGAGCCTTTAAACAAAGGAAACAACACAACTACCCAATGAAGAAGCTTAGAGAGGTTAGAAACTGTACTAGTCTCTACTAGTTCTCTCTGTCCTCTCTCTCTGTACCTACCTATTTTTCCCTTTTCTCCAACTCTCTCTTTCTTCTTCTCTTTCTCTGAATTGTATTGTTTTTTCCATCCCTTCTTCACAGCATTTTCCCTCATGGCTTGCAGTGATGCTAAAGAGAGAAGCAAAAACATGATAACCAAGATCAAGAAATACAAAGGAGGCAAACTGAAGCATCCACCCGCTACTTTACTGTACCAGGTCAAGTCAGATTAGACTAAAGGTAAATAACATGCTAGTTTTTTTTTTTTTAATAACAACAATGAATCCTATGCATGTGTGACACATAGGTAGTGTTTGCCATAGGCATTAGAATATGTTTCTGTCCCCGCCCCTCCCGCCATTGATGCTGTATCCCGGGGGCGTCTACTGTCAAACGCTTCGAAGAGGTGAGAACTGAGACGAGCTTTTTTTTTCTTGTCGCGCTAACGAACGCCGGGCGCTATATTTAGCTAGCGTGCGATTGGCACCTGGCCTCCCCCACCTTTCCAATCGTGCTACTGGCAGATGAAAAACATCCATTTTTAGTCACAAATTGCACCCTTAGCATGTTAGCTTCTTGACTAGCACAATAGGTGAGGACATTTATCCGTTTCTTTGATGAATTGAAGTAGAAGAAGTAGAAAAGGACGGAGTTAAAAAGGAGGCCAACATATAAAGAGAATGACTAAAGCATCTTATTAGCATGAGCATGTTAGCCACCAGAAGAGGCTGAGACGTGCGGACAACAATTCAATCGGCTTCCTTTGAGTACAATTAGAAACCTCTTCATTATGAAAGTGAATGTTTTGTTTCTATTCTTTTTCCATCCATCCATCCATTATCTGCACCGCTTATCCTCAGTAGGGTCACGGGGGTGCTGGAGCCCCTCCCAGCCATTTCTGGGCAGTAGGCAGGGGACACCCTGAACTGGTTGCCAGCCAGTCACAAGGCACATCTAGGGACAATTTGGACCGGCCAATGAACCTGACATGCATGTTTTTGGAATGTGGGAGGAAATCAACGCAAGTATGGGGAGAACATGCAAACTCCACACAGGAAGGTTAGACTCTATTCTTTTTCTGGTATTTTAATGTCCAATTTTAAACACCTATGATTTTCTATTTTTTTGTAAAATATTTGCAAAATGGTGGATTCGAATACATTTGATTTTCTACAAAAAAAGGAAAAATCTTGTATTTTCATACTGTCAGGACCAGAACGGAGACAGGACCCACTTGCGTTGCGTTTCTCTCAAGTTTTATTGGAAGAAAGAAAAAGGGTTGCACTCACGGTGATCGCTGGGCGCAGGAAGCAGGTCGCTCTGAACGCAGAAGTGGAACTTCCATGGGGAGCGATGTGGCGGTGTCAGGAACGGAAAAAACGGGTCAGTCGCCGGGACAGGAGAGCAAAAACGTGGTCGGGTCGGAAACGAGTCGTAAGCCGGGACAGGAGAGCAGATGTGATGGGGGACAAAAGAGGTCGAAGGCCGGGACGGGAGAGCAGACGTGGTCAGGATCAAAAATGGGTCGAAGCCGGGGGACAGACGGGAGCAAAAAACAGGTGGGATCCAGATTTAAGAAGTATTTTTTTATTGATTCTATTGATTTTTTTCCCTATTTTCCTCAATTTTTTGCTGGCAAATTGACGATTGATTCCCTTGTTTCGCTAAACCCGATTTCTTTTCAAGCTAGCGAAGTTTAGGGGTATCAAACCTTGGGGCCGTGGGCCGGATCAGGCCCGCCCAGCGTTTTAATCCGGCCCGTGAGACAATGCTGAAAGAGAAGCACAAGAGAAAATGATTTGCAGCCCGATTCTAAAAGGGCAACTTTTTCGTAATACTTGCTCCCTTGTTTATTACCGGGTTTGGTATTGCAAGTAGAGAGAATGACAGAAGGGAGTCAAATCGATGAAAAGATAGAAGAAGAAAAAAATAAATAAAAGAAAGAGAAAGAAAGAATGAGAAGCGAGAGAAAGAGAAAGAAAGAACGGGAGAGAAAAATGGGAGAGAATTGGGGAGTAAAGTTAATGAACCGGCACAGGTGAGCTGTTTTCACCTCAACTGTCCTGAGGGGGCGCCACTGTGCAAAGCCCTTAGTGCAAAAGTGAAGCCATCTCAAGAAGGACACAGAAGCACGTTCTTCCTTGATCATTTGCACGTCGTCCCGCCAAAATAAAATCCCAAATGAGACCTTTTGAAGCCTGTGTGGGCCCCCGGGGACCCCTACTCCAGGGACCCCTAATCCACCCCGACGTTTGCGCTCTAGTGTGAACTTCTGGAGCTTGAGGACCTTTTTGAGGACGCTACGTGAGTTCCCACGCCTCGCTTGACACTGTTAAAACAAACGGCGGCCATGACAGGAAGTAGATACGACTTACAAAACATATGAGGAGGGGGATCAGGCTGAAATGGCTGTACATACTTATGCTAATTGGTGTCAAACAACTCCAAAAAACATAACGTCACACTATATAGCACTACTCATGTGTAATATGGAGTGACGTGACATGAGCTGGTACAACAGAGTAGCAGGTGGACGCACAGGGTCGCGCTATGTGTGCCTTCATGCTATTTTTCGGATCGTCGCAAGCTTTGTCGCCATGGTTACCGTGTTCTTACTTCTCCCTTTAGCATCACTGCAAGCCTCAGGACCCATAGCCGACAAATACAGTTCTAAAGTGGGGGTCATCAAGTCAAATGCCTTATAGCGGGGGATACAAACTAATGAGCTCAAAAACCCCCCAGGTAGTTCTACTTCTTTGTAATATATGATAAAATAAAGTAAATCCGAAGGAAAAATGGCGTTTGATTGATTTTTGGTGTAACCTGGCCTGGGCTGGTCCAGGAGAGTAGCAGGTGGATGCATAGGGTGGCCCTATGTGAGCTTTCATCCTATTATTCGGATCGTCGCAAGCTTTGTCTCCATGGTTACCGTGTTCTTTCTTCTCCCTTTAGCTTCACTGCAAGCCTCAGGACCTATAGTCAACAAAAACAGTTCTTAAGTCGGGGTCATCAAGTCAAATGCCTTATAGCGGGGGATACAAACTAATGAGCTCAAAAAACCCCCAGGTAGTTATACTTCTGTGTAATATATGATAAAATAAAGTAAATCCAAAGGAAAAATGGCGTTTTATTGACTTTTGGTGTGACAGGGCCTGGGCTGGTCCGGCAGAGTAGCGGGTGGATGCAGGCTGAGAACAGTCATGCCCTTTGAAGATGTTATTGATCTCATTCATGAAGGTCGATTGGGACAGCTCGGCAACATAGCAAAGCTTGTCGTGCCTGCGCCTTCTTCTTATTTCTCCACCATCTCGAGCTTCGTTTCCACAGTTATCATTTCTTGCTTTTCTCTCTTTCGCATCACGGTGAATCAAAAAAAAACGTTATGGTGTGGAAAGAGAAAGGCATTGTGGGAGGGAGACAGTCCAGCCAATAGCGAGCTGTCCTTTTCACGACGCTGCAATGCTAACCAATAGCTGAGACTGTATACATATATTAAGAGAATTTCTTGTTGGTGAGGTATAATGGGAAATATGCTGTAAAGCGGGGGCGAAAAAAACAAAACATTTTGTTCCAATTTCAATCTTTAAAAAAAGTAGGCTTTTTTTCAGAGTAAAATGTTGAAAGTTGAGAATTCAGATTACGAAAACATCAACAAAAAATATTCACTCCTCGTTTGAGACTTGGTTCCAGAGCGCCCCCGACACCGCCACAGAGAGAGCCTCGCATTGTCAATGCCAAACAAAAGACAATTGTCTTTCGGTCTGCCGTTGTCAGAGGATAAGCAAACCACGGCCCGGGGGCCACGTGCGGCCTGTCAGGCTTTTTCATCTGGGTCGTCGCAAAATAATATGACAGTCATGGGCGCCGCCAGGCTGTACTTGCCCAAGACGCACCACAAGAAAAATCCTATAGAAATACTACAAAAATGCTCCAAAAATAATTATAAATTACAAAAATATGGCAAAAGATATACTACAAAAACACAACTACAGTAATATTACAAAAACACTATTATGGAAATACTACATGAATACTACAAAAATGTTGCAAAAACACTTCCGCTGTAATACTATAATACAGACATACTGCTACAGAGATACTACTACAGAAATATTACGACAGAATGCCTAAAAAAGTACTGTAATATTAAGAAAATACTACTGATATAGTGCAAAATTCGACGATGGAAATACTACAAAAACATAATGACAGTAATCTTGCAAAAACATGACAGAAATGCGACAAAAATACGAATACAGTAAAACTAGAAGACAAAAATTCTTCTTCAAAATTACTACTACAGCAAAATTACTCAAAAAATACTGTAAAACTACGGTAATACTACAAAAATACTACCGATATACTACCATCATTCTACTATGGAAATATTATGAAAATACAACTTTAGTAATACTATGAAACAAAAATACTACGTCAGAAATACTACTACAGCAAAATTACTTCAAAAATACTGTACAACTACGGTAATACTGAAAATATACTACTGATTTACTAGCAACATTCTACTATGGAAATACTACAAAAATACAACTCCAGTAATACTATAAAACAAAAAAACTACTTCAGAAATACTACTTCAGAAATACTACTGCAGCAAAATTACTCAAAAAATACTGTACAACTACAGTAATACTAAAAATATATTAATGATTTACTAGCAACATTCTACTATGGAAATACTACGAAAAAACGACTCCAGTAATACTATAAAACAAAATACTTCTTCAGAAGTACTACTTCAGAATTATTACTACAGCAAAATGACTCAGAAAATACTGTAAAACTATGGTAATACTAAAAAAAATACTACCTATATACTACCAACATTTGACTATGGAAATACTATGGAAATACTACGAAAATACGACTCCAGTAATACTATAAAACAAAAAGACTACTTCTGAAATACTACTACGTCAAAATTACTCCAAAAATGCAACTATGGTAATACTAAAATATACTACTGATTTACTACCAACATTCTACTATGGAAATACTATGACAATACGACTCCAGTAATACTATAAAACAAAAAGACTACTTCAGAATTATTACTACAGCAAAATGACTCAAAAATACTGTACAACTACAGTAATACTAAAAATATACTAATGATTTACTAGCAACATTCTACAATGGAAATACTACGAAAATACAACTCCAGTAATACTATAAAACAAAAAGACCTCTTCAGAAATACTTTTTCAGAAATATTACTTAAGAATTACTTCTACGGCAAAATTACTCCAAAAATACTGTACGACTATGTTGATACTAAAAATATACTACTACACCCCCTGCAACCCCCCCGCCCTTTACGAAATATCCACTATACAACATCATCGACTTTCACATTTGGCAGATTCCACTTTTTTTCCACTGGTTCCTTCTCTAGCCCCTGACACCAGCCAATAAGCTTTTATACTTGAGTATTTCACCTTCTCTACTCTCCACTACTGGTTAATACTGGAGTACTTGCTCGCTACTGGAGTATTTCTACGGATCTGACTTCTCGCTACCGCTTGCAGGTAACAGAAACAGAAATAAAAGACTTGGAGAGAGCAGAAGAAGAAGAAGAAGAAGAAGAAGAAGAAGAAGAAGAAGAAGAAGAAGAGATCTTGTCCCCCTGTTGGTTGGGGAAAAGCCTTTACAGGCCACCAATCAGGAAGCAGGACGCACTGCAAACCTCTGCAGTAAAAGAGAGAGAGGGAGAGAGGGAAGGAGAGAGAGAGGGGGTCTAGATTTTCAATCTTTGCAGCGGCGAGGAAGGATGAGGAGCGTTCCTCCGTCCCCGACTGACTCCCTGAAGGATTTGAGGAGCAGAGATTGGACCTTCCGCTCGTTTACTCCTTTAGGTTGGAACCTTTCTTTTGCTCCTTTTACTCCCTTCCTTCCTTTCTTTCTTTCTTCCTTCCTTTTTTGATTTTCTTGCTTTTTACCTCGATCTTTTTCCCATTTTCTCTTCTTTTTCTTCACACTACCGGCGGATACGCAAGTATTTGGTTGCTACCCGTGTATTCCTACTTCTTGAGTATTTATACTTCTTCTCTTTTCCTATTTCCTTTTTCTTCATCTTTTTTTCATTTGTTACATATTTTTCTTCCCCTGTTTTTTCCTTTTCTTTTTTCTCCCTTCCCCTTTTCTCTTTCCTTTCCCCCCTTTCTTTCCTTCTTATATTTCTCTTTGTGCTCTTCTATTTTTCTTTCTTTTTATTTTATATTTATTTTTCAACTCCTTTACTTTTGTCTTTCTTTTTCTTTTTTTCCTATTTTGTGTTTCTTTCCTTGTCGTTTTAAAAATCTCATCTTATCTCATTAGCTGCACCGCTTATCCACAATAGGGTCGTGGGACATTTTAAAATGTTTTAACTATTTTCCTTTTCCTATTTTATTTTCTTTTGCTTTATTTCCTTTTCCCTCTTTTTTGTCTTTTCCATTTCCATTTTTCCTTCTTTCTTTTCTCTTTGTGCTCTTCTATTTTTCTTTCTTTTTATTTTATATTTATTCTTTAAATCTTTCTTTCCTTTCCCTTTTTTTCCTTTTTTGTGTTTCTTTCCTTGCCGTTTTAAAAATGTTTAACTATTCTCCTTTTCCTTTTTTTTTTTGTTCTTTTTTCTTTTTCCCTCTTTTTTTGTTTTTTCCATTTCCATTTTCCTTTTTTCTTTTCTCTTTGAGCTCTTCTATTTTTCTTTCTTTTTACTTTATATGTATTTTTCAACTCTTTTCCTTTTTTTGTGTTTCCTTCCTGCCCATTTTAAATTCTTTTCCTATTTTCATTTTTCCATTTTATTTTCTGTTCTTTTATTTATTTTTTCCCTCTTTTTCGTTTTTTTCCATTTCCATGTTTCCTTCTTTATTTTCTTTCATTTCCCTCTTATTCACTGTGTCTTTTTTCCCTTTCTGTTTTTGATTTTTTTTTTCCGCTTTATTTACGTTTTCTCCTATTTTCTCTCACTTTGTAAAACAATGGTCGTAATTTGTGTTCTTGCTGACACAATGCAGCATTGTCTTGTGGGCAAATGATACACACTGTCCCTTTAAAATTAAACAAGTGGCGCATCAAAAGAAGATGCGAAGACGGATCTGTTTTCCGCTTCTGATGCATTTTTTCATCTTTTTCTTCTTTTCTACTCAGGCAGAAAAAGGATCCGGGAAGGTAAAGAGACAAATGGGCGAGGGGCCCGACCTCCCCTCCTGTAAATCGGCTCACCGATCGGTCTTGGTTTTCCTGGGCTAGCGTCTTACAGGAAAGCAGACGTCGGAGGAACGTTCCGACGGGACTCCCTGGGGGGATTGGACGAGGCCGCCGGCCAATCGGATGCGCTGACCTACCGAGCCGCTGTGACAGACGTGCTGAAGACCGATTCGTCGGAAAACCGGGTAACCGGAACAGCGATCGAGGATCTGTCTGAAAAGGAGTCGACGATCCGTCAAACAAGGAGTCGGGGATCGATCGGAGAACGAGTCGGGGATCGATCGGAAAACTGATCAGCGAAAGCGGGCCAACAGTCTGTCGGGAAACCAGTTGACGACCCGTCAGACAAGGAGTCGGGGATCGATCGGAAAACGAGTCGGGCATCTGTCGGACAAGGAGTCGAGGATCGATCGGAAAACGAGTCGGAGATCGATCGGAAAACTGATCAGCGAACGATCGGAAAACGGGCCAACGGTCTATCGGAAAACCAGTCGACGACCCGTCAAAAAAACAGTCGACGATCCGTCAAACAAGGAGTCGGGGATTGATCGGAAAACCAGTCGTCAGACAAAGAGTCAGGGATCAATCGGAAAACGAGTCGGACATCTGTCGGAAAACCAGTTGACAGTTCGCTAGACGAGGAGTCGGGGATCGATCGGAAAACAAGTCGGGGGATTGTTGAAAAAACAGTTGACGGTTTGAGAGACAAGGAGTCGGGGATCGATCGGAAAACCAGTCGACCGTCGGTCGGAAAACCAGTCGACGGTCTGTCGCACAAGGAGTCGGGGATCGATCGGAAAACGAGTTGGGTGTTCGTCGGAAAACGAGTCGACAGTCCGCCAGACAAGGAGTCAGGGATCGATCGGAAAACGAGTCGGGCATCTGTCGGAAAACCAGTTGACAGTTCGCTAGACGAGGAGTCGGGGATCGATCAGAAAACGAGTCGGGCATCTGTCGGAAAACCAGTTGACAGTTCGCTAGACAAGGAGTCGGAGATCGATCGGAAAACCAGTCGGGTGCCTGTCGGAAAACCAGTTGACAATTCCCCAGAAAACCAATTGACGATTGATGGGATAACGAATCGATCCGTCGGAAAACGAATCGACAAACGATAGGAAAAGGAGAAGCGGTTGCCATTGGAGACCGGGAGGCGGAGCTTGTGTTTGGCGGTCCCTCCCCCGGACGGAGAAACCGAATGATTGGACAGAAACTGGAAGTGTTTTGGAACGGGGCGGATTTGAAAAGAGTGGGCGGAGCCTAAGCGCCCGGGAACCGGACAAGACGGGGGATGCCCCGTCCGACTGCGTGCAGAAGGTCGAGGTAAATATCGCCGGAGACGTTTGGAAAAATCCCTTTCGTGACTTCCGTTTCCGATTCGGTTTGGTGTCTTTTCAGGGATTTGGTGAGAAAAGACCACGAGGGCTGTTCCTGTTTCGTTTGGTGAAGAGAGGAAGGGTCCCGGGATACGACGCAATGAAGGTGGGCTTCAAAAGACAAATTGCCATATGCCGAAAAATGATTTCAGCAGTTTTTTTGTTGATTGTTTTTGGGGTAAATTTATCATTTGTTTTAAATTCATTTGAAGGCTTTTTTGGTTTGTTCCTGGTGTTTTTGTCATTTTCTTTGGTCAAATTCAGGTTGCATTTTTGTGTTTTTTTTGGGTGGATTCTGTTGTTATTTTTTAGTTGAGTTTTTCTTCATTTTTCGTCGATTGTTTTGTTTGTTTTTTCGCAAATTTTATGTCCTTTTACTTTCAATTTTCAGTCTTTTTTTTCAGTTGCTTTTTGGGCGGTCATTTTTGCGTTTCTCAAGACCAGAACGGAGACAGGACCCACTTGCGTTACGTTTTTCTTAGTTTTATTGGAAGAAAGAGAAAGGGTTGCGCCCACGATCTGGTGATCGCTGGGTGCGGGAAGCAGGTCGCTCTGAACGCGGAAGTGGGAACGGAAAACGGGTCCGTCGCCGGGACAGGAGAGCAAAAACCTGGTCGGGGTCAGAAATGAGTCGTAAGCCAGGAAAGGAGAGTAGACGTGGTCGGGGATCAAAAACAGTTCGAAGCCGGGGGACGGATGGGAGCAAAAAACAGGTGGGAGTCAGGGTCGAAAAAGAATTGCCTAGTGTAAACTGAGTTTCGCAGACGGACTGACAACAGGTGACAGACAGGAGTGGGTTTAATTAGGGACAGAGAGCCAATCAGAGTCTGAGGCAGTTAGCGCCAAATGAGCGAGCACCGGTGCTTCAAATCTGTAATCATGACATTTTTGGGTTCTTCCTGGTATTTTCTTTGGTCAAATTTAGGTTGCGTTTTGTCGTTATTTTTGGCTGGAATCTGTTGTTTTTGTTGAGTTTTTATTTGTTTTTTTTATTGTTTTGTTTGTTTTTCGCAATTTTTATGTCGTTTTATTTTCAATTTTCAGTCTTTTTTTTCAGTTGCTTTTTGGGTCGTCAATTTAATCATTTTTGTGTCTCTCAAGACCAGAACAGAGAAGGGACCCACTTGCGTGTGTTTCTCTTAGTTGGGTTAGGTGTCGAAAACAGGAAAAAACAGAACGGTGGCCGGGACGACGGTGCAAAAATCGTGGTCGACCTCAGAAAAGGGGTCTGAGGAAGGAAACAGACAGGAAGCAGAACAGGAAAGAGTCAGGGTTGACAGGCTTGCCTAGCATAAGCTGGGGTTCGCAGACGGACAACCGGTGACAGGAAGACGGAGGTATAAAAAGTGGTTGGTCATTTTTGAAGTTTTGGTCATGACGTGTCACGTTTCAGTCTCTTTTTTTCCGCTTAATGGTCGCGTCGGGTAGCACGTTCGTCGAGATCAATATCACACTTGTAAACGTTTCTCCGGCATTCCCCGACTGTGTCCAGGACCCCGTCTCTCCCGATTGGCCGGACGTCACTGCGAGCAACTCCACGGTGGGCGACCACGGCCTATCCCCGAACCGGAGCGCGACCCCGTCCCCGCCGGCCTCCGCCCACCCCTACCCGGCGGGCTTCCGGGCCTCGCTCTCGCTCTTCCTGACTCTGGAGATCCTCCTGGGTCTGAGCTCCAACCTGACGGTCCTGGTCCTGTACTGCACCCGGTCGGAGCTGCTGAACTCAGTCAGCAACCTGGTGACCTTCAACCTCCACGTGGCCGACGCCCTGGTCTGCTCCTGCTGCGTGCCGCTGACCCTAGCGCTGACGCTGACGCCGACCCCGGGGGCGCTCTTGCGCTGCTTCCACGAAGCCTGCGTCTCCTTCGCCGGCGTGGCCACCGCCGCCAACGTGCTGGCCGTCACGCTGGACCGCTACGACATCTCGGCCAAGCCCGCCCACCGCCTCCTGACGGGACGCCGGCTTTTAGCGCTGGTGGCCGCCGTCTGGGGCGTGTCCTCCCTCAGCTTTTTCCTGCCGTTCGTGGAGGCGGGGTTATCGGAGGGGGGGTACGGAAGAGCGGATCCCGCCTCGGACCGAGAGGCCGACGGAGCGGGTCTCTACTACCACCTGCTGGCGCAGATTCCCATTTTCGTATTCACCGGCGCGGTGATGCTGGTCACGTACCGGAAAATCCTGCGGGCGCTGAACGCGGGCGCCCGTCTCCAGGCGGGCAAAAAGCAGCGGAAAGGAACGGCGGCGAGGGCTGCGGTGACTGGGGTGGCGGCAGGAGCAGCAGGGGCAGGGCCGGCGGCAAGGGAGGCACCGGGGGCACCGGGGACAGCAGGGGCAGCAGGGGGGACGACCGACACGCCCCGACAAAGGACAGAGCCCGGGGAGAGTAGCGCCGAACCCGGCCCGGCCACGCTAGGGATGCGGACCTCGGTCAGCCTCATCGTGGCCCTGCGCAGGGCCGTCAGACGCCACCGAGAAAGACGAGAACGGCAAAGACGGGTTCTACGTATGTCGCTCTTGATCGTGTCGACTTTTCTGCTGTGCTGGACGCCCGTCACGGTGCTGAACGGCGCCCTCTTGTGTCTGGGTCCCAGCCGCACGCTGACGGAACTGCGCTTGGGCTTCCTGGTCACGGGCTACGGCACCACCGTCTTCCACCCCGTGCTCTACGCTTTCAGTCGGCAAAAATTGCGGAAGGTTTTCAAGGGGCGGGGCAAGGCCGGGGCGGTGGGCGCCGTCCCCGATCGGCCGCTCCTTCGACGTCCCTGGACCGAGACCCGGAGAAACAAGAAGGTCACTTTTCGGGAGAAGGACGTTCCGCCGAGATCCCCGGGCGACAGCGACTGACCCCGCAAAGGACCAGAGAAAAAATGGAGACAAAACGGAGACTGTATGAAACAGGGAAGAACACGACACTAAATCATGTCGTACCTAACTATAGGACAATGCGACAAAATACACAACAAAATATTGCAAAAAAATACATGAACAAATACACAACCAATAAACAAAATACATGACAGAATACACGACAAATTACACAATAAAATCGTCACAGACCAGGAACGGAGCAGTGGGACTTCCGTGTCGAGCGAGGATAGTCCTTGACAGCGAGAAACGGGTCGATGGCGGGGGCAGAGGAGCAAAAACAGAAACGGGTCCAGAAAAAGGTCGGCAACAGGTATCAGGCAGGAAAACAGGGCGGGATAGTGTCTGAGAATACAAAAGCTTGCCTAGCTGAGAGCATAGGTTCGCAGGCGGTCTGACGGGTTCCTTTCGGAAGACGGGAGTTTAAAAAGAGCCCGACAGCCAATCGGGTCCCATGGCTAAAAAATACACACAAAAATAAACTCATTAAATAATACTCAGATCATGAAACGACAAAATACACGACAAAATACTCCACAAATAAATAAAAGAAAAAATACACAACAAAATGCACGACAAAATACTCTAAAAAATACATTAAAAAATACACGAAAAAATACACAACCAATAAATGACAAAATAAATATTGAATTATATGACAATATATACGACAAAATATTCAACAAAAATACCCAACAAAATGTTTGACAAAACAATACCAAAAGAAATCAATGATAAATGTATCAGAGACCAGAAACGGAGACAAGACCCACTTGCGTTCATTTTACTCAGCTTTATTTAGAAGGACGAAAGGGCTTGCATCCACAAGAGCGAGGAAAAAATAGGTCGATGGCCGGGATGGAGGAGCAAAAACATAAACGGGTTCAGAAAAGAGGTCGGCGCCGGGAATCAGACGGGAAACTGGGCAGGATAGAATCAGGAGTCAAAAAGGGCTTGCCTAGCGTGTAGCTGAGGTTTGCAGACGGACTGACAACAGGTGACAGGAAGACGGGGGTTTGAAAAGAGGTCAGAAGCCAAAGGAGCAGACTCATGACAAAATTATTTACGACGTGACAAAATACTCGATAAAATATGTGATGGAATGACAAAATACGAGACATCGTAACTTGCAAAATAAATCGTGAAATCGAGAAAAAACAAATAGATAAGAAAATAGGGGAGGAAATAAAGACTAAATGAGAAAAAACGGTTTCTACCTTTTTGTCCTCATCGTCCCCAAAAGGAAAGACCGTCTCGCCTCTATTTCCCAGAGGGGACATCACTCTCTTCCCATTGGTCGAAATTGTCATCGGAGGCGAGGGCCAATCGGAACCTGCGGAAACCGAGCTGTCTGAGACCAAATTTGGCAAATAAAATGGACGTCTTGAAAAATCTTGTCCCCCTTTTTTGTGTACCCAGAAAATCCATCCCCTTTTTTGTATCCGGTCTTTGAAAAACTGACACTGAAACTGAAATATTCCTTCCCCACTGTTTTGTACTTGTATCCAGAAATGAGTTTTTAGCGCTCGTCTTTTCTGTGGCTAGCCAAAAGCTTTAGCTCATCCGTTAGCATTGTAGCCGTGAAAAATCGCTTTCAGATTTATGGACTGGTTATGCGACCCTCTGACCATCTAGAATTTAACGAGACAATCCGCCCTTTTTGCTGTGATATAATGTGTCAAGAACCGGAACAGGATCAGGACCCAAATGCGTGACGTTTCTCACTTAGGCTTTGATTTTACGGGAAATGAGGAGTCATTCACGTTAGGCAGCGGTCTGGCGTAGAAAGATAGGAACCCAGAGACTGACGAGATCGATTCCAATTGCCCGAGCAGATATCGGACAGATGGGGTCGATACCGGACAGGACGGGACAGACAGGATTGATAATGAAACAGGATATCGAAATTAAACTGGACAAACTAGACTGGAATGAAAACCGGAGAGAATAATAAACAGGACCACAATAGACGGGAACGAAACTGTCATGGCTGCCATGGCACCCACTTGGCCACGCCCGTGTGTGTCACGGTTGCCATGGTGCCCAATTGACCCCGCCCGTATGGCGCAACTGCAGCTCGTTTAGAGATTGACTTTCTGTGTATATAAAGCTCAGCGCTCTCTTGCTTCCGTGTCAGCCCGTCAACAAACTTCTGCCCCACAAGATGTGGGTTCTGTCCTGTTTTCCTGTGATACCTGCAGTCCGGTATTGTTCCCGTTTATTTTTGTACTGTTTAATTTCGGGTTCCAGTTTTGTTTTCAATCTATTTTTGTCCTGGTGGTTAGTTTCTCCAGTTTTGGTTCCTGTCTAGTTTCTCCTATTTATTTTCGTTACCCTGATTTGTTATCGATCTTGTTGGTCTCTGACGTCCTGTCCTTCCATGCCAGACCGGCTTCCTAACGTGCATGACTCCCCATTTCCCATAAAATAAAAAGCTTGTGTGAGAACGTGATGCAATTGGGTCCTGTATCTGTTCGGGTTCCGACAGAAACTGGAAACCGATATGAAACAAAGGGACAGACAGTATAGATATCAAAACAGGATATCGAACTTAAACAGGACAAACTAGACGGGAACGAAAGTGGAAACTGATATCAAACAGGACAAAAATGAACAATACCGGACAGGAAATACCAACAGGAAAACAGGATTGAGTCAGAACCCATGTCTTGCGGGGCAGAGGTTCGTTGATGGGCTGACAAAGGAAGCGTGAGAGCACTGAGCTTAAATGGACAGAGATCTGTCAACAAGCTGCAGCTGGCGCCACACGGGCGGGGCCAATTGGGCGCCATGACAACTATGCATGACTGTGGCGCAACAAGGGTTGCTGACTAGTTCAAATGTTATATTTTGGGATTTTTATCTTGTTTAATCCGTATTTGACTGTTAGGGGAAGCGTACTAGTATTTTTAAGGGTATTGAGTTTTGTAAAGCAGAAAGGATAAGTGAAGTACCAGTATATCACCGCTAGATGGCAAAGTCTCACAAGTCAGAGAGGGGTGATTGGGCCAAATCTCGCGGGACCTCACGTGATTTAGCGAGACGTGCCCAATCAATGAAACTTAACGCTAACAATTAAATTGTGTCGTGTGAGACTGACATTTCTCATCTATTTTACAGGTGAGATGTATATACTAGTAACACACTTACTGTGAGAAGGATAATATGTGAATATATGTGTGTAAAGGTTGTTGGGGATATCTGTAAAGTTTACAAAAAGTGAAATATTAAGAGTGAGTCACCCGTTAGCATTAGCAACAAATGGCGCCTTGGGTGCGGTATGCTATGTTTTACTAGACTGGCTTAAAGGTGTACTGTGATGTTCATTTGTATATTATGATACCAAATAACACAAAGTGAGTTGTTTCGGAAGGTACGGTGATTTGTTGAATGCTTTTTGAAAATACCAATGAAGGCAATGTTATTTTGTATTTAAATGTTAAAGAAAGGGTAAGAGAAGTACCAGTATATCACCACTAGATGGCAAAGTGTTTCAGGTCGGAGAAGGGTGCTTGGGCCAGGTCTCGCGGAAACTTACGTGATTTCGTGAGACTTGCTCAATCAATGAACCTTAAAGCTAACAATTAAATGGTGTCGGGTGAGACTGACATTTCTCATCTATTTTGCAGATGAGATGTATATACTGGTAACACACTTACTGTG
Organism: Urocampus carinirostris; assembly: GCF_059441175.1. Classification (NCBI taxonomy): domain Eukaryota; kingdom Metazoa; phylum Chordata; class Actinopteri; order Syngnathiformes; family Syngnathidae; genus Urocampus; species Urocampus carinirostris. Next base: position 1,647,384 of record NC_142355.1, read on the forward strand.
AGGATGATAATATGTGAAAATATGTTTGTATAGGTTGTTTGGGATGTCTTTAAAGTTTACAAAAAATAAATAGTAAGAGTGGATCACCCGTTAGCATAAGCAACAAATAAGGCCTTTGGTGAGGTATGCTATGTTATGCTGGACTGGTTAAGAGTGTACTGTGATGTAAATGTAACGGGTGTAATAATAACTTTTGTTTTGATGAAATTCCTGCTGAAATATGTTGTATAGTTTTTGTGTAAGTGTCCTGCTGGTATGGGGTAAGGTTTGGTTTGGCTTTTGATCTTGTGACCGGAAGGCGAATGCCGTTGGCAGCCTAACAGCGCGCTGCTGACAATAAGGCACGATCTTTTGGTGCTCCGCAAAAAGTGAATTTTAAACATTAAAACCACAGCTGACAAATCTCTCAACATGCACAGTAATGTGATTGATGTTGTTTGGATTTATTTTCGTTTTGTTTCTGTCGCCTTTTATGTTAGTTTTGCCGGACGTTGCATGTTGTGCTAAAATGCTAATTCCCCTTATAGAGATCATAGCCAACAGAGGCAGCAGAGGAGCTAACCGCGTGTTGTGTGTGACTCATTCATTTGCAAGTAAATTGTACCCGTTTTTATACTCGTTATTGTTATTATTTCTATTTTCTCATATATATATATAAAAAGGATGATGTTGGTTAAAATTCAGTTTAAAGAAAAATATGTTGAATTCATTGTAAACGTTAAAAAACCCACTATACGATCTCTTGTTAAAAGTATTTTGTTAAAATTGATGTAAAAATAATTGTCATGGTTGATTTTCTGAACTTGTATTGTATCTCAACTGTGAAGAAAATGTATTGGGCAGTTTACAGCCCGCTGCCAACGTGTTGAAAGCCAGCAGAGGAGCTAACCACGTGTTGTGTGTGACTTATTCATTTGCAGCAACTGTAATAAAAACCTCATCAGCCAGTCCAGCGTGAGTGTGGATCTTTGGTGGGACGGGTACACCGCGGTTACAAATAACACAAAGTGAGTTGTTTTGGAAGGTACAGTTATGGTGTTTTGTTAAATGATTCTTGAAAAGTACCAATTGATGGCAATGTTATTTCTTATTTAAACGTTAAAAGGGATCTCACGTGATTGAATGAGACTTGCCCATTAAATGAACCTTAATGACAACAAGTAAATGGTGTCGTGTGGGACTGACAATTCTCATCTATTTTGTAGATGAGGTAAAACAACAACAAAAATGTTTAAAACACATACCTGTCAACCTCCAGGGCTCCATGCCCGTACAAACTGTCGTATTTTCCTGTACAAAATACAAAATAATCGTACACCGTTATTTATTTTCGGAATGATGCATGATGGGAAATCCCCAGGCGTCAGACGCATGCGATTGACAAACTTGCGTTTTTCCGTACAGATTTCATTGTACGTCGTATTCGTCTTAAAATGCATAAAAAAACGTATTTTGGTTGACTGGTATGAAAACAAATTTATAACACCCGCTGGAGCGAGACCCTCTATCTGGGTCCCGGTACGCAAGTAGCAAGAAAGTTTGATTTGGATGAAAACAATGCCGGGACAATGGAAAAATGATACATCGCTGGAAATGGCAGCTAGAGCCTGTTGGAATTTCTTGTTAAATCAACACAAACTTCAATTCATCATCTGACTCCAATTTGTGACCTTTCCCAATCACCACTCATCCAAACAATTTGCGCGCTCTTTTCTGCATAGAAAGTTCTCAGAAGCCCGAGTTGCTCGGCAAAGCATCTCCTCCGCCACTTGGCTGTGTCCCATTGGTCTCCCGTTCCCGGATAATTGGCGTGTCGACTCCGCCTCAGCCCCCGGACAGTTGGTCACCTCCCGCTCCCTGAGAGCTGCCCCACGTGATCTACTTCACAAAATTTTTGCACAAAACACAGACAACAGACAAAACCCAACTCAAACTTCCATATAAGCCAAACGTGCAAACAGACATGGACAGAACCTAGAAATGGAGGAGCAGTGCGTGTGGTTTGAATTGAATTTTCTTGATTGTCATTGATAACAACGTAGGTGAAATTGTATGCAACGAGATTGGAGATGACGATCCAGAGTAAACATGTCAGAAAGACTTGAAAGGAGCTGAAGGGAATTTGGAACTTTCTCACTCGCTGACGTCCTTTTCGGCCTGTGCTGAGCGTGCATTTCTTAGACATGCTTAAACTCTTCTTTTCTCATCTTTTATTGAATTTGTTTCGGCGTTTGGACCGTACTCACTCCACAATCCCCCTTTCATTCCAACGTATGTTGCTAAAAGTAAAATAAAAGCAGATAGGCCCGGTGGAAAAGAATTATAAAGGCTCTGTGAACTCGATTTGGGCGTTGTTATGAAATGAAATGGTCTGCATTTCTATAATGCTTTTCAAGTCAATGAAGACCTCCCAAAGCACTTTACAATGTGCTTCACATTTACCCATTCACACACACTCACACACCAATAGCGGCCCTACAGCCATGCTAGGCGCCAACCTGCTATCAGGTGGCATTAGGGATTCAGTGTCTTGCCCAAGGACACTTTGACATATAACACGGAGGAGCCGGGAATCGAACCTGCGATCTCTTGATCCGAAGACGATCTGCTCTGCCGCCCTTACAAGAAAAAAAATAATTTCAACTTTTAAGGACACCTCAACTTACCTGTCGCGCTCGAGGGCTCCATGCCCTTGCAAACATTCGTATTTTCCCTTACAAAATCATAATAATCTTACACCATATTTTTTTTTTCAAAAGTGTTTATTCATGTAGTTTAACTTGTTATATTGTACATGTGTTTCTTTATATCATATATATTGTTAATTAACATTTTGTTGTGAGATACTGAGTTGCTCGACATGAATGAGGTTTATTATAAAAAAAAAAGTTCAAAATTTAAGTAGCTTGGACGTTCACTGTAGAAGGAAAAAATACATGCAAATAGAATTAAGTAGAGTTTTCTTATTGAAATGATGAATTCATTTTCTGCATTAAATTATTGTTGGTAATATACTGATTAAAACGAACTTTTTTCATGTTCTCCTTTTATACTTCCTTTTTTTCTTAACTTCTTTATACAAGATCGTCATTCGTAATAGAATGCATCAAAGCAAGTGAGCCGTTGGAGAGCCGGCTCTCTTTAACGAGTTGAGCCGAAAAATCCGGTTCTCTAAAAAGAGACGGACTTCCTTTCACTACACAACTACCACGGAATGATGCATGATGGGAAATCCCCAGGCGGCAGGCGCATGCGCACAGTAGCATCAAACTGCTGGCTTCGTTTGCAACAAGAAAAACGATACTGAGATAGAGGCTACCGCGGCGAACTGGTATGACTTGATTGATTTGCCGTTTGGTGATCGTCGGTGTATACCGGATGGTACCCATCATTGACAAATTTGCGTTTTTCCGTACGGATTTTCTTGTACGTCGTACACGTCTTCAAATGCATAATACAGTGAGACCTCGCTACTTCGCGGTTCGACGTTCGCTTCAGAGCTTCGCGGTCTGTAATGGTTAAAAGAGTATGGCTCCGGCCGATGGCTCCCGGGTGGGAGATGCCGGGCGCCGGCCTCCGCGCCCGACCCGCTCGGCTTGTCGCGGTGTCGTGCGTATTGCGCCTGAACGTACCCGCGCCGCAGGTTAGGGGCTGGCTCGCGGGAGCGACCGAACGGCACCCGCGGTGCGGCATAAGTAGAAACCCTGTCGTGAATTTGTCTCCGATCGTCCCGGGAGGACGTAAAATCGCCCAGCTGTACGACTCTTAGCAGAGGATCACTCGGCTCGTGCGTCGATGAAGAACGCAGATAGCTGCAAGAACTAATGTGATTTGCAGCTTGGCAACCAGTTCAGGGTGTCCCTTGCCCACTGCCCGGAGATGGCTGGGATGGGCTCCAGCCCCCCCTCGACCCTAATAAGGATAAGCGGTGCAGATAATGAGATGAGACATATATATATATATATATTTTTTTTTTTTTTTGGAAGGGGCGTCGCTACTTCGCAGATTTTCACTTTTTGCAAGTGGTTTTGCTCCCCATTAACCGGGTCTATAAAATAATAATCAAAAAAAAGATATATATATATATATATATATATTTTTTTTTTTTTTGAAGGTGCGCCGCTACTTCGCGGATTTTCACTTATTGCGGGTGGTTTTGGTCCCCATTAACCGCGATAACCAAGGTCTCACTGTAAACGTACTTTGTACGGCAAAAACGTACAGGTTGACAGGTATGCCTCAAACCACGCACCCTACCTTTGGATAAAAAAATACATTGCAGTTCTTTCAAAATACTAAAGACTCATGACCTTCACTCTGACAATTTTGAGACACTGGAAGGATAGCCCATCCATAAATGTTTGGAAAACACTGATGATGGACACGAAACAGATATAATCTGATCTGGTCTTACAAATCATTTTATCTTGGACGTTTTATGCAAATCTTTGGAATACAAAATGAAACATTCTATTGCCCTCAGACCTCTGAAGGATTTTATACATTTGACTATAAAGGATTTCATACGATTGAATACAAGTCACATTTATTGAGTGCAATGAAGATTTTCACCGAGTAGGCAATAGTTCAATGACAGGTCACGCTGTTCCAAATGCAGAATATTTTGACTAGGGAATTTTGATAACAGGACTCAGGCGATGTTTTGAGAACAAGGCCCTGATGACGTAGAAACGCTCGGTGTTGTTTTGGTTAATGCCAGACATCGCGGCGCTCTTCTCCGAGGTGGTGGAGCCCGGGGGGCTTCATTGGCGCGCCCACGGGAGGAGTCGGCGTGCCCATGGGAGGAGTCGGCGCGCCGTTGTGCAGGGAAAGACGTGGGCCGAGAGGAAAGCTAGATGACTTCAGAAAAGGCTTCCCAGAGACTCTGACTATTTTCGATGGAGTACACTTCGTTAAATTATTTAAGAAATTAAATCTGCCCCCGGGCAGCACGGCGGTGCAGTGGTTAGCGCGTGTGCGGCACAGTTTTAAGGTCTTGGGAACCTCCTGTGTGGGTTCAAATCCAGCTACCGGACTTCCTGTGCGGAGTTTGTATGTTCTCCCCGTGCTTGCGTGGGTTTCCTCCGGGCACTCCGGTTTCCTCCCACATTCCAAAGACATGCATTTCAGGTGAATTGGCCGGTCCAAATTGTCCCTAGGTGTGAATGAGCGAGCGAGCGAGTTGTCTGTCCCTGTGTGCCCTGCGATTGGCTGGCATCCAGTTCAGGGTGTCCCCTGCCCACTGCCCGATGATTGCTGGGATGGGCTCCAGCACCCCCGCGACCCTACTGAGGATAAGCGGTGCAGCTAATGAGATGAGATGAGAAATCTGCCCCCGTGGTCATCTTTTCCATCAAGAAACGAGCGTGCATTGTTGGGTGAACGCAGGTTATGTTTGGTTAATGGAGTCAGATAACTCATTCGAACAATTTGGCAAACGCTACATTTAAATATTAAAAGCTAACACCTCCAACCTCAAAAACAGACACTACAAATACACCACAATGCTGGAATGGGGAACTGTCTGCATTGTATCCGTATCACTTCTGTATTACGGATTAGTTAGAATGTTTCTGAAGAATGGGGTGCAAAACTGAAGCAAATATTGTGGGACAAGTCAGAGAACTAGCAACATCATTTTCCAGTTTTTCAGTCCATTCCAGTATGTATAAACACCATTTGCCGAGTAACCCTAATTAAACTTATCCAATCATGAGTAAATAGATACCTGCAGCGTGGATGAAACCAAAGTCCTTTGGTGTGTATTATGAAATGACTTAATGACGCCTCCACTTACAAAAAAAAAAACAATAGGTGGATGACGTTTTAGTTTTCTCATTTCGTGTTTAGGCATGAATTAGGCAAAACTGGTTTCCAGATGGTGTGAAAATGAAAGTACAATGCAAGTTGTTCCATAAACTCAGATTGAAAAGTAAATTCTGCACATTTTTGTTTTGCTCATTTTATTTAAAAAAAAATGTTTAAAAAATATGACAGAAATTGAATTAAAAAGACCATGTCTATTTTTTAGCGCTTCCTAGTCGTAAAGAAATATTGATTTGAATGAATAATAAAGCATATAAACATACATTTTTTAAATACACTTAGGTCAAGAAATCCACCATCTTGCTGCTATGAGAAGAAAAATGTGCATTTTGGTCACTCTGAGTCCCTGTAGTATGTATTTTTCCTTTTAGCACTCGTTTTTGGTTGTACTACACACCGCTGCAACACTTAGTGGTCGAAATAATGACTTTAAAAAACATTTTGAAAAAAAAACAAATCCCCAAATTGTTTCCCAAAAAAAAAAGTCGTTACACTTCAAATATGACCTGTCATCCAACAAGTTATTTTCCTAATATTATGCATTTTTTTATTATATTCTGAAAAGACAATTACATCGTAGAATCTCTATGACCATCCATGAGCAAAATAATCTTCGAGTTGAATCATTTATTGTTGTAGTGAATTGCAAATATTGAGGAAAAAATAGTAAAATATATCAAATGGAAAAAATGATAAACTGAAACTAAATATTATTAAGAAAAAAAACAGAAAGCACAAAAATGAAATCTGAATGCATTGGCAGTAAGTTTTGTTTGTCATACAAATGTTATTTCTTTCTTTCCGAAAAGCGATTTGTTCGAACGCAGAAATCATTTTTCCCATTACAAATAATGTAAATCGTTTTAATCCGTTTCAACATCCTGAATGTTTACCTTTGTTTACCTTTAAGACACGAATAACATAAATGGAACCCAGGCTAAGATGACGCTAACATGAACGTGTAAAAATAAAAAAATAAAAGGATAAAGAAAAGAATTATGAATGAATAGGATTTTTTACCTTTGTGGTGGTCAGCAGAAGGCACAGATGGACGGTGGGAGGGATGGAGGAGGAAGGAAAATGATTGTTTGGAAGGAGAGTCCCCTTCCATAAAAACTTCGGGGAGCTCTTCTGTCTGAGGGGTGCTCGCACCTTCGAATCTCTTTGCTACGGATGACTGCCTACAGGATGTTCTTTTCTCTTAAAATATCCATCCAATGACACTTGCTTCTGGCTTCTTTTTAGCACTTTTCGGAAGTGCTTCATGACAGTGTCATAAAGTCGTGATGACTGGTGGCTGCAGCTTCATCGGCGTGGTGAAATTCTGTAACTCGGCCCATTTGCTACACATTTGTTTCATCTCGGACGCCCCCTAGTGTATTGGAGGTGCAATTGCACCTGAGAAAATTAAGAGGAGTATAAAAATGTGATGTGAAACATCCACCCCGGCGTTCGAACTCCGATTTTTGTTCGAACAACGAAGCAAGAATTTCTCGAAATTTTTGTTCAGACTCCGATTTGTTCGAACCGAGAGTCGTTCGAAAACCGAGGTTCCACTGTATTCTATCTTTCTATCCATCTATCTAGACATCTATCTACCTAGACATCTGTCTGCCCGCCCGCCACTTTTACGGTTGGCTGTCAGAGATCGACATTATTAAGACTATTTGGTGGCTATATTTGCACATATAAAATACACGTATATAGTTTAATTCTACATGATGTCAGAAAGAACTTACGTCCGTCCTGGATGAAGTCCAAACAGAGAGAGGGAGTGGTTTATTTTGCGTCAGAGAAATCAGTAGACACAAGAACATGACTTCAAAATAAAAGAATACAAGATTAATAAACGTACAACAGATATAATTACACTCATTGTTGAAACGTTACTTTATGTGTGTGTGTGTGTATGAGAAACATTGTTTTTATATTTAGTACCGTATTTTCCGCACTATATGGCGCACCGGGTTATAGGGCGCACCCCCAAAAAGTAGTTTTTGGTCCTATATCTTTCATAGATAAGGCGCACCGGATTATAAGGCGCTACAATGGGAACGTCGACAAAACAGTCAGATGATTCAGTCCAACTGATTACCCCTTTAACATTCCCAAAGCTTGCAAAGAAGCAAATACGTGTCTCAGACACGTGCGGATGCGGTGTCCATACGATGTCACTCAAATGCGACATTTCAAATATCATTCAGAAGGTTAAAGTCTTGGAATTCAAGAAATGCCAACCATTCCTTAGTTTCTGTTTTCTTTTTCGCTCGCAACTTTACTGTGCATATAACACTTGGAATTGAATTTAATTCACTCAACTCATCACAGCAACATCAAGATCGTTCTAAAACAAGATACCGGGAAAATATAAAGCCGCATAGCTCACCTAAGTTCTCACGTTCAATAACGATACGCAATCATGGTCTTCTTACAACCGTGAGTGAAGTAAATCCAGGAGAGTCAAATATTTACAAATACAGACTAATGAAACATGTTTCTTTATGGCATAGTTTAGCAAGCTTGCTATTCAGTCATCTTTTTCGGCCAATTGCAGGGTTTGTTTTGGCCCTCTAACCAATCCGAGGCTCCGAATAACTTTAGCCAATAGCGATCGATTCAAATAATGATTGACACATTGGTTAGCCAATGAAACGCCGGTCTATAAATCCCAGCATACACCGCCGACTACTCCACGTTCGGGGGAAAATTCGAGTCGGCGGCTGTTGCGTAAGTTGCGAGACCTTGCGATATTGATCCATATATAAGGCGCACTGTATTATAAGGCGCATGGTCAGCTTTTGAAAAAAATGAAGACTTTTAGGTGCGCCTTATAGTGCGGAAAATACGGTAATATAAAAACAAGCTAATTACCTTGAGACAGAAATTCATTTACATTGAAAAACCTGACATGGCTGAAACTGCTGATGAAATACAAACCCAAGTATGATGCAAGACAAGATGATGTCATCAATTGCTTGACAACATTGAGTTTCAGGAAATGAAAAATGCACACGTGTATTTAAGACGAAAAAAAAACTCCCTCACCTTCTCCAACAGAGAACACTCCAATAAGAGGTGGCCTCCATTCATCATGTGATGCAGCGTGGGAGTAAGAGTATAAAATCTCACTCCGTGCCAGAAAGAACCAATTCCTTCTGAAGGAAGCAGCGGCTGCCAAGAAATGCAACGGTAAGATTTTTTTTGTGTCAATAGATCATACCTGTCGCGGTCCAGGGCTCCGTGCCCTTACAAACTGTCGGATTTTCCCTTACAAAATAATCTTACATTTTTTTTTTTTTTTCATTTTCTCCTTTTATGCTTCCTTTTTTTTCTGAACATCTTTATACAAGATCATAATTCGTAATATAATGCATCAAAGCAAGTGAGCCGAATAAGAGCCGGCTCTCTTTCATGAGTTAAGCCGAAAAAGCCGGTTCTCTAAAAAGAGACGGACTTCCTTTCACTACATCAGGGGTGTCAAACTCATTTTAACTGGGGGGGCACACGATAGAACAAACATTGTGTCGGGGGCCGGACTTGTCAAGGAAACGGGCCAGGAAGCAGGAAGTGTGAACTCAAAAGCGTAGACAATCTGTCACTTGAATTGGAAAAGTTGTCCAACACGCAGGGACCAAAGACAAAACAAAACAGGCTTAAAGGCAATCAAAATTACAAACAAGGCATTTACTCTGAACAAACAGGCATGAACAGGTTTTCCTCATAGTGAAGCAAAACAATGGTATGGCAACGGGCAGTCCCAAAACGAGCCCTTAAGAATCCCACACGCAATTAAGTCAATCTGTGTCAGCCGGTGTCGAGGGGCGGGACCAGCTGGGTGTCATGGCGACCATGCAGGACTTGACAGGAATAGTAGATTAAAGAGAAAGAAAATGAGATAAAGAAAAGGGGAGAAGGAAAAGGAGAGAGGGCGGGACAAAGAAAGAAAATAAGTGAGAGGGAGAGAGCGTGAGAAACAAACAATAAAAAGTCGTGAGAGAGGGGGAAAAGAAAGGGAGAGGAAGAAAGAAATTCAAAGAGAAATAGAAAGACAGAAGGAGAGAAAAGAGAAAAGAAAGCGCGAAGGGTATGAAGAGAAAGAGAAAAGGAAAAAAGGAAGTTAGAGCAAAAGAGGTTAAAAGACACAGAGAGAGGAAGAGACAAAGAGCAACAAAGGAAGAGAAAAAGAGAGACACAGAGAGTGAAAGAGACAGAGACAAAGTGGGAGAAAAGGGTCAGAAGAGAGAGAGAGTAATAAACACAAGTACAGTGTCTTTGTTCGAGGCACCTGGCTTTGGCAACATCAAGTTGACATATTTCAACCTGCAGCTTGTTTTTCTCTTGCGCTTCACTGAGTGTTGTCTCGCGGACCGGATTCAATCCCTTAGCGGGCCTGATCTGGCCCGCGGGCCGCCTGTTTGACACCCATGCACTACATCAAACCGCTTGTTTCGTTTGCAATGAAAAAAAACCATACCGAGATAGAGGCTACCGCGGCGAACTGGTTTGACATGATTGATTTGCTGTTTCGTGATCGTCGGTGTATACCGGATGGTAGCCATCATTGACAAATTTGCGTTTTTCCGTACAGATTTTCTCTGCCTGATTGAGTCATCCAACCAATTGTTTTTGAGTTTTTTCTTGCCCTCGTGTAAGTTTCAGATCAGGGGATCACGTACTGTTGGTCTGGTCAGCCCTTTGAGACTTTTTGTGATTGAAGGGACAGTGTGTAATATTCAAAAAACGTTCTCATCTCATCTCATTAGCTGCACCGCTTCTCTGCAGTAGGGTCGCGGGGGTGCTGGAGCCCATCCCAGCAATCATCGGGCAGTGGGCAGGGGACACCCTGAACTGGTTTCCAGCCAATCACAGGACACATAGGGACAGACAACTCCCTCCCTCATTCACACCTAGGGACAATTTGGACCGGCCAATCCACCTGAAATGCATGTCTTTGGAATGTGGGAGGAAACCGGAGTGCCCGGAGGAAACCCACGCAAGCACAGGGAGAACATACAAACTCCGCACAGGAAGTCCGGTAGCTGGATTTGAACCCACACAGGAGGTTCCCAAGACCTTAGAACTGTGCCGCACACGCGCTAACCACTGCGCCGCCGTGCTGCCCCTCAAAAAACTTTCATTTAGTAAAAAAAAACATTGAATTGAATACTAGTCAAAAAAAAAAGTATTTATTTTACACAGTGGAATCTCGACCATGTTTATCTGTCGCATCGTTTCTTGGTGTGGCGCTGGTTTTCGTTTGCATTTGACAACAGTCCCATCTAGTGGTCAAATATGACACACCGAGGCTTTAAGGGCTTTTTACAAATAAACATGACGAGACTTTTTGCTTTTCAGCCCTCAAAAGCCAGCGTTTGCCAGCTGGCTCCTTGAGCAAGTGGAGGGGGGGCAGTACCGAGGACTGCACTTTGTGGCTCCAAACAAGATCCGAATTCCCTGGCAGCACAACTCGAAAAAGGACGGCGGCGGTGACTTCAACATTTTTCATGTGAGTTCCATTGTGTCCATTGAGTTTGTAGATAGATAGATAGAGATAGATAGATACTTTATTCATCCCCGTAAGGAAATTCACACTTCCAGCAGTCTACCCTGTTGTTTATTAACAGATTAACATGATGCCCTAGAGGGGCTTGTTGCGGAGTGGATGACGTCACACGCTAGTCCAAAAGTTCGACATCCCTGCGGCAGATGGAAATCTTTTCTCTGTGAAAATCCAGGGATACACCACCTTGTGTTAGCGAGCCCGCCTCCTCTCCGATTCCCCCCGGCTTTCGTATCTCTGTATAGCGGCGCTGAAGCCGGATAGCCAAAATAGCTCCGGGTGGCTTCACGTTAGCGTCCGGGGTGCTAAACGTGAGCCACGTTTCCGCAAAACACAGCAACTACGCTTCGATGTTTTCCACCAGCACTCGATGATCTTATTTGGTCGTGAGTTCGCATTTACCATGATTACGGATGGTACCGAAGACTTATAACGCCGCTTAGCTAGCTCCGGCTCTTCTTCCACGATAGGCCCCTTCATCACGCCGGCACGAGAATTCTTCGGGGCAAGGAGTTGATTCCTTGAATAAACGCATTTTCGTGCGCTAAAACCCATGTCCATAGGATAGAAGTAATCCATAGTGTAGTTGTCAAAACGGGAAGAAAAAACACAGAAGATAGGAGCAGACAATAAAACAATAGGGCAGCTGCTGGAAAAGGCAGCCGCTCGTGGCAGCGCCGCTTTGATCTTAGTATTACATTATTACATTCTTGTCAAGATGACTTCTTCAATATTAAATGAGGATCTTATTTTTCGCACTATGAGGTACATTGGATTAAAAGCATTTGTGATATATTGTTCATATATAAGCCTCATGGAATTAAAACTACAGTTTTTGAAGAAACTATATCATTTTTTTTATCCAAATAGTAATTTATCCATTTAAATAAATCATTTGATCATAAGTCCCAAAATATATGAAATGCAAAGTCTCATGATCTCATTAGCTGCACCGCTTATCCTCAGTAGGGTCGCGTCCTGTCGGATATCCTGCTCGTTCTGCCCTTGGCTTCCCGTTTTCCTGACTTTTGTGCCCTGCTTCGTCTCTCCAGCGATCACCGAATCGTTGGCGTTTGTGTTCCCGTGCAGTCCCGCTTCTCTGCCCAGCGATCTCTGAATCGCTAGCGTTTGTGTTCCTGATCTCCCGCTTTGGCTACTTGACCCGTTTTTGCACATCGACCACGCTCCGATCCCAAGAGCTCCTTGCTCTTCCTGCCCAGCGAGCATCGGATTGCTGTTGTGGCTCCCCGCACGGGACTTCCTCGTTTCCCAAAGCTTGGTGTGAAAACGTTACGCGTTTGGGTCTACCGTCTGTTCTTGTTGTGACAATTACGTCATTGCCACATCGTTTGTTTTTCAAGAAAAATATGCAAATCACAAGTGCAGATTTATATCAATTGTCTTTAATACACCGTATTTTCTGCACTATAAGGCGCACCGGGTTATAGGGCGCACCCCGAAAAAATAGTTTTTTGTCCTATTTTGGACATACATAAGACGCACCGGATTATAAGGCGCTACAATGGGAACGTGGACAAAACAGTCAGATGGTTCAGTCCAACTGATTACCCCCTTAACATTCCCAAAGCTTGCAAAGAAGCAAATACGTGTCGAGAACACGTGCGGATGCGGTGTCCGTACGATGTCACTCAAATGCATCGTTCCATCATTCATTAGTTTTACCTACATTCAATAACAGATTACTCTCATGACACCAGGTGGAAAGTGAATCAATTTCTGCTCGGTATTCAGTTTCGACTCCTTTTAAAATAAAGCCAGAAACAGTGATGTCGTCTGCATATTTAGCGAATAGTCAATGGTCAGAATTGGGTTGACAGTCATGAGTGAATAGGGAATACAAAGTTGGAGACAATGGACAGCCCTGAGGCGTACCAGTGTTGAGGACGATAGAACATGAATATTTCTCACCAATGCGAACGAACTGTTCTCTATTGAGAAGGAAATCTAAAATCCAATTTGATAATAAAACGGAAAAATTGAGGTCATGAAGAAGTTTAAAAAAAATTACATTTTAACATGGCACCAAAGAGCAGTGGCGTGCACAGCTAGACACTAGGTTGTGCTAGAGCTCTTGCCCTGAGCCTAAATAGAAATGACCTTTTTGGAATCAATTTCACACATGGTCTTATAAGAGAGGTTTCACCAAAATGTGGATAGATAAATTATTTATTAATTTACACTTATCAGGAAATTAGCAGATCTGGGAACTTTTAAACTGACTAACAGGGAAAGTCGTATTGCGCCTAACAAGATGCGATTTGCTTCACAGGCATGGGCAGTTGTGAGTGGCAATATCCATTCGTATCCAAATGATAAAGCAAGATGGAAAACCAACTTTCGCTGCAACCTCAACAACCCGCCACTGCGCTTCAAACTGATTGAAGATAACTCCAAAACTCCAGACCCTCATAAAATCTACGAGGTCCTTCAAACCAATAGTAAGTACGGCTTTGACTTCATCGAGATTGCGAGTTTTCAAAGCTACTGTTGGGCATGTAAATCCGTGCTTCTCAAGTCGCGCCTCCACCCTTGGAAGAAGAAATCCCCACAGTAACTGTATTCACTTGTATTTTGGAGGTAGATATATACCGTAGATCCCAGCTGAGTTTTCCACACTATAGAGAATTTCTGGCGGGACGCCAGGGTTTTATCGGTCCATCAACTTCTATTATTAACCCCTTGGATGCATAAGTGGGTGTCACGGAGCGGAGCGGGAAACAGGAAATAAGGACCCATTCGCGTAGACGTACTCACAATTTATTGAGGGAGGATGAGGAGGGCGCGCACACTCGATCCGGGAATCGATGGTCGCGGAGTGGATTAGAAATCCAAACAAAAGAAAAGTTGTCAAAAACAAACGGATCAGACCAAAAACAAAACAGGATCAAACGCAGGCAAAGTTTCTAGGCATTTCTCAGAGCCAAATAGAACTTGCAGAAATCTCACAGAAGGTTCACAAAAATCTCACAGGTTTAACAAAGTTGAACAAACGCTCAGGCAAAGCACAGCTCAAAGGAACGCGTTTAAGTACTTCAAGAAGCAATCAGTCAATGCTCCTCAGCCGGTGTCCATGGGCGGGGCCAATTGGGCGCCGTGGCAACTGTGCCAGAATCCAGCGCCACCCGGCTGGGACCGACTGGGCGTCATGGCAACCGCGCCCGCCGTGACAGTGGGGCCCAAAATGAATCTTTACAGATAAAAAAGTTGTTATATTGTCAAAGTACTAATTAACATGTTTATGACGTTTTCATTTTTTTTCTCTTCATTTTTTCAATCCCACTCATGGAAGAGTGAATGTACTGGTAGGTCATGCATCTATGCCAACTACTACGGTTTTGCCGTAATGAGTACAGTTTTCTTGAACCCACTACGGCAGGGTCTGGAACCTTTATGACTCAAAGAGCCATAAAATCAAAATATATTCATTTTATTTTGGGAAAGAGCCACAACATATATTATGAGACAAATTGACTAAATTGCAAAACCCGCGCCCCAGACAAAAGCTTAGTCTTCAGCACATTTATTTTTGATGATTTGATCAAAATTATGAGAATAATGCCGGAGCCCTTGTCCCAAAAATAAACATACATACCACTTTTAACTTGTCTCTTTCTTGCAATGACTCAAGATCGGTTAAACTCATTTTGACCCTTTTTTTTCATACATATTGGTTTCAAAACCAGATGCAAGCAGTCATTGTGAAAAAACGTCACAACATTCTGCAAACAGGGAGCCTGATGCGCTTACCTTTGGCGCAGACGGTGTAGGGCACTTTTTGCATAGCTCCACCCATCGCTCCCAATCACCCAATCAAATAACTTTAAATTCTCTTCCGGTGTTTTGGCGTATTTACAGTTTGTTCTGTGGATTTCATCATAAGGTATCTGAACACTGAACACAGATTATATAGTGAGCTTTTATATAAAGGATTCTTTAGCGTAGTACAGCCAAAACGAGGTTTTTTTTGGTGTGACACCTCGACTGTAAATTGTAGTGAAAACGTGCCCTATATATTCTGCAAAGTACTGCTTTGCAACTCAGCTTTGGTTTGGCTGTGTATCTGAACAGGATTAATGGCTCAAGTTTTAAACGAGATGGAGAAAATTTGCATGCAATCCCATTTGTCTCTGAGCCACTGGTACTCATAGAAAGAGCCATATATGGCTCGCGAGCCGTAGGTTCCCGACCCCTGTACTAAAATGTGATTTCCTCCACTGGTGGCTGCGTAACAGAATATTTTCAACACTCGACCCTCCAAGGAAACTATGGGAACTCTGCTCATCTTTTACAAGGTGAGCTATTTCATGTCACCCTCCTCCAGCCAAAAAGTTGACCTAGCTACCTTAATCCAACCAGATGTTTGTGAGACCTCATCCCGACGTTGTCTACTTTTCTTTCTCCAGTCAATCCATATCTGCCTCAGTATTGCAGTACCGATTTAGAAATCTCCATCAGCTACAGAAACAAACTCGTGCTAAAGACGACAGTGAACACCGCCCGTCTCCAACTTCATTATCTCCAAGAGGGCGCTGAGGAAAACTCCTTCCCTCTCCGCTTCCCCACCACTGAAGGCTTGCTGGACCACAAACAGGTGCTTACACGTTCTTCGTGGTCCGATTCAAGCACCTTTCAAAGACAATTTTTTCAATTTCTCCAGGACCATTCACAGGAAAAAACACAAATACAGTCGCTTGCAAAACGATTTGGCCACCTCGAACTTTGGGACCTGATAAAGTTAAAACTTATATAAACTCTATGTTGGCAAAATTACTCAAATAAAAACAAGCATTAAGGTAAATAAATTAAATAGCACTGTCCGGTGGCCCATCGGGGCCACCACCTCGGCCGAGTGCCCCGGCAGCCCTGCCCGCCCCCGTGTGTCTAGTTAACTTCTTTCACACAGGAAACAGAAAAATACACCGGAAATGCGACTTCAAAATAAAAGAGTACAAGACTGATAAACGTACAAAAGATGCAATTAGACTGATTATTGAAACGTTACTTCGTGTGTGTGTGTGTGTGTGTGTGAAAGGTTCTTTTTATATTTAGGAATATAAAAACAAGTTTTATTCACACAGTGAATTCTGAGAAATGTTACAACCAAAACGACCAACCTATCAGACCTTTTGCCACATTTCAGACTTCCTCGTTCTTGAATGAATGAATGAAAACTTTTTGAACATCAAAAAAAACCAGAACAAAA
The DNA here is from genome assembly GCF_059441175.1 of Urocampus carinirostris. Lineage (NCBI taxonomy): Eukaryota > Metazoa > Chordata > Actinopteri > Syngnathiformes > Syngnathidae > Urocampus > Urocampus carinirostris. The sequence goes on from NC_142355.1 coordinate 1,663,994, forward strand.
ACAATAACTCAACAACAAAATAACATTACATGATATGTTCAAACAGGGGTAGTAAGAAGCAAATGCTTATATGAAATACCCCTTCATCTTCCCCACCAAATATAACAATGCTATAACCAATGTTCCCTCTAAGCTGCGCGCGTGTGCGATTGCGCACTACCCAGAGCTTTTCCGCACACAAGAAAATCTAGCCAGCTCACAAAAATCAGGGCTTGAAATTGCTAATTAAAAATCGAATTAGATAGATAGATAGATAGATACTTTATTCATCCCCTAAGGGAAATTAATATTTCCAGCAGCATCCCTGAGCTGAGAACAGTACAATAATAAAGCCAAAAGAATACAATATACAAATACCCAGTGTGACGTGCAAATGCCCACTGCAGCGTGTTATATAGAGTAACTAAATAGTGCTACACAGAATCCATATTGCAGTAAGATTCGGTAATATCCAATGTAGGTGGTGTGGTTTAATGTGGGCCTTTACTCCGCCGGGTGGAGTTAAAGAGCCTCATGGCATGAGGAAGAAAAGATCTTTTCAGTCTGTCCGTAGTACAAGACAGTGACAGCAGTCTGTCGCTGAAACTGCTCTTCTGTCTGGAGATAATGCTATGTAGTGGATGCGATGGATTGTCCACGATTGACCGCAGCTTTTCCAGTGCCCGTCTCTCAGCTACTGTTGTCAGGCTGTCCGGCTCTTTGCCCACAACAGAGCTCGCTTTCCTAGCCAGTTTATTGAGACGAGAGGCATCCTTCTTCTTGACGCTGCCTCCCCAACACGCTGCCGCATAGAAGAGGGCGCTTGCCACTACTGTCTCATAGAATATTTTCAGGAGCTTTTGGCAGATGTTGAAGGCGGCCAGCCTTCTGAGGAAGTAAAGTCGGCTTTGCCCTTTCCTACATTGAGCTTCTGTGTTGGCAGTCCAGTCCAGTTTGTTGTCCAGCTGCACACCCAGGTATTTGTAAGTCTGGACAAATTCTACACATTCTCCCTTGATGGTTACAGGAACCGGGTGAGTTCTGGTTCTCCTGAAGTCCACCACCATCTCTCTGGTCTTGGTGGTGTTTAGGTGCAGGTGGTTTGCGTCGCTCCATCGGACAAAGTCCTGAATCAATTTCCTGTACTCCTCCTCCTGCCCGTTTCTGATACATCCCACGATCACAGTGTCGTCGGCAAACTTTTGCACGTGGCAGGACTCAGAGTTGTACTTAAAGTCCGATGTATATAGAGTGAATAGGAACGGAGAGAGCACGGTCCCCTGCGGAGATCCTGTGCTGCTAACCACAGTGTCCGATGTACAGCCCCCCTGTTTCACATACTGGGGTCTGCCTGTCAGGTAGTCAGTAATCCATTCTACAAGGTGTGAGCTAACTCCCATCTCTGTCAGTTTCCTACTCAGTAGCAGAGGCTGTATGGTATTGAAGGCATTGGAGAAGTCCAAAAATGTAATCCTCACAGTCAAGTCAAAATTAAAGTGCATGAAGGTCAAAATACAAGGGTTTGTTCTAAATGCGGTATTTTGAAGTCAATGTCGAAGTAGAACAAAGTTGAGTCAAGTCAGTAGTGTTTTTCGAGAACCGGCTTCTTCAGCTCGGCTCAGTAAAAGGAACCGGCTCTTTCGGGTCCTGAACGGCTCTTTGGATTGTTTTTGGTTCTTTCATCCCTACTCGACCAAATATGATGTAAAATGGTGCATAAAATGAAATGGAAATGGGACAAAAAAATACCAAAATGAAAAAGTAGTAAAAAGCTGAGAAAAAAAAATGAAACAAAGGAGAGGAAAAAAGAGAAAAAAAAAGAGCAGGAAAAATTCAGAAAAAAAGCCAAGAGAAAAGAAAGGAGCAAAAGAAGGGAAAAGGTAATAGAGAACACAAAAAAGTAACAACTAGGAAAAAATAAACATAATGAGATTTTTTTTAAAGGAAAACTTGTTAAAATTATGTTTATTATAAATTTACTTATAAGAGTCATGTATGTCTTCATTCATGCAATGTTTGCGTTGCGTCATCTGCTACAAGCCAGGTGAACTCCCCTTTCCACGATGCTTTTAATGTACGTTTACGTTTTGTAGCGTCATACATTTTGTTAGCTTCTTTTGAATATTTATTCTTGGGCTGCGGTTTTGGCTTGATTCCTAACCACTTTTCCATTTTACTTGTGTTCTCTCTGCGTCTACTTTGGAAAATGAGATGCAAATGCACCGCCTTATAACTCTCGGGAAAGTCCGGATGCACAAAGTTATTCGATGCAGGCCTCCGATTGGCTGCTGAGTATGCAAATTGCAAAACGAACCGAAATTCTCAAACCGAACGAATGTTTCAAAATCGGAACAAGCAAACGTTTGATTTGATTTGAAAAGAAACATTTTTTCTTCAAAAAGTTGTCGGCCACCTGGGCGGAGACGTTTTGTAAGTTGTACGCCTGACGTCTAAGATGCACGACCCGGGCGTCCGGGCTGATGTTATTTCAGACACTGGATTAAAATATTATGATTAGTGGGGGCCCATATGACCCACAAAACAGCAGGAACTGGGACAAAGGCTGACGCAAGAGGAGCCTCTGACGTAGGAAGGCAGGCATTGTTTGGAGAAGTTGTTCTGATAAGCTCCGCTGATATGAGTTTTTTAGACATCGCGACGCCCTTCGGCGAGGAGGTGGTGAAGCTGGCACCTGGCGCTCATGGGAGGAGTCGGCACGCCCATGGGAGGAGCCGGCACGCCAGATTGCGAAAAGACGTGGGAAGATCGGGAGACGATAGAACGAGAGGGACAATTGAGGGGGGGGGGGGGGGGGGGGGGAGGAGGGTGAGGGACAAACAGAGTTGGTGGATACAACCGGAATGTTTGATGATTAATTTGGTTAATGGAGTCAGATAACTCATTCTAACAATTTGGTAAACGGATAAATATCTTAAAATGTAATTCCTAACAGAGAGTAGACATATATTTTGAACTTGCGAGGAGAACAGAGAGAAGTCTTCAGATGAGGAAAAAAAGCAAACTTGTCCTATAGGCCCTCCTTGAGCTATTCCTTTTTTATGACATATTGGGTTTGAAAAGTAGATTTGCTTTAAGAGGTGTAGCAATCAAAACAGCAACATTTGTCAATAGTGACAATTATGAAATCGTTCAAACAACAATGTCACGAAATAGGGAACTGGCATTCCATGAAATCCCCTTTGCAGGTGTCCAATTAAGAATAATAACCATACTTTCAGGCGATACTCAAAGGCTGCCGTCTGTGTTTTCTCCAGATTGAGTACACCGATCGCATCTTGAAGAGCATTCAGAGAGGTCTCCTTCTCGAGGTTCACCAGTCCGGCATTTACGGCACCAGACGGGACACGTGCCGCGTGTTTGCCAGCACTGCTAAACCTAGCGTGGCTCAAGCGCACCCCACCAAGTTACCAAAAGACACCACCGTGGAGCTCTTTAACGTCAACACCTTTATTCGCGGTGGGTGTCGGGATCAAAAAACAGACTGGAATTCTCGGGAAACGTGACCCTTTGAATAACTTTGTTTCAGAACTGAGAGCTTTTAAAGAGAACCAGGGAGGTTCTCCTAACTATACCATCACGATGTGCTTTGGGGAGATATTCCCTGATGGAAAACCGCCGGAGAAGAAACTGATCGTCGTACAGGTGAGGCTCGAGGACGGAAGATGTCGCGCTATCGGTTCTTTCCGAGCATCGTAAAAGTCCTCGGTGATTCGCAGGTGGTTCCGTTATTCTTCCGAAGCTTTCACGAAAAGGCCGAGAGCGAGGGAGCGTCGTCCCTCCGCAGCGGCGACATCAGCCTCCAGTTTTCACACGACAGCTTCTACGATGACATCGCTTCTCATTTTAGCCCACCCACAACTGAGTTCAGTAGCTAACAGTCTTCTGGATCTCCCAAGCCTCCAAGTAGGGGTCTTGATTAACAAACTTTTTTCAAAAGCTATGTCCCATACTTTTCAACCTTTTTTTTAAAATGAAATGAAAAGGGATGGGTGCCACCAGGCTGTACTTGTACAATGTCAACCAAAATCAAGGCAGCCATCATTGCTGTTGTTATCAATTTTGTTTTCAGAATGGTATTCGGTACATATATATATCGGTACAGGAGGAAGTAGAAAAACACATTTCCTAATACTGAACTACATTAGGAGCTGCTACTCAAAATGTACTTTAAAGAAGACAGCACTAAATCTTATTCCGTTTATTAAATTCTTATGTTTGCCACAGGGAGTTTTTACCCCCCAAAAATTAAGTAACAATAATGAAATAAGAAATACCGTAAATTCCGGACTATAGAGCGCACCTGATTATAAGCCGCACCCACCACATTTAGGGAGGAAAACCGATTTTGTACACACACAAGCCGCACCTGTATATTAGCCGCATGCGCCCACATTGCAAAAATGAAATGATCTGCATTTCTATAGCGCTTTTCAAGTCAATGACAACCCAAAGCGCTTTACAGTGTGCTTCACATTTCCCAATAGCGGCCTTGCAGCCATGTAAGGCGCTAACCTGCTTATTGGGGGTATTAAGGGTTCAGTGTCTTACCCAAGGACACTTCGTCATGTAACACGGACGAGCCGGGATTCGAACTGGGATTCCTTGATCCCAAGACGAGCGCTCTACCTCCTTTGCTACTGCCGCCCAAAATGGAAAACATACACAAAATTGACCCATACCCGACACAGTCCAAATATTACAGCCGGCAAAATGAACGGAAAATGATACCGGCACTTAAAGTTTGATGCAGACCTGCATAGTCTGGGTGCCCGTTGAAAGTAATCCAAGGAAAAAAAAGTGTATATTTCCAAAGGTAAGGGTGGGAAAAATATAGATCCACTATTGTCGGCCGCGTCCACAAACACGTCTCACCTTTACTCCACTTCCCGTCAGCCCGCGTTTGCCCCGCCCCTTCTTTCTCATTTGCTCGTGCAAAACATATCAGAATAAGTTACTAAAATACATTACAAAAATATACAGTTGCAAATACATATTATACATGGTTACACATATTTACAAAGAAAGACGGTACACCGAGAGAATTTTCAAAGCTTTATTAAATAATATAACTTTTATCCCAAACCGTGCCTGTGAAGGGTAGCAAAACGCTACGAGCGACACGCTCGCAACACAGTAAACGGCTGTGTTAAAAAAACATATCGTACTTCTAGTAATCGCGGTAAACTGTCCTCAATCTCCTCCATATTACCGATGTCATCAAAGACACCTACCCCAGTATGGGAAAGGGACTATGTCATATAGACGTCGTCCCACGCTCCCTTAATGAAAAACACCTAGCAACACGCTCGCAAAGTAAAATTTACGTGCATATAATCCACCGGTCTAACTCTTACCTTTTGTACTCGAAAAATGACATAAATTGGCCGCATCACTGAATAAGCCGCAGGGTTGAAAGTTTGGGAAAAAAGTAGCGGCTTATAGTCCGGAATTTACGGTATTTACAAGGTAATAATAATAATACTACTGCCATGAAGTAGCAAAATACATGTCCCAATGCTGAACTGCATTGAGAGCTGCTACTCAAAATGTACTTTAAAGAAGACAGCACCATATCTTATTCCGTTTATTAAATCCTTATGTTTGTCACAGGTAGTTTTTACTCCCCAAAATTAAGTTACAATAATGAAATAAGAAATATTTACAAGGTAATAATAAACCTCCTGATAACACTACTGGCCATGTTGGCCACCCATTTCATAACAGTGATATTGATGTGGGTCAACATTTGAATCAACATGAAAAAACTGTTAGCGAAACAAAAGAACGGCCTCATATTTCCTAGGAACAAAACCTTGCGCTCGTCCAGAGTGGGAGTACTTAGAGAGAGTCTCTTAAAGGTACAACTCAGCCGTGAAAAGGATTTTGATCAAAAATGAAGAGGAAAAAAAAAATCTTAACTCGTCTTCCGGAAAAAATGCCGCTCAAAGGGCAGTCGATCAGGGAGTCTTATTTGCCGATTGGTGTTTCCGTGCGTGTTTGAATTTGATCACGTAAGCGCTTACCAAATTGGCCACTTTCACCGGGTTGATTTCCCCGCTTTTGCTGTGGCACACCTGGTGAAACATACAGTGAGAGAAATGAAAATCCGTCGAAGCGATCGGCGTTTCAGGCAACACTGCACAAAGCCCGGTTAGAAAATTGAGCAAGTCATTCTACACATTTTTCATGGCCAAATTCAAGCACTTTTTTAAGGACTTCCAAAGCCAAAGGTTTCCTTTCTCCACTCATAGAAGAAATCCAGTGTGAAACATTGATTTTGCAGATCCACATACATATATGAGATGTGCGCATTTATCACATTATTTTTAGATCTTGAGTAAATCCCCAATATATTTGTGGATCTGAACAATACGAATGTAAAACAAAAAAAATAAAAATGATCCCAAATAAAACTTTGTTTTCCCGGCAGATCATTTTAGTCCAACTTTTTTATGATCTTTTTTAATTCAACTTTTCCACTTTTTGTAATGTATTTAAGAGCGCCACGCTGAAAAAAAGTCCGGTTAAAATTTGAAAAACAAAATATACTTCAATAACAAATAGGGCAAAAGATAAAATAGAGAAATATGTATAATGAGCAAAAATATGTGCCAATAAAAGGAAGATTTAATTTGGAATTTTTATGACTGATTGCATGGTGGACATAGGTTTGGATTCTACCAGCCGGCCAACTTGTGTGGGGTTTGCATGTTCTTATCATGCCTGTGTGGGTGCATCGGCTTCAACCGGATTTTCAAATACATGCATATCAGTTTGATTGATTCTCCAGAATCAATGTTCCTCAAGTGGGTTGCGGACAGGTTTTTAGTGAGTCGCAGGGGGGGGGCTTCCTTGGCACGCCCATGGGAGGAGCCGGCACGCCATTATGCGGGGAGAAGATGGCCAATAGGAAAAAGCTAAAGGACTTCAGAAGAGGGTTTCCCAGAGACTCCAAAGACACTAATTCGGCAGTTTTCGACGGAGTACACTTAGTTCAATTGTTAATGAAATTAAATCAGATAACTCACTCAAACAAGTTGGTAAACGCTACATTTGGATATTTAATTCCCAACAGTGTGAGTTGCTAGAGTGATTGGTTATCCATCCGTTTGTCCTGTGATTGGTTATCAAGATGTACCGCCTAATGGCCAAAAGACAGCTGGCATGAGGTGAATTAGCCCAGCAATTCTTGTGAGGATAAAGAGTTTTGAAAATGTACAGATACGGATTATTTTTCTTCCAAATGGAATTTTAGCAGTGAACAAAGCTAGAAACCAACCTTCTGCACAGCTTTGCGCAAAATCTCCTTGTATTCCTCCTTGTCGATGTCTCTCTTCTGGTAGAAGGGTTTGATGGCCAGTTTGACTTCTTCGACGGCTCTCTCCTGCATGTGAAGCTTTTTCAAATAAGTCTGAGAGCCGCTGTCGATGGATGAATCACTTAATGGAACGGGTAGACCTGGGTCCGCTAAAGGGATTTCCTAGGAAAATTGCCAAAATAAAGTCAGTTACAAAACAGCAAAAATATTTGAATTTATTTAATTAATTTATTTGCTTGGTGCCAGTTTTCTTTTTTGTTGTTTTTTTTTTGTGTGACAACTTTGCTTGCATCAGAAAGAGGGTACCGTAAAATCCGGACTATAGAGCGCACCTGTTTATAAGCCGCACCCACCACTTTTTAAGTGATTTGCCGCTTTTGTACTTACACAAGCCGCACCTCTGTACAAGCCGCGTGCGCATGCATTAAAGCTTGTGACACAATCACAAGTTTAACCCAGACCATGCTGTAAGTTCCACGATTGAGACTAAATGGATAGTACACAATCTTAGAACCACAATCGGCATCATGAATGGAAAATGATACCCGTAACTAACGTATGATGCAGTCCGGGTCCCGTTGAAAGTAATCCAGGGAAACAAAATGTATATTTCCAAAGTTAAGGGTGGGAAAAATATATATCCACTATTGTCCGCTGCGACAACAGACAGATCTACCGGTAACTCAGCTTTACCCCACTTCCCATCAGCCCGCGTTTGCTCCGCCCCTTCTTTTTGATTCGCTCGTAGAACACATAACAGAATAAATCTCTAAAATACATACATTACAAAAATATACAGTTGCAAATACATATTATACATGGTTACATATATTTACGAAGAAAGACGTTACACCGAGAGAGTTTTCAAAGCTTTAATAATAATAATCTAACTTTCATCCCAAACTGTGCCTTTGAAAGGTACCAATACGCTAGTAGGATCACGCTCGCAATGTATCAAACGTGCCTGTTGAAAAAAAGCATCCCGTAATTGTGAAATTCACGGTAGATCGTCGTCAACTTCCTCCTCATAACTATCGCCATCAAGGGCGTCTTCCTCATTATCGGAACGTACCTTAACTTTACAGACAATGAATGCTTAAACTTAGAGGTTGCAGTCTTTCTTGGCGCACATATTCTACTGGTCTTAATCTTACCTTTTATACTCCAGCGCCGCTGGCGGCCATTAGAAAAATGACATAAATTGGCCGCTTCACTGAATAAGCCACAGGGCTGAACATTTAGGAAAAAAGTAGCGGCTTATAGTCCGGAATTTACGGTAATAAGGGGGAATTGTGTATTGCAATCTGTAAACTAAATGCTTTCCTTTCAGCAAACAGTTTTCTAACACTTTCTGATTAAGGTCATTAAGAGGAGAACGTTGTTCAAGGTATCAATATTGTCATGATTCAAGGAGTAATATCAAATTTTGATTTTCATGACGTGAATATCACTTTCATTTGATGTGAAAAGATTCTACTTCTGGGTTTCACTTTCAATTCCCTGAGCACACGCAATGAATGGCTGCACGAACACTGACACCTACTGGTGGTTTAACTTCCTTAAGCGAATCCAGTATGACGGCAGAAAATACGGTTTCCCCCCCAAAAAATAAACAATTTTTAAAATGGAGATCCCGCTTTTAGATGTATCATATTCTAATCAAAATTGTAACTCATCTACAACATTTAAAACATTTGGACTTTGATAAATAAGTACACCACCACTACTACTACTCTGCATACATGCTAAAATATTGTTCTAGTGGCAGAGAATGTGGCCAATTCATAATATCCTTTTCTTATTTAACTAGAAAAAAAAACATTTTATCTCTATTTTTTTATTTGGGGGAATAATTTTATTATTTATTATATGAAAAATTAAAAGAAAAATAAAACAAACCAAGAAATGGAAAAAATGCAAAAATTTAAATATACTTGTACAGGTGTTTACAACATTTTACTAACTGAAATATAAGAGTTGTAGTTCTAGTAATACTCCTCTCTGAGGTTGGGAAACTAAAATGTTGAAAGAGCCACGTTGGATCAAAAATAAATACCGTATTTTCCGCACTATAAGGCGCACATAAAATCTGATTTTTTTAAAAAAAGCTGACTATGCGCCTTATAATCCGGTGCGCCTTATATATGGATCAATATTGAATTGCAAGGTCTCGCAACTATGAGAAGCAGCCACCGACTCCATTTTTCGCGTAGAAGAAGTGCGCCGTGCATACTGGGAAATATTAAACAACGATTCTCTTTTATTGGTGTGTTTGTATAAAGACCCTGAAATGGCTCCTATTAAGAGACACAGAGAGGCAGAGTTTAAACTCAAGGCGATCAGTCACGCAGTAGAACACAGGAATAGAGCAGCAGCGAGAGAGTTCAACATTAATGAATCGATGGCCAAGTAAGGAAGACTAAACAAAGTTTCCGTGGCAATAAAGCTAGATGTCCACAGTTAGAGGACACACTTGAACAGTGGGTTGTTGAACAAAGAGCAGCAAGTAGAAGTGTCAGTACAATGACTATTCGAATGAAGGCAACGGCGCTGGCACGGGAACTTAACATTAAAGAATTCAGAGGTGGTCCTACTTGGTGTGTGTTTACGTTTTTCATTTTACAGTTATTATGTTATTGCTTCATTGTTATTGTTTTGCACTTGTTGTTTTTGCGATTGCACTAACGTTTAATTTACCATAACAGTTTCAGACGTTTTTTTGCGTGTTGACTAAATGGAGGAAAAGTAAAATGTTATGCCTTGCTGTTGTTCAAAGATGTTCAAGATGTGTCACGAAAATGCTTTACCTCAGAGAAAATAATAAAACGGCTGTTTATTCATTTTGGGAGTGAATGAAGATTGTGGAAAGCTTGTTTGTTATCTATTAATAAAGTTTGACTGACCTATATGACTGTTTTGTTGACATTCCCTTTAGCGCGGCACCATCTAACGGTTGCATAACGCAACTACATCCTCTACTGTAGCCAAGTCAAGTTAAGTCACATTTATTTTATAGCCCTTAATCACAAAAATGTCTCGAAGGACTGCACAGGATTACAATAACAAAATTGCACAATTACCTGATCTTAAACCAGCATGCACTTATAGCGCCTTATAATGCCCTAACCCTATACACACGGAAACTATATAATTATCCGTGATCAAAACATTCTGGAAAAAGCGGCAGAGAGCCACAAGAGACTCAAAAACCTCTACAGTTGCTTGTGGCAGACCCCTGACCCAACTACTACAACTGGAAGCGCTGCAAACATGTACTATGCCGGATTTTATAAACACATTCGGAATACAAGTAAAAAAATACTGAGTTTAGTTTGTCATCGAGTCCTACCTGGCCAGTCCTAATGGATATGGGTTTATGAGCAGCCTCCTGCTTCAGCTTCTTTTTAACCAAAGCCAGCTCTGAAAGAAAATCACAGGGGCTGAAGATAAACAGAAGCAAATGGAGACATTCAAAATGAATACTTACTCCTGTCCTGCTTGTGAAGTTGGGCTCCCTCAGGCTCTTGTATATTCCACGTCACCCTCTTTCCTTGAACCCTGGCTTTGGATGCGGTCGGAATAGAAATATTTGGCTGCTCGGCTTCGGTCTTCACTTCCTTTTGGATGTCTCGTTTGACCTTGCCGGCGACCGCTTCCTGTTTGAGATGGCCGCCGCCGACTTCGGTCTGCTGTGGCTTCTCACAATCGGGGCTATCAAGCACCATATCCACGGAGGTGTCCTCGTGAGATTCTGGGGACTGCTTCATGGGAAACCCAGGTACGTCAGTCTTATCCATTGGGGCCTTGACATCAGGCTCAAGGTCCTTTTGTGATCGATTGTGATCACCTGAGGTCACAGGTGAGGTGAGCAGGAAATTTGAGAAAACAAACTCTGCGTTACTTTGAGCAATTTCGGGTATTTCTTCCATTTTAATAGATTCACACACTTCCATCTTGGTGGGCTCTTTTGTAACTCCTTGGTTGGTTTTAAGGGTTTCTTCATTTTCCATCTCAGGGTGTGGGGGTGTAGGAGAACGTTCAAACATGTCTATAGAATGTCGATCGTCTTTCTTTTCCTTTTTAATGATTTTGACTTTCCTCATTCCTGGAGATGTAACTGCATTTTCACTGTCACCTTCCTTTTTAATTTTAGCAACAAAGTTAGAATCTTTCTGGACTTGAAAATTGTGCTCCTCCTTGACAGAATTTTCTGATCCCGTTTTTTCTTTTTCAGAGTCTTTGTTATATTTTGTGGATGAAAAAGAGGTCTGCGAAGTTTTCTGTAAACTTTTCGATGGCCCGTCTAATTTCCTTCTCTCTCTGGAGCTTGATCTGGAGCGAGGTCGACATTTGTCTTTCGGTCGAGCCTTTATGTCTTCGTGTCGGCCATATGGGCGCTCTTTCCTTCTTTCTTTGGATCTGGACCTGTAAGGCAACTTGGATGGGGATTTAGAGTGAGAGCGTCTAAGTCTCTGGTTCTTCGATCGACCTCTAGACCTGGATCTGGACCTGGAACGCCTGGCTGCTCTGTTTCTCTCACGGCCATGATTTCTGCTGTTCGTTTTTTCGTGGCTGCTTTCGTCAGGTTTTCTTCTCTTGGAATCCTCTCTGCTGTTTGATCTGGAGCTAGAACTTTGCAATAGAAATCACAAATGAACACAAGACATGCACAATTCAGAAACATATTCTAATGTGACATTACCTTGATCTGCGTCGCCTATGTTTATGTTTTCTCCTAGGGGAACTGGAGAAAAAACTTTCTGAAGAGAAACGTCCTTTTCTCTCTTGCGACCTCGATCGCCTGTCTCCATCATTGTTTGTTTCCTTCTTCTCTTTGCCCTCGTTGGAGAGAGGATTGTCCTTAGATGTGGCTCTATTTGAAGGCGAGTCCTCTGCAGATGTATCCGCTGTAGTGGAAGTTTCCTTTCCATGGCTCAAATCAGTTGGAGGAGGAGTGGGTTCAGATTTGATTTCTTCTTTTACTTTCACCTTCAAAAGGAAAGATTCAAATTTCGGAAAATCTGTCTTACTGTCATCAGTAGCACTGCGGCCACGTTGCTCCCTCGTCTTGAAATCGTCATGGTTTCGCTGTACAGGTAATAAATTTACTGACGTGTCCAAACCAGGAGAACTTTTTCCACCGAGGCCGGACAATTTGTCCCCTGATAAATTAGCAGTTGCAGTATCACTTGTAACCTTCATGCCACAACGTTTCTCAACTTTGACTGGTCCTTGAGCACATTTTTGATCTGAAAATGAAGTCTGTAAATGAGCATTCTTCGGTTCTTCTTGTGCGACATCATAATCTTGAGTTTCAGTTTTAACTTGAACGAGTTTTTGCCTATTTAGAGCGACATTGTTAGGAAGTTCTGAACATGGAACTGTGGCTAATTGTTGATTCTTGCTCTGAAAGCTCTCATCTTCGACGTCAGAACTGCTGGAGTCTGACATGGTTGGCTTAGAGGGGTCGTACATACTGGCATCATCTTTGTCATCACACGCAGAGACATGGGATGCAGCCTGGTTCTGTACACCGGTGTGTTCTTGGCTCTTCTTCGTCTCATCCAGCTTTTTTTCCCATTCACCGTGCGGGCTGAGGAGGAATCGTCGTGAATGCAACGAGGTCCGGCTGGCGTTAATGCGGAAGCTTACAGATGACGAAGAGGAAGACGCTGAGGAATTACGCATTGGCGCAGGAGGAAAAATAGCGGAGGAGGAAACAGAAAAGGAGTTCGAAAAGCCTTGCGAGGAGCCGGCTCTTTGATCTTTAGGTTGACGGTCAGTGTTGCTTTGTGGGGCAACATGTTGCCGCCTATTGTTGTCACCAGCAAAGTTGACCAAGGCCGTCTCAGGCAAGCCAGAATTATCATTACTCATCGAAGAACTACTATTGCTTTTATTTATGCCATTCGTACCGCTATTTGCGGAATCTCGTTTTATTTTTGGTATCCTTGGAAGGTTGTCCACGTCGACCCACATGGGCTTCGTGGGGGCTTTGATAGCTTGTCCTTTTACTAATAGTGCTGCTTTGTTTGAGTTGGAGTCCCTACCCGAGGAAGGGACGCTACCCATGGAGGCTCTGCGGGCGCTCTGGACACCAAATGATGCCGATAATTGGTTTTTAATAGGCGTCGGGACAACTAAACGACTTCTAGGTGACAAATCAGGAGAATGAGAAGGTCGGACCAGATTTCTGTCTGAAGGTGTTCGAGAGGTGTGGTTGGAGAAGGGTCTTTTCAGATTCCTGCGGCAGGGTCCTGATAGAAAGCTCACATCATGATTGGATGAAGAATGTTCTTCCAAACATGCTGAAACCATGGGCTGGCCAAGAGCACTTGATTCCTCTGAGCTACTTCCCATACTTATTTCTGTCTGCCTTGTAGACAAAGGTGCTGATGGGGAAAAAAAAGCACAATAACAGCATAAAAAGCAAGAAATCTAGCAAATAATGATTGATAAAACATTTTTGTTTGAAATCACCCAGAGTAACGGCTTCTATCAGTATACTGTAAAAAAAATGTACATTTGCTGTTGTGCATGTGCTTCAACAGCCTTTAGCATGGGTCTGGAACGTACGGCTCATGAGTACATCTTGCTCGGAGATCAAATTCACTATATTAACACATTTAGGCCACTAGCGGTAGGAGCGCTGTAGCCTTTACTTACCATAACGCTGGTGAGAAAAAACGTTTTTAGCCTGTATTCTTACCCAATGGGATTCCATCAGAATACCCACACAAGTGTGACCTCTGCCTTCTACCATTTCCAAGAGAAGTGAAGAGTAAACAACAATGTGGAATTTAAAAACAAATGTTTGTAAATTTCAAACATGTTGAAGATTCACATCTATAAAGCAGAATGGAGGACGAATAATGACCACTCGATTTCATAGGTTAGACCTGTGACCACATAGCTGAAGGTAAATACTTCCGTATCCTTCCTGTTTTCAGTACATACGGACATTTTCATGTGAAAACTCTGTTCACCACCTTTTTATTAAGCCATTATTCACAACAACAAAAATTAAGCTCAAAATGAACCCCAGTGTTTGGCCTAAATGCTGAGGGAGATACATTTTAAGTGGGATATTTGTCGGTATGGGGCACTGGCATGATTTTATATAATTTATGAAATCCTCAAAAGTCACAGAATAAAATAAAATGCAATGATGGATTAGCTTTTGTCTGAAGGTCAGGTTTGGCGACTTTGTTAATTTTTGTCTTAAAATGTGGCTCTCATTAAAAAAAACAAATCTGAATATTTTGCTTTGATGGCTTTTTGAATCAAAAAGGTTCCAGACCCCTGCCATATATTATCAAGGCCTTGTCAGACAATTAAAAGGGAACTTATTTTAGTGCAAAAACAAACAAAAAAATTTTTAGTGAAATAAAATGATCTGCATTTCTATAGCGCTTTTCAAGTTAATGACTTCCCAATGTGCTTCACATTTCCCAATAGCGGCCTTGTATTGCAGCCATGCAAGACGCTAACCTGCTTATTTGGGGGTATTAGGGGTTCAGTGTCTTACCCAAGGACACTTCCACATGTATCACGGACGAGCCGGGATTCGAACTGGGATCCCTTGATCCCAAGACGAGCGCTCTACCTCTTGAGCTACATTCTAATTTAATTTAAATCAGTGTGTTCATGCATAAACACATTTGCAAGCGTGCATCCAAAAAATGTATTTAAAAAAATGGTCAAGTGGTCATCGTCAATTTTTTGGTGTTTTTTTACTACTTTCTCCTTCTTTCTTTTCTTTGTGTATTGTGTCGGTCACCCCTCTCGATGAATATGACGTAGGTATGTAGGTAGCTAGGTAGACAGACGGATAGATAGATACCTGAATGAGTGGCTTTAAGAGAACCGTCACGACGAATGACGACACCAGAGCTGTCCATCAAAAGCAGGCTTTGTCCAAACAGTATGTTACCCAGCAAGTCAGGCACTGGCGCTGCCTCCTCGACAACTTCAACTTGGGGAACATCTACACCCCTCCTGGTATCACAAAAAAATGTATAAAGTTGTACATGTGTTGCGATAAACAAATATATGTAGAGATTAAAAAATATATGCAATAAATTCCAGACTAGGCAGCACGGCAGCGCAGTGGTTAGGACATGTGCGGCAAAGTTCTAAGGTCTTGGGAACCTCCTGCGTGGGTTCGAATCCAGCTCCAGACTTCCTGTGCGGAGTTTGTATGTTCTCCCCGTGCTCGCGTGGGTTTCCTCCGGGCACTCCAGTTTCCTCCCACATTCCAAAAAACATGCATTTGAGGTGAATTGGCCGGTCCAAATTGTCCCTAGGTGTGAATGAGCGAGTGAGTTGTCTGTCCCCGTGTGCCCTGCGATTGGCTGGCAACCAGTTCAGGGTGTCCCCTGCCCACTGCCCGATGATTGCTGGGATGGGCTCCAGCACCCCTGCGACCCTACTGAGGATAAGCGGTGCAGCTGATGAGATGAGATGAGAAATTCCAGACTACACCTATTAGAAACATTCAATTCAATTCAAAGAAAGCATCACAAGGGCCCAAGGTGGGTGATGACCAATGTTCCCTGTAATTTTCCTTACGAGTCTGAGCGTTCACACAAAGTCGGTGAGCAACGCTTGAAACAACAGTGAGCAACGGCAGTCCCAAGTGTGGCAACTAAGTCATTATCAAACATGTCCAAAACTTGACATCAAGTTACATTTTGTTGAGTTTCCAGCAATGCAAAATTATTTTTCACTTTTGAATGAGTTGACTAATGTTCGATGGCCTACAAACATTTGTTTTTACAATTCTTTCACAAGATTTCCATTTCTTTTTTTTCCTGGTATCTTTTTATCTATTTTTGGGGGGCTTATTTAGTCGGTTGCACGATACAGAACTATATTTAATTACACTTTTTTTAGTGGAAGTACAATGTTGGCAACAAGATTCACTTGATATCATTGGAAATTATTTAAATGCAACACAAACTTTTTTCTCTTTTTCCCTGTTTTTTTTCCCCTTTTTTAAAAAATTCTTTTTAAAAAAAATCTCATTGTGTTAATTTTTTTCCTAGCTGTTACTTTTTTCTTGCTTTTTGGTTCTCTATTGCCTTTTTCCCTTTATTTGCTTCTTTCCTTTCTTTTGGCTTTTTTTCTGCATTTTTCCTGCTCTTTTTTATTCTTTTTCGATCCTTTTGTTTCATTTTTTTCTCAGCTTTTCACTACTTTTTAATTTTGGTATTTTTTTTCTTTTTTGTCCCATTTCATTTTGTGCACCATTTTACATCATATTTGGTCGAGTAGAGATTAAAGAAGCAAAAACAACCTGAAGAGCCGTTTGGGACCCAAAAGAGCCGATTCTTTTTAGTGAGCCGAGCCGAAGAAGCCGGTTCTCGAAAAACTCTACTAACTTTACTCAACTTTGTTCTACTTCGACCTTGACTTCCAAATACCGCATTTAGAACAAAACCTCTGGGGAACCCTTGTATTTTTACCTTTATGCACTGTAACTTTGACTTTATTCGCTTCTTAATTTTCGAGCCCTCCTTTTGTGAGCTGGCTGGATTTTCTTGTGCACGGAAAAGCTCTGGGCAGTGCGCAATTGCGCACACGCGCAGCTTAGAGGGAACATTGGTGATGACGCAATGTGATTTCCACCCAGTGCACTGAATCTGACAGTGAAGACATTTAATGAAGCGCAGAGAAACGGTAGGAGTAACATCATTATACATCCAGACGACAGTTACTAACTAAGGAGCATACACGATAATTAACAGGCTGACAGTTATCGGACAGATAAAAGCCTAATATGACCTTTGTTTGCGGCCTGATAGTTAAAATATACCCGTTAATTAGTAATGTGCCGCCACAATAAAATATTAAATCAGCCGACACTATGTGTTAAAATGATTTCAAGCGTATGATTTTTTTATGTAATAGTAGCGATACTTGGTCTTCTCGCTCACTTTTATGTGCGCAAGGGATGGGAGACCTTAAAATAAGCCGCATTGCTCAGCATGTGTGCAGGCTGTTGAGATTGTACAGGCGTCTAAATTTTAGTCATTACAGTACGTTACATTTTGTTTTGAGAATGTTTTTTTTGCAATGATGTGTTAATGGCAATCCAATTACCGTATTTTCCGCACTATAGGGCGCACCGGGTTATAGGGCGCACCCCCAAAAAATAGTTTTTGGTCCTATATCTTCCATACATAAGGCGCACCGGATTATAAGGCGCTACAATGGGAACGTCGACCAAACAGTCAGATAGTTGAGTCCAACTTCTTACCCCCTTAACATTCCCAAAGCTTTCAAAGAAGCAAATACGTGTCGTAGACACGTGCGGATGCGGTGTCTGTACGATGTCACTCAAATGCATCGTTCCAAATATCATTCGGAAGGTTAAAATCTTGGGATTCAAGAAATGCCAACCATTCCTTAGTTTCTATTTTCTTTTTTGCTCGCAACTTTACTGTGCATATGACAATAAACACTTGGAATTGAGTTTAATTTAAAAAAAGACCCATCACAGAAACATCATGATCACTCTGAAACAAGATACTGAGAAAATATATAGCCGGAGTAGCTCACCGAAGTCGTTGCGTTCAATAATAATGTGCAACCATGGTCCTCTTACATCCGTGAGTGTAGTAAATCCAGGAGAGTAAAATATTTACAAATACAGAATGGTAAAACATGTTTGCTCTATGCCGTAGACAAACTATTCACATTCATCTTTTTCGGCCAATTGCAGGCTTTGTTTTGCCCCTTTAGCCTATACGAGCCTGTAAATGATAAAAAGGATCCGCCCCCTTTACCTACGAATGACTTTAGCCAATAGTGATCGATTCAAATGATGATTGACACATTGGCTGGGAAATGAAACGCCGGCATATGTATCCCAGCATACACCGCGGACTACATCACCTACGAGGAAAAGTCTAGTCGGCGGCTGCTTGCCTTTGTTGCGAGACCTTGCGACTTAATATTGATCCATATATAAGGCGCACTGTATTATAAGGCGCATGGTCAGTTTTTGAAAAAAATAAAGGTTTTTAGGTGCGCCTTATAGTGCGGAAAATACGGTATATTAACTGCTGCGTTAGTTGATAGATAGATTAGATAGATTGACAGCTGCAGACACAGTCTGCAAAGGAGTGTCTTGATCACAGCGCATTGTGTTTCTTTTCAGATTTTTTTGAAAATGTAAAACATTGACATAAATGAATTAATTTTTATGGCTGTTTCAGAGCCTGCGGTTTGAAATCCGGTGTGGCTTGTACAAGAAAAAGGTTAAGTTTCTCCTTTAAATTTGCGCACAGTCTTTTTAATGAGGTTCACTCTGTAGTCCGGAACTTACGGTACATATTTTCAGAACGAATAAAAATCAATGTGAAGATTAAAAGATAAAAAAGAACCAGAATGCCTTTTCACCTTGACATGCCTGTGCTGACAGGTCGGGCAACAGGTTGGTGAGAGCGAAAAGCAGAATGAGAAATTCCTCGTCTCTTAGCCTCCAACAACGATGTAACAGTTTCTTGGTGCTCCTCCTCTTCACTGCCAAAAAATATACACAAAATGCCTCAACCGATATCTGAGTAATGTGGATTACAAGAGAACAACCAAACAGTGTCCGTACCGATCTAGGAAAGGATCCAAGTCGGAAGGATCGCCGTAGATTGAAAGCGATGCTGCGCCGATATCAGCTCGCATGCTGCTTAATGTGTGTTCAGAGGGGCGACACACTGTCGGGAGCGAACAGTTGTTTTTGTCCTTTGACATTCCAAGAGTATTGGCGATGCGACTCTGGGGAGTCACTACCTTTTTCGCCACCTAAAACAAAGCCAATCAATAAGTCATTTACATAAAGCTCGCGAAAGGCTCAAAAATGACCCACCAGTGTTCTTCGGGATTTCGTTTTTCGCCTTCTACGTTTCTTGGTCGGTCTGGTGGAACGACCTTTTTTACCTTTATTTTTTGTAGCCTTTCTGCGTGTTCCTGTTCAATAAAATGATTCAAATAAGAAATATTTTGGGTTGGTAAAATTGTACCCACTGTTAAATTTTGTGAACCTCTTTACCAGTTTTGCGCCGGCGGCTGTTTGGAAGACGGGGTGCGAGGTCCCTCACATATATCGCCGTGTTCAGCCCAGCAACCACTGCATTGATGGTTTCATCCAGCCAATTTGATTGGATTTGGTATGTTGGAGAAAGCTTGGAAGAAATGGTGGTACATGAGTCACCGCGGAGCTTAGTTGTATCAATCTATTGTGGTTAAAGGGTCATCATTTATGACATCACATGCATCCCCTTCCCTCAAATCATATCAAATGGTTTACATCTTCGATTGCGAAATAGTCAGAATAAAAAATGAATTCAAGAAAATCAAAGTTCGAAATAACCAAACAAAAAAAGGCACCACCCCAAACCTGTGACGTGCGGGCCCGCGTTATACGATGCCGATTGACGTTGGCCCGAACTCGCTCACTGTGCCGAGTGCGGGCGATGGCTCGAGTTGGACCTGTAGCTCGTGTCTGAGAACGGCTGGTGGTTGGTTGAGCAGTAGCATGGCGCCTTTGGGTTACACTCTGCTCCTCAATCCGCCCTTTAGGAAATAATTCAACACCTATAACATTTATCGGATTTTCTGGACTATAAGGCGCGCCTAAAATGCGGCCAATTTAAGCAATTTTTCTAACAGCCGCCAGCGGCGCTCGAGTACAAAAGGTAAGATTTATACCGGTGGAAAATACGCGCCGAGGAAGACTGCAACTTCTTAGCTTGTGCACAAATTAAATTAGCGTAGAAATATCCTCACCATGCAAATTGCAAAAAGAAAGGCACATGACGCAGCTTTCAAGCTAAATGCAATCGAGCAGTCCGATAAAGAAGGAAACAGAGCGACTGCACGTAAACTTTACTTTGCGAGCGTAATGCTAGCGTGTTTTTGAATAAGGGAGCGTGGGACGACGTCTATGTGACAAAGTCTCTTTCCCATACAGTGATAAGGAGAAAGATGAGGATGGTTTACCGTGGCTTTTACAAGTACGGTATGTTTTTTTAACAGAGCTGGTTACCGCGTCGCGAGCATGTTCCTAGTAGCGTTTTGCTACCCTTCACAGACACGGTTTGGGATGAAAGTTGTAATATTATTATTAAAGCTTTGAAAACTCTCTCGGTGTACAGTCTTTCTTTGTAAATATGTGTAACCATGTATAATATGTATTTGCAACTGTATATTTTTGTAATGTATTTCTTTTAGAAACTTATTCTGATATGTTTTGTACGAGCAAATGAGGAAAGAAGGGGCGGGGCAAACGCGGGCTGACGGGAAGTGGAGTAAAGGTGAGACGTGTTTGTGGACGCGGCACCTGGACTCTGCAGGTCTGCATTAAATTTTAACTCCCTGTATCATTTTCCATTCATTTTGCCGGCTGTGTTTTTTGGACTGAATCGGGTATAGGTTAATTTCGTGTTGTAATGCGTTTATTCCAAGTGGGCGCATGCGGCTAATATACAGGTGCGGCATGTATGTGCACAAAATCGGTTTTCCTCCCGAAATGTGGTGGGTGCGGCTTATAATCAGGTGCGCTCTATAGTCCGGAATTTACGGTGTATATAAAGCCAAATAATTATACACAAATACACAGTAGCTCCATTTCATGCACCGGAAAATCTGAGGCGCCTTGAAAAATATATGACATAAAAACTATTTTTGGGGGTGCACCTTATAATCCTGTGCACCTTTTAGTGCGAAAATATAATTGTTCGATAGCTTCAACACAAATAGTTGCGCGTGTGGAGTTCATGTCACCCCATCAAGTATCCAACAATGAAGTATTTTGTTATCCGCCTCAAACTGACACTTAAACACAAAAAACAAAAACAAATGATTGAAGTTTATACACCCCTCGAAGGTAAATTATATTATTTTACCTGAGTTGTTGTTATTAGCAATGCATTCAGGACAGAACCATTCCTCGACAGGAATCATGTCCAAAGGTGGTGTGAGACATTCCATGTGGTAGCTGTAAACAAAAGAAAAAATGTCCAATAACGCCATCACTTTTCTAGTGTTTTCCTCCAAATAAGTCGAACCAAAGACCTAAAGAGTATTATTTTCAGTTAACTCCAGGACTTTAAGGTCATTGTGTTCCCTCGTTATTTACTAATGCCTGGGAAATAAGAGATACAGAAAGACAGCAGGCTCAAGTAGTAATAGCTCCTTCTACTTTTTTCTTATTTCTGACAAAATGTCTGGATTTTAAATTGACAATTTTAATGTAGATTGTGAAAAATCAAAAACAGCAATAATCAACAATTTTGACAAATAATTAATTCCTGAATTACAGTGGAACCTCGGTTCTCGACCATAATCCGTTCCAGAACCCTGTTCGAAAACCAATTTGTTCGATCACCGAAAATTGTTTTTGCCATTAAAAGTCATGTAAAATCGTTTTAGTCCGTTCCAACACCCTGAATGTTTACCATGAACGTAAACATGAAGCTCACCCAGGCTAATCGTACGTTCGCGTTAGCGCAATCTTCCGTACGAAAGATTACGCTAACATGAACGTGTACAACTAAAAAAATCAGGTCGTTTACACGTCATTTAGCACCCGGGTCTCCACAAAAAGTGGTGAGCGGTTAAAGGATAAAGAAAAGAATTATGAATAGGATTTCTTACCTTTGTGGTGCTCAGCAGAAGCCATGCTGTATGTATAGCAAGATCGGAAACTCGCACACCTTCATATTTTGCTATTATTTCTTTCTTAAATGCAATAGTTGTGCCCACTACCCTTCTTTTTTCACCTGTAGCAACTTTGCTGCTTGCACCGACTTTCTTCGGAGGCATAATTAGGGGTTAAAACACTCCGTTCACCGATATCTAAAGCGAAAGCAAAAAGAAGTGCGCGCGCACGTCATAACAGTTCTTCACGAGGGGTGGGGGCAATCTACACGATCTACACTCGTACGCCGCTCAGCATCGCCCCTAGCGTACCGGCGTTCGAACTCCGATTTTCTTGAACGAAAAGCGAAGCAAGAATTTCTCGAAATTTTTGGTCGAGAACCGATTTGTTCGAACTGAGAGGCGTTCGAAAACCGAGGTTCCACTGTAAATACATATACAGTAAATTCCGGACTATAAGCCGCTACTTTTTTCCCAAATGTTCAGCCCTGCGGCTTATTCAGTGAAGCGGCTTATTTACGTAATTTTTCTAACGAACACCAGCGGCACTCGAGTACAAAAGGTAAAATTTAGACCGGTGGAATTGTGCGCCGAGGTAAACGGCATTCTCTTGGATTGTGATCGAATTGTTCGTATGACAGAGGATAGAAGTCCGTTTCAAATGTGAGGAAGACGCCCTTGAAGACGTCAATAATGATGTGAAAGACGAGGACGGCTTACCGTGAATTTCATAAATGCGGCACAGCTTTTCTTAACAGCCATGCTTTGAGCCCTGCGAGCGTATTAGGAGTAGCGTTTTGCTACCCTTCACAGGCACGGTTTGGGAGGAAAGTTATATTATTATTATTAAAGCTTTAAAAACTTTCTTGGTGTACCGTCTTTCTTTGTAAATATGTGTAACCCATGTATAATATGTATTTGCAACTGTATATTTTTGTCATGTATTAATTTGTATTTATTTTGGACACTTGTTCTGATAAGTCTTGCACTGACCACTTAAAAAGAAGGGGCGTAACAGACGCGGGGGATTATGGGAAGAAGAAACCAGTAATCAGGTTCAGATTCAGATTCAGATCTACTTTATTGTCATTCTAGTACACGTGTATACAGAACGAAATGTCGATGCATCTGACCCCCACAGTTTCCTTGAATGTACAGATATAAATAAAGTTGTATTGTAATTGGCTACGTATAGTATTTTACCATAGTGCCGATAGTGCAAGAAGAGTAGCTAACCAGATGTGCAAAATGGGCAGTCAGGTTAACAAGTCAGGTACACAGTAACATTAACACTGTAACAATAACGCTGTAATTACCATAGTGCAGAGAGCAATGTGCAATGAGTGGCAAGCTATAAAAAACTGCCAGTAGTGCAAAAAGTCAGATTAGCAGCCGTTTAGATTTAAGTTAACTATATGTTAGATTGACCATTTAACAGTCTAATGGCCAGGGGGACTAGACTATTGCGGAGCCTGGTGGTCCTGCACCGCACACTGCAGAACCTCTTCCCAGAGGCTAGCAGAGTGAACAGTCCATGATGGGGGTGAGAGGGGTCCCCGGTAATGTTCTTAGCATGGGATAGGCAGCGCTTCTGGCCAATGTCCTGAATGGAGGGAAGTGTAGTCCCAATTATTTTCTCTGCTGTCCTCGTTACCCTCCTCACACTACCCCAGTCGGTAGCGCTGCAGCCTCCACACCACACAGAGATACAGCTGGTCAGGATACTCTCTATGGTGCCCCTGTAGAATGTGATGAGGGAGGGTGGGGGCAGGTGGGCTCTCCTCATCCTCCGCAGGAAGTACAGGCGCTGCTGTGCCCTCTTAACCAGTGATGCAGTGTTCACGGACCAGGTGAGTTTGTTTGTAATGTGCACCCCTAGGAACTTGATACTGCTGACAACCTCCACAGCCTTGTTGTTGATGCAAAGTGGGGCATGGTTGGGCTGGTTTTTCCTAAAGTCGACAATGATCTCTTTAGTTTTGTCAACATTCAGGACCAGGCTGTTGTCCCTGCACCAGCCCACCAACTGCTCCACCTCCTCTCTGTAGGCTAGGTCGTTGTCATCCCTGATGAGGCCCACCACTGTTGTGTCGTCAGCATACTTCACGATGTGGTTTGTGGCGGACCTAGGGACGCAGTCGTGTGTCATCAAGGTGAACAGCAAGGGGCTTAGGACGCAGCCTTGGGGGGAGCCCGTGCTGAGGTAGATGACATCTGAACTGTTCTGACCTATCCGCACTGATTGGGGTCTGTCACAGAGGAAGTCCAGCAGCCAGTTCCGCAGGGGGGTGTTGAAACCCAGGAGTCTCATTTTGTCTACCAGATGTTGTGGGATGATGGTGTTGAATGCTGAACTGAAGTCCAGGAACAGCATCCGCACATGGGTGTTCTTCTCCTCTAGATGTGTCAGGCTCAGGTGAAGCGCAGAGGAGATGGCATCCCTGGTGGAGCGGTTTGTCCTGTAGGCAAACTGAAAGGGGTCGAATGAGGAGGGGAGACTGGAGGTGATGTGCTCTTTAACCAGTCTCTCAAAGCACTTCATTATGATAGGAGTCAGTGCAACGGGCCGGTAATCGTTGAATGATAAGATCTGGGGTTTCTTTGGCACTGGGATGATGTTGGCAAATTTGAAGCATGATGGTACTTTGGCTTGGTCTAGCGAGGTGTTGAAAATGTCTGTTAGTACACAAGCCAGCTGATCGGCGCACTCCCTAAGTACCCGCCCCGGAATGTTGTCCGGGCCTGGAGCCTTCCTTGTGTTGACCCTTCTCAGGGTCTTCCTCACGTCAGATGAGTCCAGGTGGAGTGCTCTTTCGTCCTGATTTGGAACCGCTTTCGCTGCAGTGGTGCCGTTTTGTGCCTCGAACCTTCCAAAGAATTTGTTGAGGTCATTCAGAAAGTCCATGCTAGTGTCCTGCACTGGGGCGGTGGTTGGCTTGTATTTGGTAATGGCCTGAATGCCTTTCCACATATCCCTGGTGTTGGTTTTGTTGAGGAAACGTTCCTGGATTTTTTGACTGTACGTTCGCTTTGCTAGTCTGATAGCACGGTTCAGGTTAGCCCTCGCTGATCTCAGCGCCTCCATGTCACCAGATTTAAAGACAAGGTTCCGTACTTTTAGTTGTTTGCGTATCTCAGCAGTCATCCAGGGCTTCTGATTGGCACGGGTGCATATAGTTTTGGTATTGCTGACGTCTTCTGCGCATTTACTGATATAGGCTGACACAGAAATGGCGTACTCATCTATATTTATTTTGTTGTTGTAAGTGGCAGCCGATTTAAACATGTCCCAATCAGTGCAATCAAAGCAGTCCTGTAGTGCCTCCATTGCCCCCTCAGACCACACCCTCACCTGCTTCACTGTAGGTTTTTCTCTGGTCAGCAGGGGCTTGTATGCTGGAATTAGCATAACAGAAAGGTGATCTGATGAGCCAAGGTGGGGGCGGGGGGCTGCTTTATATGCACCTTTGATGTTTGTGTAGGCCAGGTCTAATGTGTTCCTACCTCTTGTAGCAAAATTTACATGCTGATGGAAATGCGGGAGAACTGTTTTCATATTGGCCTGGTTAAAGTCCCCCGCCGCAATAAAAATGCACTCGGTGTAAGCATGCTGCAGTTCACTCACAGTTCGGTAGAGAACGTCCATTGCCTCCTTCGTATTAGCGCTGGGGGGCACGTACACGGCAGTAATGATGGTCGCGCTAAACTCCCTCGGTAGGTAGAACGGTCTGCAGATCACCGTCAAAAGTTCAATGTCTCGTGAGCAGTGATTCGAGATTATCTTCGCATTTCTACACCAGTTGTTGTTTGTATAAATGCATAGACCGCCACCCTTGCTTTTGCCGGTGAGCTTGCCGCTTCTATCGGCGCGGAAAGCAGTTAGCCCCACAATGCTAACAGCGTCATTCGGGATAGATGAGTTTAGCCATGTCTCCGTCAGAATTAAAGCACAACAGTTCGTCAACTCGCGGTTCGATGAGAATTCCAATTGTAAATGGTCCAGTTTGTTGTCCAGGGAGCGGACGTTGGATAGGAAAATGGATGGTAGAGGCGTTTTGAAGGGTTTAGCCTTCATCCGAGCCGTTAGCCCGGCCCGACAACCTCGTTTCCTTCCCCGGTCACAGCGCTTCCGCTTGCCACTTTTACTCGCTGCTTTGTAGGCCGCTGTGTTCTGTTGACGTAGCACTCCGAGGCTAAGTAAACACTCCAGAGTGATCGTCGAAATTTGCGCTGGATTTCTGGATGTTCGCATATCCAGCAAAAAACTGCGATCGTATATTAATCTACAGTTAGAGTTGTCTTTGTTCGCCCTCATAAACTGAGTCGAAGGTTGGGGTTTTTGACTAGAATGTGAGAAACTGTCGGGAGCAGATCCAGCCGCAGCCATTGGGGGCGCCGCCATTTTGGATTAAAGGTGAGTGTTTGTGGACAAAAGTGCATATATAATTTTCCCACGCTTATCTTTGGAAATATACACTTTTTTCCCTTGAATTACTTTCAACGGGCACCTGGACTTTGCAGGTCTGCATTAAATGATAACCACCGGTATCATTTTCCGTTCAATCAACTGACCATGAGATTCTAGGAATATCGGCATAAGTTGGAACAGGTCAGGACCTCGATTCAGCCTCTTCGCTAGAAACAAGCATTTCAACCAAGTGGCCAGAGGAATAATGTAAGATATTTGATAATTAGAAAGCAACAGAGAAACAACAAATCTATACAGGTTCTCCCCATTAACATTGTTCAGTTAATAAGGACTTCTTTCTCAATATGGATGTGTGCGGCTAATATACCGGTGCAGCTTGTGTATGTAATAAATCCATTTTCCTCCCGAAATGTGGGGGGTGCGGCTTATAATCAGGTGCGCCTTATAGTCCGGAATTTACGGTAGTTACATGAAAAACTTTGGACACCCGTGATTATCTTTAAGATTTGCTTAGTTACAGAGACTGTACAAGTTAAGGGTGATATCTTTTCATGATTGGCAAAAGAAATGATGGCTATCGCATTTATTTGATAGATCATTTCAATGTAATCGGTTGCCAATCAATCAGAACACCACTGCCAGAGTGCTACAAGACTATTGAATAAATAATGACTCACCCGGCATCACAACCGTCACAGAGCAAAAGACGTTCCTCTCGATCACTGCCCTGACACACTTCACAGTTGGTCAGGTCCAAGTCCAAATCGACAGTTGCATCCTCATTATCCTTCTTGGGCTTTTGTACTGTAATCTTCATGGGGCACATGTAGACATATAAATAATCAAAGCCCTTGGGCAAAAGGTAGCCACCTTTTGGAGTTTTTCCTTGCCCTCACGTAGGTTTTAGATCAGGCGATGGTGTAGTAATACAGACGCCTCCCGACATACGTACATTCAACTTACGGATTCCGGCAGATACGATCATTTTTTTCGGGATGTCAAAAAATATCCAGACATTGCTGTAAGTTAGATCTTGTATTGTGTTTTTCCGAGTAGAGGACAGTACTGTAGTGATACTTCCCACCGCCAGGCGCTGCGATAGGTCACCCAGCATCCACACCGAAGAAGAAATCTGGCTTCTACTTCCTGGTTCGTGTGTAATCATTACGTGTACTGTATTGCTAGCGCGCTAAGAACTTGACGTTTTTATTGTTTAATATCTCGTGCATCCATTCAATATGGTTGGTGTAAAGTGTAAGGAAGAAGCGGACCATTTCTTTTGAAATGTTAGTGGAATAAAAAAGCTTGATGCGTTTAAGAAAATGGTCAGTACGCTTTTTTGGACACTTTTTTACCACGGAGGAGGACCTCTTGAAGCACATCTCCCAAAAGTAAGTTTATCTTTATAGAGCATATTATTTTATGAAATGTGTATTTTTTTTAGTACAAAACAATACAGTTTACTTATACAACCCTTAAGGGTACTTCTCACTACTGAATTTTGTGCAGGCTTGGGGAGTAACGGAATACATGGAACGGCAAAAATGATGTTGGCAAGCTGTTTGGATTTATTTTCATTTTGTTACTGTGGCATGTTAGTTTTGCTGGAGATCAAAGCCAAGAGAGAAAGCTTACCATGTGTTGTGAGTCATCATTTTATTCATATTTAGTTTCTTTTGTCTTTTATTAGCATATTTGGTATTGGAGTCATCCAAAAGTAATTGAAAGTAATCAAGTTAAAGTAACCCTACCCAACTCTGAATATACCTACAATTTACATATGCGACTTTTAATCTTTAGTGTGCATTTATCAAGACATATGATTTTTAGATTTTGAGTGAATTGCGAATATATTTGTGGATCTTAACAATGTGTGTGTAAATTTTTGTAAGACAAATCTCTAATTTCATATTGCCCACCCCAATGTCTGGTGTACATGTATGTTAATTGGAAACATTGATACCGAAATATTTTTTTTTTGAGGTGGATTTCACAAAACAGCTTTCATGTAGTAAGAAACACAGTGAAGGAACACGCTTACCATTTTCAGCACTGTGCCGCCATAAGATTTCCTTAGGTATATGCTGTTGAATGTAATACGGTCCACAGGGCAAGAGTTTGCATTCTAAAAGGAAAGTGAAAAACATTAAAAATGAAATATAATTATTCTCCATCCAATATTTCTAGTGCAAGTCAATTTAATTCATTATTTTAATTCTTATTTTTTGTGCACCCAAATGCCGTCGGATCGTGAATTTTTTGCATTATAGCGACTTTTGGTGTACGAAAACATAAAAAAAAAGGCTGTCATCTCCTGTTGGAATAATGTACATAAGTTATTCAACTTTACTATAATTTATGTGTGTTATATGTTTGCTTGAAATATTGTGCTTACAAAATAGGATGTTCTCACAAGTTTTCCACTGCACCCTAGAGAGAACTAATTGTGTGAATCAGTAACAGATTTGACCCTTAGGCCAAGGTTCTATCCTAAAGATAGCTTGAAAAGAGTTAATCAGTCACAATACAAATAACAAATTGTTGTGCAAGAACTGGTTTCAACTGGACCTCACCCCTTTCCCCTTAGCAGTCGAAACCACCTTGTAACTAAGGCGATGCTTTCTAAATAAAAGGCAAGCAGAGGGAAGACTGCTTCAGAGTGAGAGGAGGATTGTATGAAGCACCCTTCCAGTCACTTTCCTTGCAAGAAAACCATACACAATTCTCTGTGTCTTTTTGTATGCAGGTTTTTGTTACAAGTGTTAGGTTGAACCTGACATCTCCCTTGTATGATTGTGTACATGGCACGGACGGAGTGTTTCAGTGACAGACGGCAAAAAAGTTACTGGGAAAAAATAGGATAGAGATGGTTACAATTATTTTGGTGGCAGAAATCTTAAATAAAATGCCATTAAGAACGGATAGGAAGGGTAATATTATATACAAGTTAAAAACCAAGCCTTAATTTTTATTGATATTCAAGCAATTATTGTGGCAGTGCGACCGGAAAATATTGAACAGGCCGATCGGAATCCCTAACCAAAGTGGTCCCGTTACTGACGTTCCTGCGGTTAGGACACGCACTGACAATAACAGCTGAATCATTGACACACACTGCTCACTCGATATAGAGTTTCTAGCAGTATTGTGTAGAGTCTACACTGTAGACCCTTCTATTTACCGAGAGAGCTAACTGTGGTCATTGTGCTTGCTGTTTACGTTCCACCGGATGCTAATGTTAGCATAGCGCTAAATCTCCTGCCCGCTGCTATCAATAAACAGCAGCTTGCACACCCCAACGGAGCTTTTATCGTCGCCAGCGATTTTAATCAGGCATGTTTATGGACTGTACTTCCCAAATCCATTCAATATGTGGACTGAGCAATTAGGGAAAAAAAACACTGGACCGTGTGTACAGTAAGATCAAACATCCAGTTGGATCCCCCCCATCTCTGTCTGTCCCTCACCCCCTCACACACACCCCCTCCGGAGGAAACAAAGCCTATACAACAAAAACATCTTCTTTGTTCCTTTATTTCTTTGTTTTCCTTATCCTCACTGTAAAATGTGGAACTGGAGTCGTCCAATTTTCGTTGTCACAATATATCTCATTTTGTAACAATGACAATAAAGGTATATTCTATTCTATTCCATTCTATTCTGACAAGGCCGGCCTGTAAACCTAGCCCAAAGATTCCCAGTGAAAATGCCCCTATTGTATTATGAGTACTGTTGCTTGAATAGGAATTTAAGGAGATGAATCTGCCCTGTACTCCTTAAAGGAGGATTACCTTATTTGTGGTCCCTTCTCAAGGTTGATAATTTTCCTTATGCTATTTTTTCTATGTTTATAACTATCATAACTTTGAGCCTGTGCAGCCCTTTGAACTGCTTGTGGTCAAGGGTTATGCAACAAAATGGTAATTTAAATGAAGGGTGTAGATCTTTTGACACTACTGCCTTTTGTTGTCAATTTGATTTCACAATGAAAGAGCCCGAGGCTTGCATGTCATGTCAGTCCGCAACTACACATTACCTTCAATAGACACAAAAGGGTGGTGAACATATGCAAGTCAACAGAAATGCAAGTATTGCGTTTGGTCCACAGCTCAAAATATTACAAATCAAATTAATATATACACACACACTCGCAAACTATGTTAGGTACCATACAGTGCACAGTAACTAAACATAAGTTGCAAGAAATTGTTAACGCTACGTGCAAAACCCACATTAGTCCCGCTTTGGAAATGAAGGAGATTAAGGATGACGGATTCAACATGTCTTACCTTGGACCAAGCAAGGATGCAGTCGAGGCAAAAGTAATGCTCACAGTTCTCTGGTGTTGCCACAGGCTGGCTGCTGAAGGAGTTCAGACAGATGGGACATTTCTCTGCATCCTCGTCCGAGCTCATCACCGAGACGGTTGCAGAGGCCTCGCCTACAACTCCGCCATCATCTTCTGTAATCGATACACAAAGCATTTTGATCGTTATTACAAAAAATGATAAGATTATCTCCTGTCAGTCTTATCAGTGTATACTCAAATGGGAAGCAAATTTAGAATAATCTATATCTCAAATCTGAAAATTTTAACACGCACTCCCAGTGGTTCAAACAGCAAGTTTGTGAATCCTAAAATTTGAAATTCTAAGTAGTGAATGATTTTTTAATTTTATTTATTGGACTATAAGGGATTTAATATAATACAAATTACATTTGTTGAATGCAGTGGGGATTTTTCACAGGAGGCTGAAGGTCGCGCCGTTCCAAGTGTAGAGTGTTTTGGCTGGGGAATTTTGATAGCGGGGCGCTGACGAGGGAATTAGGCCTTGTTTTGATAAAAGCTTGGCATTGCTATGAGCTGATAAGCTTTCTTGTAGTGAGTCCTTCAGACATGGCGGCGTCTTTTGGCGAGGAGGCGGCGGCGCGCCCATAGGAGGAGTAGTCAGCATGCCCCACGGGGGTTGGCCGACCCCCCGACGTGTCAAAAAGACGGAACGTGGCGAGAGACAAGACAGACAGACAGGAGCAGAGACGAAAAGATGGGGGGCTCGACAGGACTAATTAGACTAATTCGACAATAATTTGGCTAAATTCGATGGAATTCACTTCATAATAAATTAAGAAAATAAATCTGCCCTCGTATGAAAAAGCCTGTCTCTTGTCAATATGTTTTCCCTAATATCAAGAAAAGAAGCGTAGAAATAAAGTTTGTGTTTGTTTAATGGAGTCAGATAACTAATTCGAACAATTTTGCGAACGCTAAATTTGTAAATATAGGTTTTTTTCCCTAATAGTAGCAATACTATCAAATACTACAAAATACTTCAACCAACAGCATTATTGACGTTATTTTTACCATCTTCCTCCTCCTCCTCCTCCGAATCTTCATCTTCCTCTCCTCCTTCGCTGCTCTCTGATTCTCCATTTTCAGACCCATCAATCTCATCCTCAGAATCTATCCAAAACACACACACGGACACAAGTATAGTATGTTTTTTTTTTTTTTAATTTGCAGGTGAAGAAGACGGTTAACAAACTACCTGAAATGTCCCACGGCGCATTCTTTTTCTTCTGGATGGTGCGCCTTGTTGGCTCGTCGGCACTGTCATCATCGTCCATGACTGTTCATAAACACTTCACTCCCAATCGGATTTAAAAAGAAAGCTGCGTACACGATGCTGAACCGTCAATTTGAATTAAAACCTATTTTTTAAACGTGAAAGTGAGACTCACCTGTGGAAAAGAGGATGAACTGATTTTCGTCAGTTAGCGTAGTTTACATCCACACAGCCGTTGTTATGCCGAGAAATGCACCCCTGCCGAAATTTGCATCCCGTGACGTTGGATCCTTTGTACTAGAAAAAAATGACACCGTTGCAGTGACAATGTTAGGCAAAGTGCGATCTGTTTATTCAAGTCAAATACAAAATACAATTATTGACGTGTTACGTCTCGTTTGGCGATGAGAAGAAATCAAACGCGTTAAGTCTCCCGTTTATCTGTGGATTTGACAGTTCATTTCAGCATAAGGCCTGGAATACCAGAAAGAGAGTCAGAGGACTCCAGTTTTCTCCAGAGGGTCTCCAAATGAGATACCAGAGTCAGACACAGGTAACGCTCTCAATGACCCCCAGAGAATGGACTCGGACCCCCCAGTTTTGATTAAGTAATTTGTATACTTCAACAACACCTATGAACTTTACCGTCTCTACTATCAATGAATGCTGCACCCCCTGTTTGGAAGGGGGGGGATTTTGTAAGGTTTATTGTTCTATATTCTTCATCAATTATCGGTCAAATCATAATACGCTACAAAGCCAAGGGGCCGAGACACTTGCTCTCAGCCAAGAGGCTGAGTCAAGGTCCTAGCCGCAGAGCCCAGCAGCGATCAGTGCGGATGCACCATTCCCGGAGGTACTGCAATACCGGGCCGATGCGTGGAGTGGACAGAGCAAGCTCTTATGCCATCTCCTGATAGCAAAAATCAAACTTACAGCATTGCTGTATTTTGGGGTGGATCTGAATTTCATAATTGCTGCACAGCTTTTGTTTTATGAACAGTGGGAAGAGATTTGGCCCTTCATTGTGGAGTTTGAACAAATGTATTGACACTAATAACAGAAAACAAACAGTGTGAGGTTTGAACAACCTCTCTTGACAATCTCAACAGCAATCAAGCACATTCACAATAGGTGAGGACCGTGACGATGGGGTGGCCATTTTAATAAACAACCCTCGACTCATCATAAAGGGGAGCACTGTGATGAAAGAAGGACAAACAAGAACTAAAAGCTTTGGCGGAAATAAAGAGCAAAGGCAGAATGTCACACTTTCGCTTTACCTCCGGAAACCTTGTTAGAATATGATATGGTGAAATTGTGAATGTGTTTAATTGCTGTTAAAAGTGTTGATAAAAATTGTTCAAACCTCATATTGTTAGAATATGATATAATTAAATTGTGAATGTGTTTAATTGCTGTTAAAAGTGTCAATAAAATGGTTCAAACCAAAAAAATAATGTGAATGTGTTTAATTGCTGTTAAAAATGTCGACAAAAAATGGTTCAAACCTCATATTTTTACAAAATGATATAATGAAATTGTGAATATGTTTAATTGCTGTTAAAAGTGTTGATAAAAATTGTTCAAACCTCATATTGTTACAAAATGATATAATGAAATAGTGAATATGTTTAATTGCTGTTAAAAGTGTTGAATAAAATGGTTCAAACCAAAAAAATAATGTGAATGTGTTTAATTGCTGTTAAAAATGGTTCAAACCTCATATTGTTACAAAATGATATAATAATATTGTGAATATGTTAAATTGCTGTTAAGTGTCAATAAAATTGTTCAAACCAAAAAAATAATGTGAACGTGTTTAATTGCTGTTAAAAGTGTCGACAAAAAATGGTTCAAACCTCATATTGTTACAAAATGATATAATGAAATAGTGAATATGTTTAATTGCTGTTAAGTGTTGAATAAAATGGTTCAAACCCAAAAAATGTGAATGTGTTTAATTGCTGTTAAAAATGTCGACAAAAAAATGGTTCAAACCTCATATTGTCACAAAATGATATAATGAAATTGTGAATATGTTTAATTGCTGTTAAAAGTGTCGGGAATAAAATGGTTCAAACCTCATATTGTTTCAAAATGATATAATGAAATTGTGAATATGTTTAATTGCTGTTAAAAGTGTTAATAAAATTGTTCAAACCAAAAAAATAATGTGAATGTGTTTAATTGCTGTTAAAAATGTCGACAAAAAAATGGTTCAAAACTCATATTGTTACAAAAATGATATAATAAAATTGTGAATATGTTAAATTGCTGTTAAAAGTGTCAATAAAAATTGTTTAAACGAAAAATAAGCTTTATGGTAGAGTGCATAACAGTTTTAATACGAGCGATTTGAGTAGAAAAGGGGAAAATAAACACGTTACCTGCTCAAAAGTGATTTATATAAGGTGTGCATTACCGTTCGATTCCATTCACAACAGATACAAAGACGGAATGGTTTAAGTTGTATTACATTCCCAACAAATGCAAGACGAAGTGGTTTTAGTGATATGTTCGCCATTAATTTCCTGAAAAGTGATATAAAAGTGAAATAAAACCAGGTAAAAGTGGGTATAGTAGCCAAACCTCGGCGAGGATACATTTCTCGGCATAACACCGTCTGGATCAAGGTAAACATGAAATAGAAAGCATTAACGTGACTATGAATGTTTTATAATCATTGCCCGTGACGTAAAAAGATGTTTTTTACGAAATGTTATTGTTTAAAAATCCGACAATGCACGAGCAACATTGGCAAGCTAACGAGCTAACCTAGAAGCAGCCTAGGCTAAATTTAGCATGGAGCTTCGATTTCGGTCTTGCTTGCTCCAACTTTAAGTCACAATCAAATATGTCATGGACCTACCATATATTCCCTGACAAATTGTAAGCTACAAAATGGACATTTCGGAAGAGGAGATTTGACAACAGTAGCAGAGTAAAGCTTCTTGTTTCGTAGGCGAGAAATGGCGAATGCTTTCACTTCGTTACTGCCACCAACTGGTCTGGCATGTTACCTTAACCCTCGCGGCACGCAAGTACAGTGGGACCTCGCTACTTCGCGGTTCCACGTTCGCGGGTTCAGAGCTTCGCGGGTCTAAAAAAATAATAATAATAAAATACCGTATTTTCCGCACTATAAAGCGCCCCAGGTTATAGGGCACACCCGTCAAAAATAGATTTTGGTCCTATATTTAGATAGATAGATAGATACTTTATTCATCCCCGTAGGGAAATTCACACTTCCAGCAGTCTACCCCGTTGTTTATTAACAGATGAACATGATGCCCTAGGGGTGCTTGTAGCGGAGTGGATGACGTCACGCCGGTCCAAAAGTTCGACATCCCTGCGGCAGATGGAAATCTTTTCTTTGTGAAAATTCAGGGATACACCACCTCGTGTTAGCAAGTCCGCCCCCTCTACGATTCCCCCCGGCTTTTGTGTCTCTGTTTAGCGGCGTTGAAGCCGGATAGCTCCGGGTATCTCCGGGTGGCTACACGTTAGCGTCCGGAATGCTAAACGTGAGCCACGTTTCCGCAAAACACAGCAACTGCGCTCCCTTGTGCGCTTCGATGTTTTCCACCAGCACTCGATGATCTTATTTGGTCGTGAGTTCGCATTTACCATGATTACGGATGGTACCGAAGACTTATAACGCCGCCAGCCGCTTCGCTAGCTCCGGCTCTTCTTCCACGATAGGCCCCTTCATCACGCCGGCACGAGAATTCTTCGGGGCAAGGAGTTGATTCCTTGAATAGACGCATTTTTTGTGCGCTAAAACCCATGTCCATAGGATAGAAATAATCCATAGTGTAGTTGTCAAAACGGGAAGAAAAAACACAGAATATAGGAGCAGACAATAAAACAATAGGGCAGCTGCTGGAAAAGGCAGCCGCTCGTGGCAGCGCCGCTTTGATTTATTTATTTATTTTCCATACATTGGGGCGGCAGTAGCTCAGGAGGTAGAGCGATCGTTATAGGATTAAGGGATCCCAGTTCGAATCCCGGCTTGTCCGTGTTACATGCCGAAGTGTCCTTGGGTAAGACACTGAAACCCCAATACCCCCAATAAGCAGGTTAGCGCCTTACATGGCTGCACAGATCACGGACGCTATTGGGAAATGTGAAGCACAATGTTAAGCGCTTTGGGAAGTCATTGACTTGAAAAGCGCTATAGAAATGCAGATCATTTTCATTTCATTTCATAGGCGCACCGGATTCTAAGGCGCTACAATGGGAACGTCGACAAAACAGTCAGATGGTTCAGTCAAACGTATTTCCCCCTTAACATTCCCAAAGCTTGCAAAGAAGCAAATACGTGTCGTAGACACGTGCGGATGTGGTGTCCGTACGATGTCACTCAAATGCATCGTTTCAAATATCATTCGGAAGGTTAAAGTCTTGGGATTCAAGAAATGCCAACCATTCCTTAGTTTCCATTTTATTTTTGGCTGGCAACTGTGTGGACATCAAAGTAAGGATTTGTTTGTGCAGGGAAACGGGGTTCTTTACCACTTTGAATTGAATTTAGTTTAAAAATAGACTCATCACAGCAACATCAAGATCGTTCTAAAACAAGATGCCGGGAAAATATAAAGCCGCATAGCTCACCTAAGTCCTCTTGCAGCCATCACGTTCAATCATGATACGTAATCATGGTCTTCTTACAACCGTGAGTGTAGTAAATCCAGGAGAGTCAAATATTTACAAATTCAGAATAGTAAAAAATGTTTTTCTCTATGCCGTAGCGCAACCCAACTTGTGATTCACATTCATCTTTTTGAGCCAATTGCAGGCTTTGTTTCGCCCCTTTAGCCTATGCGAGCCTGTAAATGATAAAAAGGATCCGCCCCCTTTACCTCCGAATAACTTTAGCCAATAGTG
Organism: Urocampus carinirostris; assembly: GCF_059441175.1. NCBI lineage: Eukaryota > Metazoa > Chordata > Actinopteri > Syngnathiformes > Syngnathidae > Urocampus > Urocampus carinirostris. The sequence continues at coordinate 1,700,856 of NC_142355.1, forward strand.
ACCGATTCAAATGATGATTGACACATTGGTTAGGAAATGAAACGCCGGTATATAAATCCCAGCATACACCGCGGACTACTTCGCCTTCGAGGGAAAATCGAGTCGGCGGCTGTTTGCCTTAGTTGCAAGACTTTGCCACTTAATATTGATCCCTATATAAGGCGCACTGTATTATAAGGCGCATGGTCAGCTTTTGAAAAAAATAAAGGCTTTTAGGTGTGCCTTATAGTGCGGAAAATACGGTAATTTTAAAAACATTATTATTATTATTTTTTTAAGCATTTTTCAAGGGGCGTCGCTACTTTGTGGTTCCACGTTCGCGTGTTCAGAGCTTCGCAGGTCTAAAAAAATAATAATAATAAAATAAAATAATTAAAAAAAAAATGTTTTGAAGGGGCATCGCTACTTCGCGGATTTTCACTTTTCGCGGGTGGTTTTGGTCCCCATTAACCGCGATAACCGAGGGATTACTGTACTCTACATATTGTATATTTTCTGAAAATATACAACAAAACATGAAAATTCATACCTGTCAATTTACGGGCTCCATGCCCGTACAAACTGTCGTATTTTCCCTTAAAAAATACAAAATAATCGTACACTATGTATATTTTTTTTCCCGGAATGATGCATGATGGGAAATCCCCAGGCGGCAGACGCATGCGCACAATAGCATCAAACCGCTCGCTTCGTTTGCAACGAAAAAAAACGATACCGAGATAGAGGCTACCGCGGCGAACTCGTTTGACTTGTTTCGTGATAGTTGGTGTATAGCGGATGGTAACCGTAATTGACAAATTTGCGTTTTCCCGCACAGATTTCCTTGTACGTCGTACTCGTCTTAAAATGCATAAAATACGTACTTTGTACGGCAAAAACGAACAGGTTGACAGGTATGAAAATTTCATGTTTTTTTTATTTGTTTGTTTGTTTGTTTTCTTGCATTTTCAATCAAAGCGAGAGCATTGAAAAGTCAATTCTCATCGAAAATTACTTAGCTGTGCAAAATGACATTGTGATGTGTTTTTTATGTTTTTGCACAATGGCGTGCCGACTCCTCCCATGGGTGTGCATAACTGTCACTATTAGCCAATCATTTACTGTTCTTTGATTCCGCACCTTTAGGGGCTGGTCTTCTTTTTGCAACCTTGAAGATTTTATAAAAAGAAAAGGGTCAGTGAAGGGCTTCAAAACGGGTTGGAATTGTCACGGTTGCCATGGTGCCCAATTGGCCCCGCCCGTGGGGCGCCAGCTGCGGCTCATTGAGAGATTGGATTTCTGTCTATATAAAGCTCTGCACTCTCTTGATTCGGGTGTCAGCCCGCCAAAGGAACTTCTGCCCCACAAGACGTGGGTTGTGACTCAGTCCTGATTTCCATATCTTCAGTCTGGTATTGTTCCCGTTTGTTTGTCCTGTTTTATTTCGGGTTCCAGTTTTGTTTCCGTCTATTTTGGTCCCGTTTATTATTTTCTCAGGTTTTTGTTCCTGTCTAGTTTCTCCTGTTAGTTATCGATATCCTGATTTGTGGTCAATCCTGTCTGTCCCTTGCTGTCCGGTATCGACCTCATCTGTCCGATATCAACTCGAGCGTTTGGAATCGGTCTCGTCGGTCTCTGGCTTACTGTCCTTCCACGCCGGACCGGCTTCTTAACGTGCATGACTCCCTATTTCCCATAAAACAAAAGGCTTGTGTGAGAACGTCACGCGATTGGGTCCTGAATCTGTTCTGGTTCTGCCAGGAATTCCTTGTCTGAAGGCTTCTACCCCCCTCCTTGCAGGTTTAAAATCCAGTGATGTATTATCTCCTTGTTTTGAGTGTCTACTAAATTTCAAACTTAACATACAGTATATACCACAGGTGTCAAACAGGCGGCCCGCGGGCCAGATCAGGCCCGCTAAGGGATTTAATCCGGCCCGCGAGACAATACTCAGAGAAGCGCAAGAGAAAAACGAGCCGCAGGTTGAAATATGTCATAGCGGCGCTGCCACGAGCGGCTGCCTTTTCCAGCAGCTGCCCTGTTGTTTTATTGTCTGCTCCTATCTTCGGTGTTTTTTCTTCCCGTTTTGACAACTACACTATGGATTACTTCTATCCTATGGACATGGGTTTTAACGCACAAGAAATGCGTGTATTCAAGGAATTTCTACTCCTTGCCCTGAAGATTTCTCGTGCCGGCGTGATGAAGGGGCCTATGGTGGAGGAAAAGCCGGAGCTAGCGAAGCGGCTAGCGGCGTTATAAGTCTTCGGTACCATCCGTAATCATGGTAAATGCGAACTCGCGACCAAATAAGATCATCGAGTGCTGGTGGAAAACATCGAAGCGCACAGGGAGCGCAGTTGCTGTGTTTTGCGGAAACGTGGCTCACGTTTAGCATTCCGGACGCTAACGTGTAGCCACCCGGAGCTACCCGGAGCAATCCGGCTTCAACGCCGCTTAACAGAGACACGAAAACCGGGGAGAATCGGAGAGGAGGCGGACTTGCTAACACGAGGTGGTGTATCCCTGGATTTTCACAAAGAAAAGATTTCCATCTGCTGCAGGGATGTCGAACTTTTGGACTAGCGTGACGTCATCCACTCCGCTACAAGCTCCCCTAGGGCATCATGTTAATCTGTTAATAAGCAACGGGGTAGACTGCTGGAAGTGTGAATTTCCCTACGGGGATGAATAAAGTATCTATCTATCTATCTATCTATCTATCTATCTATCTATCTAACTTGATGTTGCCAAAGCCAGGTGCCTCCCACAAAGACACTGTACTCTCTCTCTCTTTCTCTTTCTCTCTCTCTCTCTCTCTCTTCCACCCCTTTTCTCCCACTGTCTCTTTCACTCTCTATTTCTCTTCCTTTGTTGCTCTTTGTCTCTTTCTCTCTGTGTCTTTTTAACTTATTTTGCTCTAACTTCCTTTTTTCCTTTTCTCTCTCTCTCTTCCTACCATTCACACTTTCTTTTCTCTTTTCTCTCTCTCTCTGTCCTTCTATTTCTCTGAGGATTTCTTTCTTCCTCTCGCTTTCTTTCCCCCTCTCTCATGACTTCTCTTTTTATCTCTTTTGTTTCTCACGCTCTCTCCCTCTCTCTCTTTTTCTTTCTTTGTCCCACCCTCTCTCATTTTCCCTCCCTCTTTCTCTTATTTATTTATCTCTCTTTTTCTTTCTCTTTCATCTACTAGTCCGGCCCCCGACAGAATGTTTGTTCTATCGTGTGGCCCCCCAGTTAAAATGAGTTTGACACCCTTGTTATAAAACATCATTTAGTCAAGAAAAGGTCAAAGTGAGACTTTTGGAAGGCTCATGAAGAGATTGGAGATGAAAACACACAGGAATGTGTTGTTGATGCGAGAGCCCGGTTTCACCTCCACAACTGTGGCGCCCTCCTGTGTTCAACCAAACTAACTACACTACTGTACTGTCTTTCATGTTACATAATGCAGTGCAATCCTAATTTGGTACTATGGAGCAGGCCAGGTTATGTGTATCCTGGAAGGGGATAATCCAACCAGGCTTTAATAGCCAAATACTATTGCATTAGAACGGTTCAAATGAAGGTTTTTTATCTGGCATCAGAGTCTTCCAGGAAAAAAGTGATGTCTGTTTTCTTCAGATGAACTCGATTTTTTTCATTCATTGACGCGCCGCTCGAACTTTTACAAAATGTGGGGCGCAGTAAAAAGTCCCATGCAAGTCTCTGGGAAGCTCTCTCCCGAAGTCCTTTAGCTCTCTCCTATTGGCCATCTTCTCTCCGCCTAATGGCTTGCCGACTCCTCCCGTGGGCGTGCCAAGGAAGCCCAACGTGGGGCTTCTCAAAACAACACCGAGCATTTCTACGTCATCGGGGCCTTGTTCTCAAAATGACGCCTGCCGTCCTCCGTCAGATTCCTGTTATCAAAATTCCCTAGTCAAAATATTCTGCCTTTGGAACAGCGTGACCTGTCATTGAACTAAAGTGATTTTATGTCTTGTTTTTATTGAATATTTCGCTTACAATATTTTACATTGTATTTTTTTTCATCGTCTGTACAGTCCTTGGGTGGCCTGAAAGGCGCTTTTAAATAAAATGCATTATTATTATTAAAGCCCAGTCAGTGAATATCTTGCATTAAACTCAATAAATGTAACTTGTATTCAATCGTATAAAATCCTTTATAGTCAAATGTATAAAATCCTTCAACCTACTTTAGTCAATTTTGTAAACATTTCTTTTGTTCCCAATGTGCAAATTGTATATAATGTGTTTATGAATCTTGTGTTAGGTTGAATTTATCATTATTGTTGATTTTCTTCTTATTTTATGTCTTTTTTTAAGTGTTTAAAATGTAATGAGATCAGATTGTTCATGCAGCATCATTGCTACGTGCACAATCTTCCTAATATGTTTATGAATCTTGTGTTAGGTTAAATTTAGCATGATTATTGATTTTCTTTTTCTTTTACTTATTTTATGTCTTTTTTTAAGTGTTTAAAATGTAATGAGATCAGATAGTTCATGCAGCATCATTGCAACGTGCACAACACCCCTAGTATGTTTATGAGTCTTGCATTGGGTTCAATTTATCATGATTGTTGATTTTCTTTTTCTTTTACCTATTTTATGTCTTTTTTTAAGTGTTTAAAATGTAATGAGATCAGATTGTTCATGCAGCATCATTGCTACGTGCACAATCTCCCTCTGCTCATGGCAACACTGTACACAAGCAGGTCGAGTTCAACCAACATGCGCCCTACGTATGGGGGGCGTCATTATCTTATAGACGTTCAAAACACTCGTAATACGTTAATAATTTGATGAGTTTCACTCACACCCTTCATTTAAATTTAGACAACACGTTTTTTGATGAGCATTTTGAATCAACGATCACATTTTATATTTTTGATGAAAACTGGAATGGTTTGTTCCTAATGTAAGACGTGCGAAAATGAACGCACCGCACCCCAACTAGAAGGGAACGTCACTGAAACTGCTAGTCGTGGAAGACCACCTTTCTTATCATTTCATTGGCGAAAAATCTGTCATGGGCGGGATATATTCCTTAGAACTGTACATTCATTGGCCAAATACTGTGGTTATTTTGCATAATAAGGTCAGGTTGTCGACGCACAGGACTGGTAGAGACAGTGAACTCAACTTGGACTGTGTTGGATTTATGATATTTTGTGAATGTCTTCAAATTGTACTTTTCTATTTCATTTTTTGATTCGTCCCAAAAATATGTTTAAATATGAACGATACTGTTTTCTCACGGAAGCTTTTGCACGTTTTGGAAGGGGTTTTAGAATATGAGGAGAAACTTGGGAACGGTAAGTAAAGCATTTTTTTTATACATCACTTATAAGCAGGGAAAAAAAATGTTAAATGCGTGTCATTTGTTGAAGTGAAATGATTAAAAAAATGCTAAATGTTTGGATTATCATCATTTAAATGAACAATTTTGTAGTTGTGAAATATTTAAGTACAATGTGTGTTGAGTGATACGAAGATTTTTTTATAGTTTTGTAATTAAAGGCGCAGTGTGTATTATTAAGCGCCCTCTGTTGGTGAAAAAAAAAACACAATATTGATTTAAATACTAAGCAAAAAATATAATAACTATGTAAACGTCTATTTTCCAAAATACTTCGTTCAAGAAATTAGCATATACTTGTGATAAGCTGATCCTTACTTAGAGGCAGCTGACATGTCTTTTTTCTTTTTCTTTTCTTTCTTTTGTAGATCATTTTAATCATTTTTTCTCACAAAAACAGAAAAATATTGTGTTCAAAAATCCACTGTAATGTTTTTTTTTCTTCTACGGTTTTAAGTATTATTTTTGTTATTTTCCCTTTTTCATTTTCATTTTTTTTTCTCACATTTTTCCCCCTTTTTTCACCTGTTCTCTTTTTTTTCTTTCCTCCCCTTTTCTGCCTTTTTTCTTATTTACTTTACATTATTTTATTTCCCTATTCCCTTTTCCTTTTTTTTCCGGAATTCTTGATCAATTTTCTTTTTTTTCTTTTTCTCTTCATTTTTTCTGCTTTCCTGGTACATTTTCTCTTCTCTCCCTTGTTCCTCCTCTTTTCCTTCCTTTCTTTTACTTTTGTCTCTTTGCTTTTTTTGCGAAAAGCTAGGGAAAAAGTGAGAGAAATAAATAAGGTTTTCTTAAGACTCTGTATAGTTTGTATTCTTCCTTGTGCCTTTTAGCACGCATTTTCAATAGCAAAACACCGTGTAGAGACAACTAGTGGACGAATACTACACACTGTACCTTTAAAAGAAAATTTTTGCACATGTTGACAGTTGACAGTCACTGTTTTTCACTGTGCTCTAAAACACATGTGTCAAACAGGCGGCCCGCGGGCCAGATCAGGCCCGCTAAGGGTTTGAATCCGGCCCGCGAGACAACACTCAGAGAAGCGCAAGAGAAAAACAAGCTGCAGGTTGAAATATGTCAACTTGATGTTGCCAAAGCCAGGTGCCTCGAACAAAGACACTGTACCTGTATTTATCTCTCTCTCTCTCTCTCTCCCACCCTTTTTCTCCCACTCTCTGTCTCTGTCTCTTTCACTCTCTGTGTCTTTTTAACTTCTTTTGCTCTCACTTCCTTTTTTCCTTTTCTCTCTTTTCTCTTTCTCTCTTCCTACCCTTCGCGCTTGCTTTTCTCTTTTCTCTTCTTCTGTCTTTCTATTTCTTTTTGGATATCTTTCTTCCCCTTCTTTTCTTTTCCCCCTCTCTCACGACTTTTTTACCTTTTGTTTCTCATGCTCTCTCTCTCTTTTTCTTTCTTTGTCCCGCCCTCTCTCCTTTTCCCTCCCTCTTTCTCTTATTTCTTAATCTCTCTTTTTCTTTCTCTTTAATCTACTAGTCCGGCCCCCGACAGAATGTTTGTTCAATCGTGTGGCCCCCCCGAGTTCAAATGAGTTTGACACCCCTGGTGTAGAGCCAACTAGTGGACGAATACTACACACTGTATCTTTAAAAGAAAGTTTTTTTTCCACATGTTGACAGTCACTGTTTTGTTGTTGTTGTTTTTCTGCTACATTCCAAGCATATTATTGTTTTGTTCGTTCTGGCAGGTCAGTGATGGCAAAGCTCTAAAAGCTGGTAAGCCACTGACTAACGCACATTGCGCCCAATAACAGTTCCACTGTGCGTGTGACAGCGGCTAACCTGCTTTTGGGAATTCCTCTTGTGGACCAGACATTATTCAACCCTAGATTAGAATAGATTCATCTGTACATGTGTTTTTGTTTTGTTTGTTTTTTGCAGTACTGGCAGTTCTCTTATACCTAGCCCCTCCTCTGCACTACCGTACTCCAGTGTTATTGTTATTGTATAGTGAGTTGTTTACCTGACTGCCCACTTTGCACATCCGGTTAGCTGCTCCTCTTGCACTCTTTGCACTACTGTAAAACACTATACATAGGTATAATTATTTAGTATATTATTAGTATTTCATTACTCCAACTCAATACAACATTTTATTTATATCTGTACATTCAAGGAAACTGTGCGGGTCAGATGTATCAACATTTCGTTCTGTATACGTGTGTACAAGAATGACAATAAAGTATATCGGAATCTGAAATATACCTTTATTGTCATTGTTACAAAATCCTATGGACATGGGTTTTAACGCACAAGAAATGAGTGTATTCAAGGAATTTCAATTCCTTGCCTGTTCTCGTGCCGGCGTGATGAAGGGGCCTATCGTGGAGGAAAAGCCGGAGCTAGCGAAGCGGCTAGCGGCGTTATAAGTCTTCGGTACCATCCGTAATCATGGTAAATGCGAACTCACGACCAAATAAGATCATCGAGTGCTGGTGGAAAACATCGAAGCGCACAGGGAGCGCAGTTGCTGTGTTTTGCGGAAACGTGGCTCACGTTTAGCATTCCGGACGCTAACGTGTAGCCACCCGGAGCTACCCGGAGCAATCCGGCTTCAACGCCGCTAAACAGAGACACGAAAGCCGGGGGGAATCGGAGAGGAGGCGGACTTGCTAACACGAGGTGGTGTATCCCTGGATTTTCACAAAGAAAAGTTTTCCATCTGCCGCAGGGATGTCGAACTTTTGGACTAGCGTGACGTCATCCACTCCGCTACAAGCACCCCTAGGGCATCATGTTCATCTGTTAATAAACAACGGGGTAGACTGCTGGAAGTGTGAATTTCCCTACGGGGATGAATAAAGTATCTATTTATCTATCTATCTAACATATTGTGACAACGAAATTGGGCATGGCACTCCAGTGTCACATATTCACAGTGAGGATAAAATAAATCAAGAAGATAAAGGAACAGAGAAGATAAAAATGAAATGAAAATCTGCATTTCTATAGCGCTTTTCAAGTCAAGACTTCCCAAAGCGCTTTACAGTGCGCTTCACATTTCCCTAAAGCGGCCATGTAAGGCGCTAACCTGCTTATTGGGGGCATTTTAGGGGTTCAGTGTCTTACCCAAGGATACTTCGACATGCAACACGAAGGAGCCGGGATTCGAACTGCCATCCCTTGATCCCAAGACGAGCGCTCTACCTCCTGAGCTACTGCCGCCCCATGGTTATATATAAGGTTATAAAAACAAGGAGGATAAGGTTATAGTTATAATCAGGGATGGGTAGGGTTACTTGAACTGGATTACTTTCAATGACTTTTGGATGACTCCAATACCAAATATGCTAATAAAAGACAAAAGAAACTAAATAGGAATCAAATGATTGTCGTGTCCAGCATGGTCGCCGTGGCAACCGGCTGGCCCCGCCCCCTGGGCAACAGCTGAAGCAGACTGCCTGATTTGCGCGTTTGCTTCTTAAGGGGGGTTTGGGGTTTTGCGGGTGCTGGCTCATTGCAGTTTCTGTCTGCATCTCCCGTTCTGTTTTGCTCTGTCCTGTTTTGTTTGAGTCGGAAGAAACCTGTGTTTGCACGTTTTTTTGTTAAAGCCTGTTTTGTTCTGTCTTGTCCCCGAGTTTTGGACGACTTTTATTTTGCTAAATAAAAGTTTTGATCGTCAACGCAATTGAGTTCTCCCTTCCTGCCTCCTGCCTCCGTTCTGGTGTGGTCCTCTCGTGACAATGATGACTCACAACACGTGGTAAGCTTTCTCTCCTGGCTTTGATCTCATTGATCTCCGGCAAAACGAACATCAAATGCCACAGAAACAAAATGAAAATCAATCCAAACAGCTTGCCAACATCATTTTTGCCGTTCCATGTGTTCCGTCACTCCCCAAGCCCTCGATGAAAATGAGTTTGACATCCCCTGTTTAAATAAATCTCAAATTATTTTTTTTAGTCATTGGACAATACTGCATCTCAATCATGGGTTAAATCAGTTGTCCCCAAACTACGGCCCGCGGGCCGGATGTGGCCCGCCTCCACATTTGGTCCGGCCCCCTGAACAATACCAGAAAGCATTATGATTTTTTTTTCCATATATTTGTATTTGATAATAAAGTTGGACTTTTGCAATAAAATGTTCCTTAGTTATGAACTATTTTCATTATCAACTATTAGTAACTATTTTATACGGCGCAACAAGGGTTGCTGACTAGTTAAAATGTTATATTTTAGGATTTTGGTGTTGTTTTGTAAAGCAGAAAAAGTGAAGTACCAGTATATCACCATTAGATGGCATAGTCTCACAGGACCTCACGTGATTTAATAATGAGACTTGTTCAATAAATCAATCTTAATGTGAACAAGTAAATGGTGTCGTGTGAGACTGACATTTACCATCTATTTTGCAGGTGAGATGTACAATAAATGTTTACATTTCGGCACTCCTGCAATCCATCACACTTTTTCTGTTACAAACTGACCCCGGCCCCTCATCAGAGAAGGGAAAAGTGATGTGGCCCTCACAGGAAAATTTAACCCAGGAGTCCCCAAACTTTTTCCTATTAGTTATTAAAGGAACAATCAAGTGCACTAGCATATGTTACATGTTGATGTGATGCAAACTCATGAAAGATTGAAGTTGCCGATAAGGATCATGCACATGAAACCAAGAGCAGGCTGATGTCAGAAGGCTCAGAAGTTTTCAAAAGCGAATGCCCCCTTCTGGTAGGAAATAGTACTGGCACCCACAATGAGAGGATTCCTCATCTGGTACAATATTATCTAGGAGTTCATATTACATATGTTGTGGCAAACAGACTTGCATTTGTAGAATAGAGTGCATACATTTAGAAATGTAGAAAGATTGTGGTAAATAGACTTGCATTTGTGCATACACTGACGTCAGTGAAAAACTCAGTTCGGGAAGTTCTTGGCAGACAGTTGAGTTTGCTTGAAGATAGAGTGCGAGTCTCTGTATACACTGACGTCAGACTGTTTGGAGAAGCCATCTCCTTGTCTCCTAATAAGGATACAAGGAGATGGCTTGAACGAGAAAAACAAAATTCCTTTAAGTAATACGTGATATCGGACCGCCTTTTGGGGTGTACAAAAGGCGATGTTCTGCCTGGAGCTTTTCCGAGATCTTCATTGACGCATCAATAAAGTGACATCTCCCTCCGCACGAGGCTGGCTCCTTTTTCCTTATCCACTGATGAGAAGACTTTTCTCTCGATTATCGAACCTCCAAATTTCTCCAACATTTCGACAACATTTAAATGGCGCCCAACAACGTGGATTTGGCACTTAAATAAACAGAAAAGGGAAAAGACTTCTCAGTGGAACGGTCTTAAATGAGCGCGAGGTAAGGAAAGCTTTTTCTCTCCTTATTTCGGTTTGCTTGTCGAGATTCGTGGGAGGACGGGAGCCTGTGACGTCGGAGCTAAATTATGAAAATTCGTGCACGTGGGATTTTCCGTCTATAGTCAGGCCCAAGTTCGGACGGATGAGATATATAGACTGAGTTGTGATTTTTATGTCCGACGGGATTCTGAGCTCAGAGAGTCCTGTCTGTTTTGGGACATAGGCTGCTTGAAAACGGAAAAAGGCTAATTTAACCTGGATAAGAGGTTGCAGCGGCGTCGGTATTTGTATATTTATGATTGTCTTGAGATCTGTGTGAAGCTGTGATAAGACGTCATCATTTGCTGAAGTGACAGTTCGAGAGTAGACGATCTATATATGGTTAATACGGGGCATGTTTTATGTGTTTCCCTAGTCGATTGATGATTGGGAGTCGGACATGTAACCTTGCACTTAAGAAGAAGTGTGGTGCATGGAACCTCGCCATTTTCTACAATCTGAAAGGTTATACCGACGTTAGAAAAATGAGCAGTAATCAGATGTTGTATTATTAAGATATATTCGCATAGAAACAAGCGATACAAAGAATGTGTGAGAATTGCTGACATGTTTTCAGTCTGGGAAATGTCTCATTCGAAAATGTTGGTGTGTGTGCCAGCTGGCGATAATTGTGCGTGTGTCTCTCTGTCTGTGAATGTGTGTTCTGTTCGGTTCGGTTTCTCCCCCGGCCGCCTGAGTGAGTGTGCGCGGGTGATTTGTACTTAACTGTTTTTTTTTGTTTTTTGTTTTGTTTGGCGTTGGGAGAGGAGTTAAGGAAGCATGGATGAATGATGGAGTGACTGCTTATTCTACATTTTACGGTCTTGTATGTGCGTTAAAGTGTCTTGCTTTTTTGTGGTTTGTTCTCGCCCCCAAAGCTCACCCCCACCCCACCCCCGTCTTTCCCCCGTCTTTCGCTCTGTGTGAGTTGAGCTCAACCGTGTGTATTCCCGCTCCGATCACCTCCCCCCACCCCCGTCTTTCGCTCCTTTACTGTATGGAAAATAAAAAAAAAAGTGGAGGGATTACTTAATTCGTCAAGTGCTCCGTTTGCGTGTGGCCTTTTGATTTGTGAGATCTTGTTCCGATAAACGTAATAAGTAGAGTTTGGGTAAATTGAGGAAACAATTTGGCAAGCATTTTCAAAAGACAATGAGGAGCAGATTACTCGATCTTGAGGAAGACCATGAAAAATTTAAGAATTTAATTGCTAAGGTGATGTCTTCATGGTCATTTAACCTAGACTAAACATCCGAGTTTGTAAACATGACCGATTTAACAGGATTCAGAAGTCAGACGGACTGTTGAAAAGGGCTGAAGATGGACAGAAAAACAAGCAAAGAACAAACAAAGACGTTCACTCATCCGTTGTCTGCGCCGCTTGTCTACAGCAGGGTCGTGGGGACACTGGAGCACATCCAGGCTGTCCTCAAACAGTGAGCAGGGGGCAATCTGAACTGATTGCATCCAGTTTCGAGGAGAAAGAGGTAGACAACTGGGCACCAAGGTCAGTGTGGCACTGATAAAGCTCATGGCACATTCCTGCAGCGGATTACGAGTGGAACGTCACAATGGACTGAGCCAGACGGCCTAATGCCAAGGCCGTCGACGAGGCGGTGATAACGAACAACACGAGTCTGCATTGAATCACGCTAGAATCTTGTTGATTGACGTAGTGTTTACAAATCTGAGGAATATTGATACGTTTGGATTGTGAATTATTTTATTTTTGACACAGAAATACTGCTAAAATTGTATTTTGAATCTGCTTTCCAGGAAAACGGTGATGTGTCTCCAGATGCAGGAGCATCAGGAGGATTATTAAGGAGAATAGGTAACAGGGGAATACCTTTGACTTTATATCAGATACAAGTGCACAATTTAAAAATATTATGCAAAGGGGGGGTGTGAAATAGCTGAAAAAACAAGGTTACTGGTCTCCGTATTTACAGGCCACGGTAGACGGAGAGAATAATAATAGAAAAGAGTAAATGGAATATTAGAATCAAGGATAAACACTTTGTGAGTACTAGGCTCAACTGAGGGGATGCGCTACAGTTAGCGCTGGTGAGTGATCGCATGCAAACTCATTGGATCACGCATTTAACACCGCATGAAATGCTAACAGGCAGACCAGCACCGCATCTGGGAGGTCCCTGTAAGGGGCCGCCACTTGAGCAACTACAAACTGAACTGAGAGACTGTATGAGACAATTGACGGCTGTCATCTACCGGCTGACAAGAGTCCAAGGTCGAACAACCATTTGAAAAGACGTCCCAGGGGATCTCGTCTACATCAAGGTTTCAACGAAAGTGGAACCATCCGAGGCGTGAGGGACCGTACCCCGTCGTGAGGGCAACGCCGGCCGCAGTCCAGGTCGAGGGCAGCTCGAAATGGTACCATCTGAACCACTGTACCACGGCTCACGCTGCCACCGTCAACGAGACCAAGCAAGATCAACAGGGCAGTAACGTTAAAATTAGGAAAACAAAATGTGGATGACAAAGCTGTGTGTGATAATAAATTGTCTGATATGATTGTTACTAGGAGCAGAGCTCGAGAAATCGCAGCGGCGAATGGAAATTGCGGGTCCGAAAGTGCAACCGGAGATCCAAAGAGCGACGCTGCAGTTGCAGACCATGACGCATCCTAGAGACAGCGGCCCGGTTAAGTGTGACACTACTGTATAACATGCCAAAACGGTTGAGGATTTGGAAAGTACAAGTACATTTTACCTCATGAAGGGCTCAATGGCCCTGAGGTATGGAAGCTCGAAAGTACCAAAATTAAAAATATTACAGGAAAAGAGAAAAAAAAAAAGTGAGATATGACGAAAATGTGTAAAATATAATTCTTAGAATATGGTTTCATAAGAAACATGCACTCGAAATCTTTTAAAGGGACAGTGTGTATAAATTGACCCCAAGATGTCTCTGCACTGTGGAGTGCAACCGAAATAAAAGTGCTTAACAGGATGAATAGGAGAGTCACAGTGCCCACATAAGCACTATTTTTCACTGCCTCTAGGTGATGCTCATGTTATGTTATGGAAACTCAAGTAACTCCAGTTTACAGTCACGTAGTCACACCAGCAGTCCCTGTTTTGGATGTAAGTTGCTAAAAATACTTTATAAGAAAGCTAATTAAACGATTTAGGTTCACTATCAAGACATTTCTAATAAAAACTCGCAGGAAAAAACCTTAACCGAGAACGAACGTTTTATCCAGAAGCTGTAGCAAAGAAACTCAAACGTTTTGATTGGGTAAGTGTTAGGAACTATAAACAGGGCATGCGCACTTTTACTCCATTGCCCAGCGCCTGTGCTAAAAGTAAATACGTAAGTATCTTCAGTTGTAGGAATTTTTGACATTTTCACAAAATAACTTGGCTTGCATCAGGTTTGAATCAATAATTTGAGACAAATTGACAGACAAAATGAGCCTCAGCACTCATAAGTGACGGCGGGAGGGAGTCGAATTTTAAGTCACTCAACACTCAAAACGTCACGCAGTAAAAATTAAAATCGCTGAATGAAAGTACCGTAGAAATACTACGACAGTAATACGGTAATAGAGAAATGCCCCTAGAGGTATACTAAACAATATCACAAAACTAACGATTCAATATAGTATTTTAAAACAATTGATTGATCAATCCTGGAAAAGGATTAAAGGAATTAAAAATAACGGATTAGTGGATTTCGAGACATATCATGGTGATTTAAAAATATAACTGCATGGGAAATGAATGGAAATTAATTAAACTGAGATAATTAATGTCTACTAGTACTTAAGTTTAGAGAAAGATTTAGAAATTGAATAAACTGGCTAATTTACTAAAACATCTCAGTACGTAAGCACGATAAAACCGAACGAGACTCTAAGTGCCCCTGAATTCCACAAAATACTTAACCTAGTATATTGTTTTGCTTTAATTCTGAAAGAAAAGGAAAAAGAAACACTAAGACAAACATACAACATAAGTTATTTAAATAAGGATAATTTGCTGAAAATTGGGTATGAAAAACTTGAGACAAAAGTATGAAAAACAACACATTAGGTAGTGTTTTTGGAGTTCCCAGGGTCTTGAAAAGTACTATATAAATCCAGACCATTTATGATGGAATGGAATATACCTTTACGGACATAGTTACAAAACGGGTTCACATATTGTAACTGACAATTAAATTTGGCGTGACACTCCATCTTCAGAGTTAGGTAAAGGAACGGAAAAGATAAGGTTATAGTTAGAATTAATACAATATTTACACAAGAATGTGCATTTAAAATGTTACATACAGTTGAGGTTTGTGTAAATATGCATTTGGTGAAAAATAGTCATTGTAGTGCAAAAAAAAGTTGTCAGCATTGTGCAAAACATATAACAGTATTTTTATAGATAAGCTATGAAAATAAAAGGAAATTATTAAAAGGATCAATATCTAATTGAAGGCAAATAAACATAGACATAACATGTTGTTTTGCTTTAGAATAAGAAGATACGTACCACGCAATACATAAAATTTTACTATAGAAAAAGATGCTGAGCACAGGGGTGAACGAATTAATCAGATAGATAGATAGATACTTTGCTCATCCCCTGAGGGAAATTCACATTTCCAGCAGCATCCCTGAGCTGAGAACAATACAATAGTAAAGCCAAAAGAATACAATATACAAATACCCAGTGTGACGTGCAAATGCCCACTTTAGCATGTTATATAGAGTAACTAAATAGTGCTACACAGAATACATATTGCAGTAAGATTCGGTAATGTCCAATGTAGGTGGTGTTGTTTAATGTACGTATTTTTGCGAGTTGAAACTCATATCCGTAGAATAGAAAGTAATCCAAGTGTTGCAAGGCACTGATAAAGTAAGCAAAAATAAATAAACATATAAATAAATCACAAAAGTAGCGAAAATAACACGGGAGCTGCTGGAGTGGCTGCCATTCGTGACGGCGCCGGAAGTAACATTATCAAATACATTTTTCCACAATTGGGTCAGAATTAAACCTCTAGGGTTTAATCCAGCCATTCATGTGCAGTAAACCAAAGGAGAACAAGAAATGGGATGGTAAAGTATTACAATAATGTAAATCCTACTACAGAAATTCTATGAAATTACTAGAAAACGGAATATAGAGCTTGAAAACCGGGACATAGTATATGGTACGGCTATGATTCTAAAAAGACCAACTACAGAAATTCTGCAAGAATACCGCTACAAAACTACAACAGCATTAATACTAGCGCTACTAAAGAAATCCTGCAAAAATATAGCCTCAGGTGTACTACAACAGACTTCGAAAATATTACAGAATCTTATTTAATATTATAAGATACTACTGCAGGAATGGTTGAGTTAAGTGCAGAGCGGACCAGAACTCAATCGCTTAACGACCAGTTACTTCTATTCAGCAAATTGTCCAACGCTTAGGGAATAAACAAAACAGCAACTGGCTTACAGGCAAACAGGAACTCAGACTAGGAATACTCATAAAACAGGCTTTTACTCAGAACGGGCAAGCCCTTAAGGAGGACACATGCAAATTAGACGGTCGCCACGGCGACCATGCTGGACATGACAGAAATACTACATACGTGCACAACTACAATAACACAGTTGTACCTCTACTTATAAGTTTAATTGGTTCTAGCAGTAAATATGGAATGATGAAACTATTGTAAATCAAAACACATTATCAATTTGAATCAATTGGATTGAAACGGGATTAGTCCGTTCCGAAAGCAAACGAACCTTGTTGAATCAACTGCAATTGCCCTGAAGGTATGCTGGTGTTCAGTAGGGGTTCATACATATACACAAAATAGATAAACATGAAATAAATATAATGAAATATAACATCATAACTGTGAATGAGAAAAACTGGATGTGTCCCCAGGCTCGTGACGCCAAAAGTTTGCCCACCCTTGACTTAGAACCATTGTTTTTGGGACGATGGACTGGTGGTTAATTGCGCTTTTAATGACGGATTTCTTTTTAGGTTCTTTTTAAGAAGCAGAATGTTGGAAAAAATTTTTGAGCTGATTGTAGGCGATGATGAAATAGGTCGATAAATTCTCTATAGAGCGTGACGTCTCGTTTGGTTTCATGTTATAGTCATCATAGTTCCATTCCACTCCATTTAGTTATTAGTATCGATACGACACACACACACACGCACACTGCTGTCGTCTTAATAAAACTGAATCGTCTCTGCACCGCACAACACAGTGGCCACGATCACACTCTCAGTCCGCTCTTGGCGCCCATACTCAGTCATCCCTCTCCTCAGAGCGCCCTAAACCTTGCTTCCTTGATTGAGTAGAAGGACGTGTATAAATAGTGCAATTGCGATAGAAGACAAGTTTGAATTACTGAAATTCCGAATATTATGGGATGAGTCAGACGAAAGCGAGACATAGATTGTGAACTTAGGTTTTAACTCAGGGGGGAAGTTGAGACATTCCGTAAAAATAAGTTAAAACCTAGTTTTTTTTCCGAAATTGATGAAAAATTGTCTTCTGAATAAGCTCTCCATATAACCATTCACCATTAGAAAATCGCCCACATTGAGAACATTTTGGGATGGTATTTTTCATTTTTGGCAAAATCATTCACTTTGAGCGTGAATTACCTGCTTTCTTTGCAAAATACTGTTATTTTGAACAAGTTTACTTACTGAAGAGATCATATATAGGTTATGATTTTTATAAAAGGCAAAACAAAGAGTGAATCATAACAATAAAAACGTCTTTTCTTGGGTTAAATTGACAATTTAACAATCTATCCTGGTCATCTGCCTCGAGGGGAATGGCCAACAGCAAGATAACACGTTGAAAATCAAACGAAAATGCAAATAAAAAGTGCATACAAATTTTTTCTAGGATGTGATCAATCTACAAAAGAGAACACTCAAACACTCAAATCAGGGTAAATGTTTCTGACAAGGACAATGGTTAAACTGATCCAGTGACTGTATTTAGTGAAAAAGCAAAATTCGAAATTTAGAACTGACAATTTAAAAAATAAATTGTTTATCTTCTAGTTAGAATTTTGGGATAGAATGCTCAAAATGGATAGGGCATCTTATAGTGGGGATTTTGATTTTCACTTAAAATAAATATAAAGACGTGCAACCAGTCGGAGTGCCGATGGACTACCGAAAACCAAATGTGTTAACGACAGTACAGACTAAAGTGACGGATAATATGCTAAACCTTAATGTGACGATACAGGCGAGAAGGGTACCGACACACCAAAGTCCAGAAAAACCTACACCCACGGCGACAGCACTGAAGAGTGAGGTTACAACGCCGACAGCCAAAAATGAGTGCACGGCCAGTACGTAAAATTCGGGAAATTGTGTAGGAGAGGAAAACCATAACCCTAACTCGGTAGTTGTGTAGGCGCATGGTCTCAATGTGCACTGACTTAATTAGACTAATTAACTTAAATTTTTGTGGGCCATCTGTCTTGTTTTATGTTTTATGTTTGTTCAATGTTGTAAGTGTTTGTATTCTTTCCTGTATTCTTATCTTTCTTGTCTATATGGTTGTCCAGCGTTTAATCGGCCCACGTAACTGAAAGGATTAACAGAAAAATATCGAAGGAAAAGGAAAAAGGGAACAATACAGTGCTCATTGAGACGAGAAAAACGTTTTTAAAGAGGAAGACGGTTTAAAATGTATTGTTTTAGATAGAACCGATAGCACGTCTCGTTAGGAATCGAAAACGTTCGTTTTTTTTAGAAATCGTTTTGACGCTAAGGGTGTGCAACGTAACGTCCAAGAGCCTATGGAGTTCCCAGAATAATAAATGTTTTTTCAGTTGGAAAACGATGAATTTAGGGGTGAAAAGTCTAGAAAAATTATGTTTGGTTATTTTAGGTGCTTTAGATTATGTTAATGCCAGAATAACACCAAGAAAGGATAGAATAATATCCAAAAGGAAAAAGTTAGCCTATTCCGGTTTTCAGTTCAAAATTGGAAAATTAAGGAATGTGAAGACGAGGAAAAATCCAATTGAGTGAGTTGGGATGGATTAATTTGAGATAGAAGCATTGTTGTACGAGAATAGTGGAAAAACGTGAGTAAATACTTTCTTTTCACAAATATATTGATTTCTAATTGTGATTCTTTTGTTGGTATGTCACACTGCCGGGGAGCAAGCTGCTGTCTGGGATGGTCAGGATGCATCGTCGCTTCCGGGTTTTGGGCTGCATGGAAACTGCGCGTGATGCCTGCTGGGATGGACACTCACTCCAACATCTGACTTCACGACACCCGTTGACGAATACGACATTGCATGGTCTTCAAAATGTTCGCGGGAGTCAGGCCAAAGGCCGATGTGTATGCTGTATCACTATCCAGTCATGCACTCATCTTGAAATGTATCGACGACTGTTACCAAAATTTGTTATCACTCACTTATCAGTTCATTTATTCATTTACCTTTATCACGTACCGATCAACCGTCGACGGTCCACGTGTATAATCCAGTGTGTACGGATAAAGATAAATGAAGGGGGGGTTAGTGCATGGGTCAGATGTTTGGAGTGTTGGGGATTTTTGTAAATGAAACATGAACAATGAAAGTTAGAATGATCACAGCAGGCTGACCGCCGGAATTTTATTTTATTTTCGATTCGCGTAAACTCTGTCCGTGTATTGATATTATTGATTTGTAATACTTTGCCACTACTCTGTATTGATTTTCAATTTTAATTTCTGTTCAGAATGGGAGTATAAACTCCCAAAGGGGGGATTATGTTGTGGCAAACAGACTTGCATTTGTAGAATAGAGTGCATACATTTAGAAATGTAGAAAGATTGTGGTAAATAGACTTGCATTTGTGCATACACTGACGTCAGTGAAAAACCCAGTTCGGGAAGTTCTTGGCAGACAGTTGAGTTTGCTTGAAGATAGAGTGCGAGTCTCTGTATACACTGACGTCAGACTGTTTGGAGAAGCCATCTCCTTGTCTCCTAATAAGGAGACAAGGAGATGGCTTGAACGAGAAAAACAAAATTCCTTTAAGTAATACGTGATATCGGACCGCCTTTTGGGGTGTACAAAAGGCGATGTTCTGCCTGGAGCTTTTCCGAGATCTTCATTGACGCATCAATAAAGTGACATCTCCCTCCGCACGAGGCTGGCTCCTTTTTCCTTATCCACTGATGAGAAGACTTTTCTCTCGATTATCGAACCTCCAAATTTCTCCAACATTTCGACAACACATACCTGACTGCCCATTTTGCACATCTGGTTAGCTGCTCCTCTTGCACTCTTTGCACTACTGTAAAATACTATACATAGCCATAATTATTTAGTATATTATTAGTACTCAATACAACATTTTATTTATATCTGTACATTCAAGGAAACTGTGCGGGTCAGATGTATCGACATTTCGTTCTGTATACACGTGTACTAGAATGACAATAAAGTAGATCGGAATCTGAATCTGAAACCTCCAGAGCTCCATGCCCTTACAAACCGTCGTATTTTTCCCTTACAAAATCTTACACCATATTTTTTTTCAAACGTGTTTATTTATGTAGTTTAACATGTTATATTGTAGATGTTTTTAATTATATCATACATATTGTTAATTCACATTTTGTTGTGAGATACTGAGTTGCTCGACATGAATGAGGTTTATTATGAAAAAAACTTCAAAAATGAAGTCGCTTGGACGTTCACTGTAGAAGAAAAAAAATACATACAAATATAATTAAATAGAATAGTACATTTTCTTATTCAAATTATAAATTCATTTTCTGCATTCAATTATTGTTGGTAATCTCATCTCATTAGCTGCACCGCTTATCCTCAGTAGGGTCGCGGGGGTGCTGGAGCCCATCCCAGGAATCATCGGGCAGTGAGCAGGGGACACCCTGAACTGGTTGCCAGCCAATCGCAGGGCACACGGGGACAGACAACCCGCTCGCTCATTCACACCTAGGGACAATTTGGACCGGCCAATTCACCTGAAAAGCATGTTTTTGGAATGTGGGAGGAAACCGGAGTGCCCGGAGGAAACCCACGCAAGCACGGGGAGAACATACAAACTCCGCACAGGAAGTCCGGAGCTGGATTTGAACCCACGCAGTAGGTTCCCATGACTTGAACTGTGCCGCACATGCGCTAACCACTGCGCTGCTATACAACATAAGAATTCGTGATATAATGCATCAAAGCAAGTGAGCCGTAGGAGAGCCGGCTCTCTTTAATGAGTTGAGCCGAAAGAGACGGACTTCCTTTCACTACACAACTACCACGGAATGATGCATGATGGGAAATCCCCAGGCGGCAGACGCATGCGCACGGTCGCATCAAACCGCTCGCTTCGTTAGCAACGAAAAGCCGATACAGTAAGACCTCGGTTATCGCGGTTAATGGGGACCAAAACCACCCGCGATAAGTGAAAATCCGCAAAGTAGCGGCGCACCTCCAATTTTTTTAAACTATTATTTTTTTAGACCCGGTTAATGGGGACCAAAACCACCCGCAAAAACTGAAAATCTGCGAAGTAGCAAGCCACATCAAAAAGAAAAAAAAAATCTCATCTCATTATCTGCACCGCTTATCCTTATTAGGGTCGCGTGCAGATTCCCCCCCCCCCCCCCCTCCCCCCGCGTGAGGGGGGGAGGATTTTGTACGGGAGTCGGATTTGGGCACAACACCGGCGCGCAGTTTTGGTGCGGCTTCCGCTTCACCGCCCCCTAACCCCACAGGTCCCCCCCTACCCCTTTCCCCCCCATCGAGGGCCGTGTAGCGCCATGTAGAGCCATCGCGGCCCGAACGGGAGACGTGACGTTGGTGACTTTTTCATCCGCGTTAACAAACGCATTTTGTAGAATACGATCGCGCTTTATTGCTTAAATAAACGCGTTATATAGACTACGATCGCCCAATTATTTTAATTAGCTCGCTTTATGGTTTCGATAAGCGTATTATATGGAATGCGATCGCTTTTGTCGGAAGCGCAGCAGAATGCGCGTTCACGCGAGGGGGGGAGGATTCTGTACGGGAGTCGGATTCGGGCACAACACCGGGAAACGAGAACGGGTCCGGACCAGTGTGTGAAGTGCCTCCATTTTAAAGACTAGGGTTGTCGGCCGAGGGGGATTCCCGCAAAAAGTGAAAACCTGCAAAGTAGCGACGCCCCTTCAAAAAAAACAAAACATTTTTTTAAAAAAATGTTTTTTTTTTTTTCGTTTTTTTTTACTATTACAGACCGCGAAGAAGCGAGGTCCCACTGTACTGAGATAGAGGCTACCGCGGTGAAATCGTTTGACTTGATTGATTTGCTGTTGGGTGATAGTCGGTGTTTACCGGATGGTACCTGTTTTATGTTAGATTTTCCATTAATTAATGACGACTAGCACACCGATGTATGTCACTCAGCTTTACCGGAAACTTCAGTGTTTACATTGACAGTTGGTGCCCCCTTATAACCGCACCGGGTGAAACACATACATTGTAACATCTCCCCTTTTTTTTTTTTTTTTTTTTTTTTTTTTCACATAGTGCTAAACAAAGTCCCGGAGGTGTGCAGGCCTCCTAACAACCCTGCCGCATCTGGTGGTGGTGACAACAGTCTGGGCCATCTGAGGATCCGGCACAGCAGCTGTTGAGCAGGGTTGAGGTGTGTCTGTGACGTGATCACCACCACTAGGGACTGAGGTGGGCGGCGCCCCGCTGACCGTCTCTGCTGCTGATGAGACCCCTGGTGCTGGCCTCAGGTGTCTACGGTTGCGTCTCAGCACAGTCCCGTTATCCAGCTCCACCGAATAGGACCTTCTCCGGTCCTGTCGTACCACCGCTGCAGGTGTCCAGACAGTGCGTCCGGCCACATGTGACTGTACTCGCACCTGTTCTCCATTCTGCAGAGGCCGTAGTCCTCTAGCCCCCCTATTGTAATAACGAGCTTGTCTGAGCTTGTTTTCCTGCACAGCGCTACCAGTGTCCACAATCGCAGGTTTAAGCAGACTTTCACACATGGGCAGTAGCGTCTTTGTCCGTCGGCTCATCAGTCTTTGTGCAGGACTGGCCTGGAAACCCTGCGTGGGAGTGTTCCTGTGAGCCAGTATGGCTAGATATGCGTCCGACTTTGCCCGCAGGGCTTTCCCCATTAATCTTTTAGCCGTCTTGACGGCAGACTCTGCCTTTCCATTGCTTTGGGGATATGTGGGCGACGATGTTATGTGTTCAAATTCCCAAGACTGGCTGAATCTCTTAAACTCCTGTGAGCTATATTGTGGGCCATTGTCCGAAAACACCACATCAGGCACACCATGGCGAGCGAAATGTGCCTTTAACTTGTGGATGACTGTGGTGGACTTGGTATCAGGCAGATAATCAACTTCCCAAAAATTTGAGAAATAGTCCACAGTCACTACGTAGTCTTTATTATTAAAGGTGAAAATATCTGTACCCACTTTTGCCCATGGCCTCAATGGGAAGTCATGGCTCAGTAATGGTTCTTTCTGTTGTCGAGTGTCTACTTCCCTGCACACTTGGCACTTCCCTATATATGTCTTAAGATGTTCATGCATACCCGGCCAATACACACATTCTCTTGCTCTTCTGATGCAGTTTTCAATCCCTAAATGTGAGGCATGAATCTTCTCCATAATTTCTTGTCTTAGAGCTGTTGGGATGACAGCCCTTTCTCCCCGAAAGATTACATTATTCTGTACAGCTAGCTCATCTCGCATAGAAAAATATGGCCTCACCTCCAGCTCAACCTGTCCTTTCTCTTCCGGCCATCCTTGCAGTATTCTCTGTTTCAGCACCTGGAGGGCCTGGTCCTGTTCAGTCTCACTTTGGATTTTTTTTCGTCTCTCCCCTGAAATGGGTAAGTAATTAATCATATTCACCGTTTCAACTTCAGCTTCAACTGAACCCTCAACTGCACATTCTGGTAGGTATGCCCTGCTCAGCGTATCTGCAACAAGCATCAGCCTGCCTGGAACAAACACTATATCCACGTCATATTTCTGAAGCCTTAATAGCATTCTTTGTAGCCTCTTTGGGGCACTAAGCAGAGGCTTCCGTGTGATGGTTTCGAGTGGTTTATGGTCAGACTGTACCACTACCTTTCTGCCATAGGTGTATTGGTGAAATTTTTCGACTCCAAATAGAATGGCAAGACACTCCTTTTCTATTTGTGCATATCCTCTTTCTGTAGAGGTTAGTGCCCTACTGGCGTACGCTATAGGCAAAGGACAAACACTGGAGAAGGAGCAGATCAGGGAGCAATACCCACAGGTGTTTGAGGGTGAAACACATACATTGTAACAGTACCCATCATTGACAAATTTGCGTTTTTCCGTACAGATTTTCTCGTATGTCGTACACATCTTAAAATGCATAATAAACCTACTTTGTACGGCAAAAACATACAGCTTGACAGGTATGGGAATGTAACACTACTAAGTCATCATCGTAATCTAGTTGTGAGCCTCCAAAAGTTCCCCAGCCCCGAGGCTCAAATCAGTTTGAAAGCCCTGCTTGGGACATACCCTTTCTGTGGCCTCTAGCAAACATCATATGAAGTACAGTGGAACCTCGGTTTTCGAACGCCTCTCAGTTCGAACAAATCGGTTCTCGACCAAAAATTTTGAGAAATTCTTGCTTCGCTTTTCGTTCAAAAAAATCGGAGTTCGAACGCCGGTACGCTAGGGTGCGATGCTGAGCAGCGTACGGATGTAGATCGTGTAGATTGCCCCCACCCCTCGTGAAGAACTGTTATGACGTGCGTGCGCACTTCTTTTTGCTTTCGCTTTAGATATCGGTGAACGGAGTGTTTTAGCCCCTAATTATGCCTCCGAAAAAGGTCGGTGCAAGCAGCAAAGTTGCTACAGGTGAAAAAAGAAGGGTAGTGCGTACAACAATTGCATTTAAGAAAGAAATAATAGCAAAATATGAAGAAGGTGTGCGAGTTTCTGATCTTGCTATACATACAGCATGGCTTCTGCTGAGCACCACAAAGGTAAGAAATCCTATTCATAATTCTTTTCTTTATCCTTTAACCGCTCACCACTTTTTGTGGAGACCCGGGTGCTAAATGACGTGTAAACGACCTGATTTTTTTTAGTTGTACACGTTCATGTTAGCGTAATCTATCGTACGGAAGATTACGCCAACGCGAACGTACGATTAGCCTGGGTTAGCTTTATGTTTACGTTCATGGTAAACATGCAGGGTGTTGGAACGGATTAAAACGATTTACATTATTTTTAATGGGAAAAACGATTTCGGTGATCGAACAAATCGGTTTTCGAACAGGGTTCTGGAACGGATTATGGTCGAGAACCCATGTTACACTGTACACTGGCATAGAAAACATCACCTGGTGGTCGGAGGTCATTAACTGCTTGCGGTCCCTTCGAAGGTACACATGAGTTGATGGTCACATCTTATCCATCTGTTTTATCCCGTCGGCTGGAAAAGTGACAGACTTGATGCCAAGAAGGTTGCAGCGTTTGTGGCTGCTTTATGCAAGGGTGCGCTTTTCAATCACTTCCAAATGCTTCCAGGAAGAATAGCCAAGAAATAATAATGCATCATCGGGTCCATTACCCCCTAGAAAGCATGAAGAATTGAAAACATATCATGAATTTTAGTCTCATTTTTAAAATGTCATGGTCAGGATTCAGGGTTGGGTAGGGTTACTTTAACTTGATTACTTTCAACGACTTTTGGATTACTCCAATACCAAATATGCTCATAAAAGACAAAATAAACTAAATAGGAATAAAATGATGACTCCCAACACGTGGTAAGCTTTCTCTCCTGGCTTTGATCTCCGGCAAAACAAACATCAAATGCGACAGAAACAAAATGAAAATAAACCCAAACAGCTTGCCAACATCATTTTTGCCGTTCCATGTATTCCGTTACTCCCCAAGCCTGCACAAAATTTCATTTTGTTCCTATTTAGTTTATTTTATCTTTTATTAGCATATTTGGTATTGGAGTAATCCAAAAGTAATTGAGAGTAATCCAGTTAAAGTAACCCTACCCAACCCTGCCTACGGGGATGAATAAAGTATCTATCTATCCATCTATCAACATGACAGCGACAAAATATCATCTGAGGTGTATTGTTTCGAAACGGACTCGCTCTCTATGTGAATCGAGGTGGTGTAACCCTGGGCACAAAGGTTTCCATCTGCTGCAGGGATGTCCAACTTTTGGCCTAGCGTGTGACGTCATCCACTCCGCTGTGGCTAAACTACAACACAGCACCCCGAGGCCATCCTGTTAATCAACACTGCCTGCTTTCTTTATGATTTTATTTTTCAACACAAGGATACTGCTGGAAATGTGAATTTCCCTACGGGCAGGGTTGGGTAGGGTTACTTTAACTGGATTACTTTCAAAGACTTTTGGATTACTCCAATACCAAATATGCTCATAAAAGACAAAAGAAACTAAATAGGAGTAAAATGATGACTCACAACACGTGGTAAGCTTCCTCTCCTGGCTTTGATCTCCGGCAAAACTAACATCAAATGCGACAGAAACAAAATGAAAATCAATCCAAACAGCTTGCCAACATCATTTTTGCCGTTCCATGTGTTCCGTTACTCCCCAAGCCTGCACAAAAATGAGTCATTTTATTCATATTTAGTTTCTTTTGTCTTTGATTAGCATATTTGGTATTGGAGTCATCCAAAAGTCATTGAAAGTAATCCAGTTAAAGTAACCCTACCCAACCCTGTCAGGATTATATCGCTAAAGCAGGGATGTCAGATTCCAGACTTTTTGTTCTTAGGCTACCGGGTCAGCAAAAGAATCTCATCTCATCTCATTAGCTACACCGCTTATCCTTAGTAGGGTCGCGGGGGTGCTGGAGCCCATCCCAGCAATCATCGGGCAGTGGGCAGGGGACACCCTGAACTGGTTGCCAGCCAATCGCAGGGCACACGGGGACAGACAACTCGCTCGCTCATTCACACCTAGGGACAATTAGGACCGGCCAATCCACCTGAAATGCATGTTTTTGGAATGTGGGAGGAAACCGGAGTGCCCGGAGGAAACCCACGCAAGCACGGGGAGAACATACAAACTCCGCACAGGAAGTCTGGAGCTGGATTTGAACCCACGCAGGAGGTTCCCAAGACTTGAACTGTGCCGCACATGCGCCCTTAGCAAAAGAATATAAACTTAAAAGAATATAAACTTAAAATGTTTACCGTACCGTAGTTTTTCCTGTATTATGCTTCATCATTTAGCCTACTTTAGACTACATGTTTAAATCCTGGCTTAAAACACACTTCTAGTCTTTAGTTTATGAATGACCTATATGTCCTGTTGACGATATCTGTGGATTAATTGTTATTACAACATCCATTGCAGTCTGGTCATCCTGGAAGGGGGATGACCTCATGTGCGGTCCCTTCTCAAGGTTTCTTCATTTTCCTCATGTTGAGGTTTTTGAGTTTTTCCTTGCCCTCATGTAGGTTTGAGATCAGGGGATGGTGTCATAATAGTCTGTGGTTTGCAATCATCTGTGGTCTGTGCAGCCCTTTGAGACTCTTTGTGATTAAAGGGTATACGAATAAATATGACTTGTTTTGACTACCGTAAATTCCGGACTATAGGCCTCTACTTTATTCCCAAATGTTCAACCCTGCGGCTTATTCAGTGATGCGGCCAATTTATGTACTTTTTCTAACAGCCGCCGGCGGCGCTCGAGTACAAAAGGTAAGATTTCGACCGGTGGAATATATGCGTGTGTGTTGCGAGCGTGTTTTTGATTAAAGGAGCGTAGGACGACGTCTATATGACAAAGTATCTTTCCCATACTGAGGAAGTCGACTTTAATGACGTCAGTGATAAGGAGGGAGTTGAGCACTGTTTACCGTGATTTTTACAAGTGCCGTATTTTTTCTTTAACAGACCCGTTTCTTTGTGTTGCGAGCGTGTTCCTAGTAGCGTTTTGCTACCCTTCACAGACACGGTTTGGGATGAAAGTTATAATATTATTATTAAAGCTTTGAACTCTGCAGGTCTGCGTCATACCTTAAGTACCGGTATCATTTTACATTCCATCTGCTGGCTGTTGTTTTTGGACTGTGTACTTCATATTCAGTTACAATTGCGGGACTCAAAGTCGGGTCTGGGTTAAATTCTTGATTGTGTTACATGTTTCAATGTGGGCCGCATGCGACCTATATTCAGGTGCGGCTTGTGTAAGAACAAAAGCGGTTATCCTCTTAAAATGTGGTGGGTGCGGCTTATAATCAGGTGTGCTCTATAGTCCGGAATTTGCGGTACATCAGATCGATAGATCTAGGCTGGACCTCATAAAGCTGAGAGTAAATCCTTTACTGCCCTCTAGCAGGCAGAGGGAGCATTTGGTTTGCATTTATTATTAAAATCATAACTTTTGATAGAAATTACCGTGAGAATGTTTTTTTCTATATTCTCAGAAATTTACAGCGGGCCGAATCAAGTCATGCTATGGGCTAGAGGAGAGGTTCTCAACTGGTCTCCCTTGTGGACCCACCATAATGCAGTGACCCGAATCAAGAAGAACATTTCTCATCTCAAATTCTTCGGATGAAAGAATTGTGCAGTTTAAAGCAGAGACAGAATATCTTTATTTAGATTTTTTTTCCAAAACATCTTCAAGTATCGTATGTACTCGCATATAAGCCTTTATGGTATATAACCGTCACCCTAAAACTGCTGTAAATTAGCCACGTACTAAAAGAAACTCATACTTAAAATATTTTTTTAAAAGGTTTACCTAATTAATGATAATTGCTCAAAAGATAATAAAGATCAATTTTCTAGTAAAAAAAAAAAAAAGCTAAAAAAAAAAACATTTTAAAACTACTGTACCTAACAGCAGTGCTTCCATGACTTCTAAGCTACAGTGGAACCTGGGTTCTCGACCATAATCCGTTCCAGAACCCTGTTCGAAAACCGATTTGGTCGATCACCGAAAATCGTTTTTCCCATTAAAAGTCATGTTAAGTCGTTTTAATCCGTTCCAACACCCTGAATGTTTAACATGAAGCTAACCCAGGCTAATCGTACGTTCGCGTTAGCGTAATCTTCCGTACGAAAGATGACGCTAACATGAACGTGTAAAAATAAAAAAAGGATTATGAATAGGATTTCTTACCTTTGTGGTGGACGGTGGGGAGAGAAAAATCATCAAAAGTTTTTCAACCTCTTCCAAAACTTGCGGCAGTTGCTCGCTTATAGCGCTAACTTCCTTAGCCGCATCACTCGATTTCACAGCCTCCTTATTCTTTACTATCGTACTGATAGTAGATTTAGCCACGCTGTATTCACTAGCAAGATCGGAAATTCGTACACCTCTTTCATATTTAGCTATTATGTCTTTCTTAAAGGCAATAGTTTTACGAACAACTTGTCTTTTTTCACCTGTCCTGCTCGCACCGACCTTCTTCGGAGGCATAATTAGGGGCTAAAACACCCGTACGCCGCTCAGCATCGCACCCTAGCGTACCGGCGTTCGAACTCCGATTTTTTGACCGAACAGCGAAGCAAGAATTTCCCGAAATTTTTGGTCGAACACCGATTTGTCCGAACTGAGAGACGTTCGAAAACCGACGTTCACTGTATTTTCATATTTGACAACCATTACCTTCTTTGATTGGATTGTTGTCATCAGTTTTCCACTTCTCCTTTCCCTTATCACTTACTTTTCATAACCCATTATCAAGTGCAGAAAAAGGAAAGAAAACCAACAAAATCACAAAAAATTTAGACGTGGTTCTCTCGCATTGACTGAACAGGTATAAGAGATCAAGTAGGGCATGATCGCCATCTACTCTTAAGGAGTGTCATTGACCCTCTTTTATTTTCTTTTTAGGATTTTATTAAAACAAAGGCCCACAGCCCACTAAAACGGGTAAACGAGCCACTTTTGGCTCCCGAGCCACGAGCTGGTAAACACTACACTAGAGGTTACAGACACATTAAGTTTTATTCTACAATCAAGAGGACTGTCAGATTAATTTGGGATATTAATCTTTGGCTGATATGAGAGTCAAGGAAGACCCACTCCTCTGAATGACTCCTCTTTCTCACCGTGGCCCGGTGACGCGATTCTTTTTATTAGAAGAAGTCAAGCAGTTGTAAAAACATACCATGATGAGTTTCCTGTACCCTTCAAAATAAAGACTGAAAGTATGCGTGTTTTTAAACAGAATCATATAAAAGAGTAGAAAAATAGAGAACAGAGAATAAAAAACAGTATGAAAGCAAGTATATTCCATCAGAGCCATTTGTAACGTGAGTAACTGAGAAAATTACAAATAACTAAATGTAATATACCTTACAGGACTCAAAAAGCAAAAACAATTATTTAAACATGAAGATATCTTTATTATATTTAATGACATTGTAATAATCTCTCTAAGCAAAGTGCTCTTTAATGTTACATTTTACACAGATGACTAGTACCGCTCAGAATAGCAAAATGTCAAAGACGTTTTTGACTTGTGTATTTACAGTATTCATAATTCAAAGAAGTTAAAAAGGAAGCGATGGTGACATAAAAGTTTCCCTTGGCCCTGTGGTCCATGTTTTATTGCCACGACGACTCCCGGGATGTCAGGACTGCAAGACACAAAAACAAGTCGGGATAACCATCCCTTGATTTTAACAACAACACGGAACAGATTGCTTCGTCCATTATTGGACAAAATTGTGTTAAACACAAGATAGAAACAAAGATTTCAAAATGAAATCAACCAGCAGAGAAGAGTGCCTGAACTCGTGGATTATTGGAGTCGAGCTTGACATAAGGAGAACGCGTTAGTTTAAAACGGAGGTTGACAGGTATGCATACAAACTAATGTCAGATGCCGTTAACCACAGGGGAAGGAACACTATGGCGAGGACAGCGGAGAGCAGTGTTCGCGTCAATTTTAAGAAGACTTACTTTGAATAATGGTAAAAATGTCAAGCACTTACAAGTACAAAATCCAAGCAATTTTCAATCCTTTAAAACACAACTTCAAGCACCCTTAACAAATCTGAATATTATGCAATATATCTATGTGTTCAATAATCAATATGGCATATATTTATCCATTAACTTCTACATATGGCACTTTATTGTATGGAGTATAGATACTCCATACAATTAAAGTACCGTATTTTCCGCACTATAAGGCGCACCTAAAAGTCTTAATTTTTTTCAAAAGCTGACCATGCGCCTTATAATACAGTGCGCCTTATATATGGCTCAATATTAAGTCGCAAGGTCTCGCAACTTACGCAACAGCCGCCGACTCCATTTTCCCCCGAACGTGGAGTAGCCCGCGGTGTATGCTGGGATTTATATACCGGCGTTTCATTGGCTAACCAATGTGTCAATCATCATTTGAATCCATCACTATTGGCTAAAGTTATTCGGAGGTCAAGGGGGCGGATCCTTTTTATCATTTACAGGCTGGCATTGGCTTAAACGGCAAAACAAAGCCTGCAATTGGCCGAAAAAGATGTGTCAATCATCAGTTGAATCGATCACTATTGGCTAAAGTTATTCGGAGGTCAAGGGGCGGATCCTTTTTATCATTTACAGGCTGGCATAGGCTTAAGTGGCAAAACAAAGCCTGCAATTGGTCGAAAAAGATGAGTATGAATAGCACGTGGTTGACGGCATAGAGAAAGCATTTTTTACTATTCTGTATTTGTAAATATTTTATTCTCCTGGATTTACTACACTCTCGGATATAAGAGGACCATGGCTGCACATTATTATTGAACACAACGACTTCGGTGAGCTACTCCGGCTATATATTTTCCCTGTATCCTGTTTCAGACTGAACTCGATGTTTCTGTTATAAGCGCTGCAGATAATGGATGAAATGGAGTGTCTATTTTTAAATTAAACTCAATTCCAAGTGTTTATTGTCATATGCACAGTAAAGTTGCGAGCGAAAAAGAAAATAGAAACTAAGGAATGGTTGGCATTTCTTGAATCCCAAGACTTTAACCTTCCAAATGATATTTGGAACGATGCATTTGAGTGACATCGTACGGACACCGCATCCGTACGTGTCTACGACACGTATTTGCTTCTTTGCAAGCTTTGGGAATGTTAAGCGGGTAAGAAGTTTGACTCAACTATTTTACGGTTTTGTCGACGTTCCCATTGTAGCGCCTTATAATCCGGTGCGCCTTATGTATGTCAAATATAGGACCAAAAACTATTTTTTGGGGGTGCGCCCTATAACCCGGTGCGCCCTATAGTGCGGAAAATACGGTAAATCAACCAGGCACATTCACAACAAGCTTGGAAGAATCAAGGTCAAATGTTATTTGCAACAAGGGCAAACAACGCTGCACATTCACAACAAGCTAAGAAAAATCAAAGAGCTTACACCTTGGTCTCTTTGCACGTTTTCAAGACCATAGCCTTTGTTTTTTTTTTAAAAAAGGTTAAGAGCGTATGCTTCAGTTGAAATATAGAGCAGAAATCCTTCTTAGTGACGTGCAAAAAGATCAAAGTTTTACACAGGATAAGAATGGCAAAGTGCAAAACATGCAGAGCCCTCCGCAAAAGGCTCTTGCTCTTTGGATTATCACCAAAGTACAAGGCTTAAGAGATCGGACGCTGCCCCCCCCCCTCGCACAATTTTACTGATCATAAAGAAAGTCAATCATTTGAGCACATTTGTTTGTGGCCATACAGCAGAAAAGTCAGTTGGGCAATTGTGGGAAATATTTTAACACCCTGGCCAAAAGTTACCCGTGATTTTGTTTTTTGTACGCATTATTTTCTAAGCTGAAGTTATATAAAAGATTGGTAGAGAGCAGGGGTGTCGATCTCATTTGAACTCGGGGGCCACACGATAGAACAAACATTCTGTCCGGGGGCCGGACTAGTAGATTAAACAGAAAGAGATAAATAAATAAGAGAAAGGGGGAGGGAAAAGGAGAGAGGGCGAGACAAAGAAAAAAAAGAGAGAGAGGGAGAGAGCGTGAGAAACAAAAGATAAAAATTCGTGAGAGTGGGGAAAAGAAAGGGAGAGGAATAGAAAGACAGAAGGAGAGAAAAGAAAGCACAAAGGGTAGGAAGAGAGAAAGAGAAAAGGAAAAAAGGAAGTTAGAGCAAAAGAGGTTAAAAGACACAGAGAGAGAAATAGACAAAGAGCAACAAAGGAAGAGAAAAAGAGAGACACAGAGAGTGAAAGAGACAGAGACAGAGTGGGAGGTAAGGGGTGGAAAAGAGAGAGAGAAATAAATAAATACAAGTACTGCGTCTTTGTTCGAGGCACCTTTCTATGGCAACATCAAGTTGACATATTTCAACTTGCAGCTTGTTTTTCTCTTGCGCTTCTCTAAGTGTTGTCTCGCGGGCCGGATTCAATCCCTTAGCGGGCCTGATCTTGTTTTTCTGTCCTGGCTTTCCCGCCTGGAGTTTTTAACAGATCTTCTGATGCACGGGTGTCAAAAAGGCGGAGCAAATGCGGGCTGACGGGAAGTGGGGTAAAGGTGAGTGAGACTTGTTGTCGCGGCGGACAATAGTGGATATATATTTTTCCCACCCTTACCTTTGGAAATAGACTTTTTTTTCCTTGGATTAGTTTCAACGGGCACCCGGACTCTGCAGGTCTGCATCAAACCGTAAGTACCGGTATCATTTAATGTTCACTTTGCTGGCTGTGGTTTTTGGACTGTGTACTTTATATTCAGTTACAATCGCGGGACTCAAAGCCGGGTTTGGGCAAATTTTGTGATTGTGTTACATGTTTTAATGTGGGCGCATGCGGCTTATATATAGGTGCGGCTTGTGTAAGTACAAAATCGGTTTTCCTCTTGAAATGTGATGGGTGCGGCTTATAATCAGGTGCGCTCTATAGCCCGGAATTTACGGTAATATTATTTTGTTGTTGACTCATTGTTTTTGTCCTGTTTTTATTTTAATGTTCGAAATAAAAGTATTCATTCAATGTTAAATTGGAGGGGATTGATATATAAAAGCAGTTGAGCAATAGCAGGAACCTCCACCTTGCAAAAAGTTTCCAGAACCCAACACCAAAAAACAAGCCGGGAAGGGAAAAAGGAAGGAGGAGGGTCAACAGTTCCAGGGTGCAGGCAGAAGAGGGGCGTAACGGGACGGGCGTAACGGGACGGGCGTAACGGGACGGGCGTAATGGGACGGGCGTAACGGGACGGGCGTGGGAGGCAAGAGGTTCTCACACATACACACCCTCGGGGTTGAGGCTGGACACCAGGGGGTGCTGTAAGTTACGCGGATGCCCCAAGAATTGCTTGGCAGTCGGTCGAGGCGGCGATTCCGCTAAAATAAAAACAGAAATATGTCAGGCGACATCTTGACAACATGAAATACGCCCAGGGTTGGGTAGGGTTACTTTAACGTGATTACTTTCAATTACTTTTGGTTGACTCCAATACCAAATATGCCAGTAAAGACAAAAATATGAATAAAAATACCGTAAATTCCGGACTATAAGCCGCTACTTTTTTCCCAAATGTTCAGCCCTGCGGCTCATTCAGTGAAGCGGCCAGTTTATAGAATTTTTCTAACTGCCGCCAGCGGCACTCGAGTACAACAGGTAAGATTTAGACCGGTGGAATAGGTGCGCCGAGGTAGACGGCATCCTCTTAGTTTGTCAGTCTGACAAAGGTTCTTTCCGATAATGAGGAAGTCGCCCTTGATGGCGGCAGTTATAAGGAGAAAGATGAGGACGGTTAACCGTGTTTACTACAGGTACGGTATGTTTTTTTTAACAGAGCTGTTTACTGTGTTGCGAGTGTGTTGCTAGTAGCGTTTTGCTACCCTTTACAGGCACGGTTTGGGATGAAAGTTATAATATTATTAAAGCTTTGAAAACTCTCTTGGTGTACAGTCTTTCTTCGTAAATATGTGTAACCATGTATAATATGTATTTGCAACTGTTTATTTTTGTAATGTATTTATTTTAGAGACTTTTTCTGATATGTTTTCTACGAGCGAATCAGAAAGAACTGGGCGGAGCAAACGTGGGCTGACGGGAAGTGGGGTGAAGCTGAGTTAAATCTGTTTGTTGTTGCAGCGGACAATAGTGGATACCGGGATATATTTTTCCCACCCTTAACTTTGGAAATATACATTTTTTTTCATTGGATTACTTTCAACATGACTCGGACTTTAAAGGTCTGCAGTAAATTCTAATTACAGGTATCATTTTTCGTTCATGTTGCCGATTGTGGTGTTTGGATTGTATACTATATCGTGTCACGTAGTCAAATTTGAGATCAGCTTTTGACTTTGCTACATGTTTTAATGTGGGCGCATGCGGCTTATATACAGGTGCGGCTTGTGTAAGGACAAAACCAATAATGCCCGTAAAATGTAGTGCGTGCGGCTTATGATCAGGTGCACCGGATTTTAAGGTACTACATTTTGTGCAGGCTCAGGGAGTAATGGAATACATGGCCAACATCAAAAATGATGTTGGCAAGCTGTTTGGATTTATTTTCATTTTGTTTCTGTCGCATTTGATGTTAGTTTTGCCGGAGATCAAAGAGATCAAAGCCAGTAGAGAAAGCTTACCACGTGTTGTGAGTC
This sequence comes from Urocampus carinirostris, assembly GCF_059441175.1. Lineage (NCBI taxonomy): Eukaryota > Metazoa > Chordata > Actinopteri > Syngnathiformes > Syngnathidae > Urocampus > Urocampus carinirostris. The sequence goes on from NC_142355.1 coordinate 1,736,155, forward strand.
ATCATTTTATTCCTATTTAGTTTCTTTTGTCTTTTATTAGCATATTTGGTATAGGAGTCATCCGAAAGTAATTGAAAATAATCAAGTTAAAGTAACCCAACCCTAAATACGCCCGACTTGCGGCCTTACTGCCATTGGTGTATCCGTCCTGGAGAAGATGTGCAAGTTCTAACTGCTCCAGTTGCTCTTGGAGGTCCATGCGGGAATGACTTTGTGCAGGCAGCACGCCGGCTTGTTGAATAAATTGCTGCAAGTTGCACTGGCGTAGCTCCTTGTTTAGCTCCTCCAGCTCATCCTGTTTGGCCTGAGAGGACGGGCGGGGGGGTCACAAAAATAAAGGGTAACATAAGAGAAGACGGCACACGGTGCCAAAGTCAAGAACAGTTTATCGATTTAAAAGTGCTGCGCGTAATTTGAAACTCAGTGACTATTTGCTGCCATTGCTTGGCTTAAAGTCGCGATCGTGGCAGAGACCCCTCCCTACTTTAGGCTTTGGTTATTGCTGGTTCATTGCTTTGCGGATGTTAAATTGAATTTCTTTATTGTCATTGATACCAACAAATGGTGCATTGTGTTCTGAGCAGACAGCACACAGGAAATGCTATCAGGGGGAGGTCTATCAATCTATCTACCTTGGTCATATTCCTCAAGAGGGGCGACTGACAGCGATACAAACACATACAATAACAAAGAAAATAAAAGCAAAAAATACACACAAAAATGTTTGGACCAGGGCCAACCAAAATGCCCAAACACCCAAACAAGTTAGGCACCTAAGTTGGTCATGCTTCCGTCCCTCCAGATGAAACGGGACACAAGAAAGCGGCCGTGTTACTCGGGTCAGGGTGACACAACAGTCTTCTGTTCAACAGCAGGGGCCGACAGCTTTCGCTAGTTTACCCCTGCCGCATCATATGAGTGCCCTGCCCATCCCTTTAAACATGTCTAAACATCCCACTATCCTTTTACAACACCTCTCCACTCATTCCTATCACCAACAAGAGCTCTAGCTTACATTATATTTCGACCTCGTTCCTGCAGTGCACTCATAACCCCATCCATCCACGTCTATCGCGGCCTTCTTCTTGGTCTCCTTCCATTGACTTCTGCTCTGTAGATCCTCTTCAACATTCGCTCCTCATCCATCCTCTCCATGTGTCCAAACCAACCGAGTATTCTCTCTCAGTTCCACGACTACTCCAGTTCTGTCTCTCACATTTTCAGTTCTCAATCTATCCAGTCCTGTCACTCCCAACATACTCCTCAAACACTTCATCTCAAAAACATTTAATTTCCTTCTTAAATCTGCGTTCAGGCTCCAAGTCTCTGCACCAAACAACAAAGTCGGCACCGTCATGCTCTCATACGGTCCCCTCTTAACATCCATACTCATACTCACCTCAGAGCACCCAAAACCTTGCTTCCTTGATTCACTCCATTCCACCAACTGCAGCCACATCACAACCCAAGCACCTAAAGCTTTCAACTTCTTCCAGCACCCGTCCATGCAACCTTATTTCTAACGCCAAACGATTAACCTAATGGTGGTAAAAGCAAAAATGCTCCATTTGCATTGTACAAGTTACAATTACAATTTTGTTAGTACGCATTTCCTAAAAAATGCACAGTGGAAATATAGTAGCCTGATACGTTGGTTGACCTTGGTGAGCTGTGTACTGTATTTTAGTGGATGGAGATGAAATGACAAGGAGTTGTTCTCAGAACATCGATCAGAGTCCTCCAAGGGAATGACTTGCTGAAAAGCAAATGAGCTCATAATTCATTTTTAAGCATTTGGCAACAGCTTAGCACACCCACTCATTCAGGACAAAATCATTAATTCAGAAACAGTTGACTAAAAGTTACAGTCCCTAGCGAAAGTATTGATTAGCCAAGAACTTCAAGGTAAAAATTTGTTTGTAATAACCAACAATCAGGGTTGGGTAGGGTTACTTTAACTGGATTACTTTCAATGACTTTTGGATGACTCCAATACCAAATATGCTAATAAAAGACCAAAGAAACTAAATATGAATGAAATGATGACTCACAACACGTGGTAAGCTTTTTCTCCTGGCTTTGATCTCTTTGATCTCCGACAAAATCTAGATCAAAGCGGCGCTGCCATGAGCTGCTGCCTTTTCCAGCAGCTGCCCTATTGTTTTATTGTCTGCTCCTATCTTCGGTGTTTTTCATCCCGTTTTGACAACTACACTATTTATTACTTCTATCCTATGGACATGGGTTTTAGCACACGAAAATGTGTTTATTCAAGGAATCAACTCCTTGCCCTGAAGAATTCTCGTGCCGGCGTGATGAAGGGGCCTATCGTGGAAGAAGAGCCGGAGCTAGCTAAGCGGCGTTATAAGTCTTCGGTACCATCCGTAATCATGGTAAATGTGAACTCACTACCAAATAAGACCAACGAGTGCTGGTGGAAAACATCGAAGCGCAGTTGCTGTGTTTTGCGGAAATGTGGCTCACGTTTAGCACCCCGGACGCTAACGTGTAGCCACCCGGAGCTACCCGGAGCAATACGGCTTCAGCGCCGCTATACAGAGACACGAAAGCCGGGGGGAATCGGAGAGGAGGCGGACTTGCTAACACGAGGTGGTGTATCCCTGGATTTCCATAAAGAAAAGATTTCCATCTGCCGCAGGGATGTCGAACTTTTGGACTAGCGTGACGTCATCCACTCCACTACAAGCACCCCTAGGGCATCATGTTAATCTGTTAATAAACAACGGGGTAGACTGCTGGAAGTGTGAATTTCCCTACGGGGATGAATTGAAGTATCTATCTATCTATCTATCTAAAACGAACATCAAATGCGACAGAAACAAAATGAAAATCAATCCAAACAGCTTGCCAACATCATTTTTGCCGTTCCATGTATTCGGTTACTCCCCAAGCCTGCACAAAATGGAGTCATTTTATTCCTATTGAGTTTCTTTTGTCTTTTATGAGCATATTTGGTATTGGAGTCATCCAAAAGTAATTGAAAGTAATCCAGTTAAAGTAACCCTACCCAACCCTGCCAACAATACCCGAGACACAACTGTGAAGTGGGACCAAATTATTTCATCATTTTATGAAATATTTACCACAAAAAAAAAAAAACTAAAAAGAAGATGTTCCGAAGAAATTGCACCCCGGGTCTCTCTGCCCAGCCAGCTGACTCGAGGAGTTCCCTGCTGAAGTTTGAATGATCCAATGTCGACCTAAATGACTAACAATGGCAGATAGCATTGAGTCTCAGCTTAAATGCACACGTTCAGTGATGGACTCAGGCAGCATTACGAAGACCGAAGAACACACCAAGCAGGTCCGGGATAAAGTTGTGAAAAACTTTAAAGACGGAATGAGATACAAGAGGATTTCGCAAAATTGACACATCTCTCAGAGCACTGTGCGAGCAATCATATCAAAATGAAGAGGGCATAAAAACACTGCAAAGTACCTACCACAACCTCATAAAATTTGGTCCCAAACATGGAAAAAAACCAAGAAACCCATGATAACATGAGATAACGTGCAGGTATACACAGCTGAGGTGGGAAAATCTGTGCATAACTAATAGCGAAGTTTAAATAAATCTGTCCCGTCTGGCAAGAAGAAAACTCTTTCTGAAATAATATCAAAAAAGCTCGGTTTTTCATTTACAAGAACACACGGAACCTAGCTCAAGACATTCCCAGAAGCCTAAAGTACTAGTGTGTAAATTCTCAGGAAAATCGGTTCAGCCGTTTTGGAGCCTATAAGCCACATACAAACACACGCACACAAACATACACATACTAAATGCAAATCGGGATTTATATATTAGTCTAGACGAGTTAACTCTACATCCAGACTACATCTGGTAGAGATACCCAAAAAGACTTGTGGCTGTGATCAATGTTCCCTCTAATTTTCACACAAAGTCGGTGAGCAACGCTTGAAACAACAGTTGGCAACAGCAATCCCAAGTGTGGCAACTAAATCATTATCAAACACGTGCAAAACTTGACATCACGTTACATTTTGCTGAGTTTCCGGCAATGCGAATTTTTTTTTCACTTTTGAATGAATTGACTCATGTATTATTGCAAAGGTTGTAAGGCCTACAAATGTCATTTGTTTTTACAATTCTTTCACAAGATTTCCATTTCTTTTTTTTCCTGATATATTTTGTTGCAAAATACTAACATTTTTGGGGGCTTATTTAGTCGGTCGCACGATACACAACTGTATTTAATCACATTTTTTTTAGTGGAAGTACAATGTTGGCAACAAGATTGACTTGATATCATTGGAAATTATTCGAATGCGACACAAACTTTTTCTTCTTTTTCCCAGTTTTTTTTTCTACTTTTTAAAAAATTCCTTATAAAAAAATGTCATCGTGTTTATTTTTTCCTAGCTGTTACTTTTTTCTTTTTGTTCTCTATTTACTTTTTTCCTTTGTTTCGTTCTTTTCTTTTTTTTCTGGCTTTTTTCAAAATGTTTCCTTCTTTTTTCCCTCTTCCTTTTGTTTCTTTTTTTCCTCAGCTTTTCACTACTTTTTCATTTTGGGATTTTGTGCACAATTTTACATAATATTTGGTCGTGTAGGGATTAAAGAGGCAAAAACAACCTGAAGAGCCGTTTAGGACCCGAAAGAGCCGGTTCCTTTTAGTGAGCCGAGCCGAAGAAGCCAGTTCTCGACAAACTCTACTAACTATACTCAACTTCGTTCTACTTCGACCTTGACTTCTACATACTGCATTTAGAACACAGCGTCAGGGGAACCCTTGTATTTTTACCTTCATGCACTGTAACTGACTTAATTCCCTTCTTAATGAGCAATTTTGAGCCCTGATTTTTGTGAGCCGGCTAGATTTTATTGTGCTCGGAAAAGCTCTGGGTAGTGTACAATTGCGCACACACGCAGCTTAGAGGGAACATCGGCTGTGATCGAAGCGAAAGGAGGTTGTACAAAGTATTAACATAAAGGGGGGCAATATATTTGCAATGTCGATTTTGATTGGGTTTTTTTTTGGTAGCACAATATGAAATGTTGAATACATTTGGTGTCTTTTCACGATTGTGTCTCACCTGTTGATTCTGAAAAAAATAATTTTGAGTTTTTTTTCTTCTATAAGTTGGAAACTACATTTCCCATGTATCGTAAATTCCAGACTATTAGCCGCTACTTTTTCCCAAATGTTTAGCCCAGACATGGGACCAAGTCACACATGTGCAAGTCTCAAGTAAGTCTCAAGTCTTCACCTTCAAGTCCCAAGTAAGTCCCAAGTATTTTTTTCTTGGGCAAGTCAAGTCACAAGTCAAGTCCCGAGTCTTAGATTGCCAAGTCCAAGTCAAGTCACAAGTCATAAAAACAGCGACTCGAGTCGACTCGAGTCCAAGTCACTAAGTCTCAAGTCCCCTTTAGCCCTGCGGCTTATTCAGTGAAGCGGCCAATTTATGTCATTTTTCTAACGGCCACCAGCGGCGCTGGAGTATAAAAGGTAAGATTAAGACCAGTAGAATACGTGCGCCAGGAAAGACTGCAACCTCTAAGTTTATGCATACATTGTCTGTAAAGGAAGGGTACGTTCCGATAATGAGGAAGGCGCCCTTGATGGCGATAGTTATGAGGAGGAAGTTGAGGACGATCTACCGTGAATTTCACAATTACGGGACACTTTCTTTTGACAGACACGTTTGATGCATTGCGAACGTGATCCTACTAGCGTGTTGGTTCCTTTCACAGGCACGGTTTGGGATGAAAGTTATAATATTATTATTAAAGCTTTGAAAACTCTCTCGGTGTACCGTCTTTCTTCGTAAATATGTGTAACCATGTATAATATGTATTTGCAACTGTATATTTCTGTAATGTATTTATTTTAGAGATGTATTCCGTTATGTGTTCTACGAGCGAATCAAAAAGAAGGGGCGGAGCAAACGCGGGCTGATGGGAAGTGGGGTAAAGCTGAGTTACCGGTAGATCTGTCTGTTGTCACAGCGGACAATAGTGGTTATTTATTTTTCCCACCCTTAACTTTGGAAATCTACGTTTTGTTTCCTTGGATTACTTTCAACGGGACCCGGACTTTACAAGTCTGCATCATATGTTAATTACGGGTATCATTTTCCATTCATGATGCCGATTGTGGTTCTAAGATTGTCTACTACTTATTTAGTTACCATCCTGGAACTTACAGCCTGGTCTGGGTTAAACTTGTGATTGTGTCACAAGTTTTAATGTGTGCGCACGCGGGTTGTACAAAGGTGCGGCTTAAGTACAAAAGTGTCAAATCACTAAAAAAGTGGTGGATGCGGCTTATAATCAGGTGCGCTCTATAGTCCGGATTTTACGGAATTTTTAATTTTCTTCCACGTGAGACCATCTATCGAAATTTGAGGAGCAACAAACTCGAGTTGCTTATGTCATCCCCTCTATTTGCATTGCAGGTTCCAACCTGTGCTTTTGCATTGTGTGGCCTCTCCGACATAGATACCAGAGTCTCCGGTTTCCTACGGAGAAAAATTCAAACCGGCTTAGGCCTTTATTGACACAGCCGCACCCATTCTTCGTCACTCAATAAATAAGTACTTTCAGATAAGCCGCAACATGTCCAAAAATGTCAAGCTCTCAAGCTCTGGTGCCACAAAACACGTGTCTTTAATCTTGTTTCTGTACAGTACAAAAATCACCAGATAGGCTCATCTGTAATATACTCATGGGTGTGTCGTAAAAACATGTTTACAAAATGAGACCTGAAAAAAACTGACACTGATTCATATTTCTGTCGTAAAAAGTCATAATATTTTCATATGTTAGATTCGGAGTTCATGAAAATGGATTGAGAGTTGTTACATACCTGTCAAGCTGTACGTTTTTGCCGTTTAAGTAGGTTTATTATGCATTTTAAGACGTGTGCGACGTACGAGAAATTATGTACGGAAAAACGCAAATTTGTCAAATATGGGTACCATCCGGTAGACACCGACTATCACGAAAAGGCAAATCAGTCAAGTCAAACGAGTTTGCCGCAGTAGCCTCAATCTCGGTATCGTTTATTTTTCGTTGCCAACGAAGCGAGCGGTTTGATGATACTGTGCGCATGCGTCTGCCGCCTGGAGATTTCCCATCATGCAGCCACATCACAACTGCATTCCGTGGTAGTTGTGTAGTGAAAGGAAGTCCGTCTCTTTTTAGAGAAGCGGCTTTTTCGGCTCAACTCATTAAAGAGAGCCGGCTCTCAAACGGCTCACTTGCTTTGATGCATTATAGTACGAATTATTATGTTGTATAAAGAAGTTAAGAACAAAAATAAGTATAAAAGGAGAAAATTAAAAAAAGAAAGGTTTGTGGTTATCCCTTTAATCAGTATATCGCCAACAATAATTTAACGCAGAAAATGAAATGAAATGATCTGCATTTATATAGCGCTTTTCAAGTCAAGACTTCCCAAAGCGCTTTACAGTGTGCTTCACATTTCCCTATAGCGGCCGTGCAGCCATGTAAGGCGCTAACCGGCTTATTGGGGGTATCAGGGGTTCAGTGTCTTACCCAAGGACACTTCGACATGTACGCGGAGGAGCCGGGATTCGAACTGCGATCTCTTGATCCCAAGACGAGCGCTCTACCTCCTGATATGAATTAGTAATTTAAATAAGAAAATGTATTATTCTACTTAATTCTATTTGCATGTTTTTTCCATCTACAGTGAACGCCCAAACTACTCAATTTTTGAACTTTTTTTATGATAAACCTCATTCATGTCGAGCAACTCAGGATCTCACAACAAAATGTTGATTTCCAATATATATGACATAACACATGTACAATATAACATGTTAAACTACATGAATAAACATGTTTGAAAAAAAATTATGGTGTAAGATTATTTTGTATTTCGTAAGGGAAAATACGACAGTTTGTAAGGGCATGGAGCCCTGCAGGTTGACAGGTATGTATTTCTGTAGTAAAAAGTCATAATATTTTCATATGTTAGTTTCTGAGTTCATGAAAATGGATCAAAAGTTGTTAGTTTAGTACATAAATGAATAAACTTGTCATTCTATACTTTATATTTAGTTATGTCTGCTGCAGTGCACATGGAAGAGAGGAATACATTTCACAATCTAGGTAGAAAAGGGACTGTTCTAATATAGATTGTTGAAAAAACAGGAATAAAAAATGCAGGGCTATAACACTGGTCCACATTTTAGAAATTGCATAAACAGATGTCTGCATATGCTGTCATTTATTTGTAAAGTTACACAACACAATATCTTAATAATTAGAATACCGTATTTTCCGCACTATAAGGCGCACCGGGTTATAGGGCGCACCCCAAAAAATAGTTTTTGGTCTTATATTTTCCATACATAAGGCGCACCGCATTATAAGGCGCTACAATGGGAACGAGGACAAAACAGTCAGATAGTTCAGTCCAACTTATTAACATTCCCAAAGCTTGCAAAGAAGCAAATACGTGTCGAAGACACGTGCGGATGCGGTGTCCGTACGATGTCACTCAAATGCATCATTTCAAATATCATTCGGAAGGTTAAAGTCTTGGGATTCAAGAAATGCCAACCATTCCTGAGTTTCTATTTTCTTTTTCGCTCGCAACTTTACTCTGCATATGACAATAAACACTTGGAATTGAGTTGAATTTAAAAATAGACACTCCATTCCATCCATTATCTGCACCGCTTATCACAGAAACATCGAGTTCAGTCTGAAACAAGATACAGGGAAAATATATAGCCGGAGTAGCTCACCGAAGTCGTTGTGTTCAATAATAATGTGCAGCCATGGTCCTCTTATATCCGTGAGTGTAGTAAATCCAGGAGAGTAAAATATTTACAAATACAGAATGGTTTCCTCTATGCCGTAGACAACCGAAAAGCTATTCACATTCATCTTTTTCGGCCAATTGCAGGCTTTGTTTTGCCGCTTTAGCCTATGCCAGCCTGTAAATGATAAAAAGGATCCGCCCCCTTTACCTCCGAATAACTTAAGCCAATAGTGATCGATTCAACTGATGATTGATTGCCACAAAATTGTCATTATTACCCGATTACTTTTTCTTAACAAAGATTTACTGCACTCCAAACTTTTCGGGGATGCACGCTGATTTGAGACGATGCGTCCCCAGCAAAAATTATGCTTCTAGGACGCAGGGACGCGGGCAAACGAGAACACTGATGGAGTGGGTGGAAAGTTGTTGGAAGCATTGAAGAGTTTTGATGTGAACAGCAGAGCATGTGTAAGAGTAGGGAGTGAGACAAGTGAGTGGTTCCCTGTGTTGACTGGTGTGAGACAGGGGTGTGTGATGTCACCATGGCTGTTTAATGTGTACGTGGATGGCGTGGTGAGAGAGGTGAATGCAAGAGTATTTGGCAGAGGTGTAGAGATGATGGACAACAGTGGAACGGTGTGGCAGGTAAGTCAGTTGTTGTTTGCAGATGACACAGCGCTTGTGGCTGATTCTGAGGAAACATTGAGAAGGTTGGTAATGGAGTTTGGAAGAATGATGTGAAGTTATGTGTCAATGTTGGGAAGAGTAAGATGATGAAGTGTTCAGTGATGGAGTGGGCATGGCGTTAGAAATAAGGTTGCATGGACAGGAGCTGGAAGAAGTTGAAAGTTTTAGGGACTTGGGTTGTGATGTGGCTGCGATTTCTTGAAAATAAGTGAAAAGACGCATTTGAGTGATTTCTGACATCGTACAGACGTTCCCGTATTTACTTATTTGCGAGCCGTCGGAATGCTAAGGGCTTAATAAGTTTGACTGAACTATCTGACCGTTTTGTCGACGTTCCCCCTGTAGCGTCTTATAGTCGGTGCGCCTTATGTATGGAAAATATAAGACAAAAAAATATGCGCCTTGTAGTTGTGAAAATACGGTAATTTCTAGGAAATTGAAGTTGTAACTGTTGATGTTTTAGTGATCGACTAAGACTAATTTCCCTCCAAAAAAATCACAACCAGGTTATAGCATAGTAACAGTATAATATTAACAAGAGTCAGATACGTGTTTATTTTAGAAAAGAGTCTTAAACTGGTAGAGAATGGCTTTCCTAGTATTTAAATATGTATTATGAAGCCACGGGCAGTTCAAACTGTGTTCTTATGAGTAAAGGATTTTGTACATTTTACTATAAAGGATTTTGTACGATCAAATACAAATTACATTTAATTGCAAAAGATATTCACTGGCTGGGCTGTGGGGAAGGTCAGTGCAACCTCGTGGAGAATGATGTTTACAGAAACAGCGGGGAACTGGGACATAGGGCTTATAAGATAATCAGCACTTCTCGACGCAGAGGGGCCCCGGTGAAGTAGAAACGCTCGGGGATGTTTTGACCATTTCAGACATCGAGGCGAGGTGTTTGGAGCCACGTGGGGGCTTTGATGGCACGCCCATGGGAGGAGCCGGCACACCAGCTTGCGGAAAAAACGTGGGCCGAGAGAAGGAAGCAGAAGATCGAGAGAGGAGGCTTGACGGAGACTCGAGCGACACTAATTCGGCCATCTGTTAGACGGAGTTCACTTAGTTAAATTGTTTAAGAAATTAAATCTGCCCCCGTGTGGAAATGCCGGTCTCTTGTTCAGTTTTCCATCAAGAAACGAGCGCGCATCGTTAGGTGAATGTAAGTTGTGTTTGGTTAATGGTACATTTTAATGTTTAATTCCTAACAGGAGCAAGATCTAAAGATTGTTGCGTTCAATGCGTGTCTGGGCCAATATACTAATTTGGAAACTGTAAAGAGTATAATAGAAAGAAAATCAGTATCATCGTCTTCAGAGTGACATATATGACAAACCAATCTCGAAATATGTATGCGGTTTTGGTTGACTTTTTCATGCAGACCAGTGTTTTGCCTTTACAGCCCCTTTTCTACAACTATAGCCTCTCTCCTTACCTGCAGCAGAGACTCGGTCTTCCCCAGAGCCTTATCAGTCTCAGAGACGTACTCCTCAAGCTCGTCTCCACGTTTCTCCAGGTCGTGGAGCTCCGCTTTCATGGCATCGAGGGATTCCTCCGGCCCTTCACTTTTGGTTTCCGTCTGACTCTCCCGTTGGATTTCTTGCTCGAGCTTGGTCGAGCGCACCGAGAACTCATGGAGCCGCCTCCCGCAGTCGTCGAGCTTCGCGTGGAGGTCTCCCAGTCTCCTTCTCATTCCTTGCTCCCGCTCAGTCTCAGCTTGTAACTCCTCTTCCCAGTATTGCTCATGCGCCAGCTCAGCATGGTTCATCCGCATGGTTTGCTCCAGGGTGTCGAGCTCCTCTTGGACGTGAGGGTGGAAGATGGATGAGGGAGATGGAGAAGGGTAGCGTCGCTCCCAAGTATTAGACTCGGTTTCAAGGCTTTCCAGTTGGACTTCAATGGCCTTCAGTCTCTCGTGTTGCTGAAGAACCGCCCTAAAGACCTCCTCTTTGGATGGGCCGGCTGTCGGCGATGGTGATGGAGCATGAAGAGATGCAGGGATGGGAGAAGAAGAAGGTGAGGCTCTCTGGTCTGGGGAATCTTGGGGGGACTTGTAATACTGCTTAGCTCTAGGAGAAGACGATGGGCCAAGGTTAAACGTGAAGGACTTCTTGGGTTGGCTGCGTTTTAAAACATCTGGCTCGGCAAACTTGGGCAAGGCTAAAGGACTTGATTTGTCTTGTTTGAAGCCAGACCCATCGCTGCTGCTGGGGCCGGTGCGACGCAGGAAGAACTGGACCTCGTTGCCGTGTTGGCCTAACTTGGCCAAAGACTCCAGAGGTTTTTCTGTGGCCAGTAACTGTCGCTCGGTATCCCGCAGACGTTGAATCAAGACATAGCGGCCAGTTTGACCTGGGAACAAAGGAAGAAAAATCCAGATGCATTGTTTGGGCAAACAACTGGTTCTCTTTGTAAAATGTTTGTAGCTAATTTGTACTTTTTACTCCTGATTGATCAAAGTCAGGGTATGTCTCTTCCATTCACTTCATTGTATGGGGAACATTAAGCAAACCACCTACCGAATTTCAAAATATATTTGAATAGTTACCGTATTTTCCGCACTATAGGGCGCACCGGGTTATAGGGCGCACCCCCAAAAAATAGTTTTTGGTCCTATATCTTCCATACATAAGGCGCACCGGATTATAAGGCGCTACAATGGGAATGTCGACAAAACAGTCAGATGATTCAGTCCAACTGATTACCCCCTTAACATTCCTAAAGCTTGCAAAGAAGCAAATACGTGTCGTAGACACGTGCGGATGCGGTGTCCGTAAGATCTCACTTAAATGCGTCATTTCAAATATCATTCGGAAGGTTAAAGTCTTGGAATTCAAGAAATGCCAACCATTCCTTAGTTTCTATTTTCTTTTTCGCTCGCAACTTTACTGTGCATATGACAATAAACACATGGAATTGAGTTTAATTCACTCAACTCATCACAGCAACATCAAGATCGTTCTAAAACACGATACCGGGAAAATATAAAGCCGCATAACTCACCTAAGTTCTCACGTTCAATAATGATACGCAATCATGGTCTTCTTACAACCGTGAGTGTAGTAAATCCAGGAGAGTCAAATATTTACAAATACAGACTAATGAAACATGTTTCTTTATGGCGTAGTCTAGCAAGCTTGCTATTGAGTCATCTTTTTCAGCCAATTGCAGGGTTTGTTTTGGCCCTCTAGCGTATCCGAGGCTCCCAATAACTTCAGCCAATAGCGATCGATTTAACGGATGATTGACACATCTTTTTCAGCCAATTGCAGGGTTTGTTTTGGCCCTCTAGCCAATCCGAGGCTCCGAATAACTTTAGCCAATAGCGATCGATTCAAACGATGATTGACACATTGGTTAGCCAATGAAACGCCGGTATATAAATCCCAGCATACACCGCGAACGACTTCGCCTTCGGGGGAAAATCGAGTCGGCGGCTGTTGCGTAAGTTGCGAGACCTTGCGAATTAATATTGATCCATAAATAAGGCGCACTGTATTATAAGGCGCATGGTCAGCTTTTGAAAAAAATTAGGACTTTTAGGTGCGCCTTATAGTGCGGAAAATACGGTACCTCCGATAATAACATGATGCCGAAATAGACTAAAAATGCCGAAATACACTTAAGTTTCAACAAGGGCCTTGAAATTCGGACAAACCACCCCTATGGCTCGGCAAGTAGCTCAAACTTGGAAGAAAGAGATTGCTAAATCTGGGTTTATGTTGTAAAATGCTTCTGCAGTGTATGGCTTGAATAAAGCAAGTTGATACATTAGCAGCCGGGCAGCACGGCGGCGCAGTGTGCGGCACAGTTCTGAGGTCATGAGTTCGAATCTCCTGTGTGGAGTTTGCATGTTCTCCCCGTGCTTGCGTGGGTTTACTCCGGGCACTCTGGTTTCCTCCCACATTCCAAAAACATGCATGTCAGGTTGATTGGCCTAACCGAAATCTCAGGTGAGTTGTTTGTCTCTATGTTGGCAACCAGTTCAGGGTGTCCCCTGCCCACTACCCGAAGACAGCTGGGATGGGCTCCAGCTCCCCCGCGACCCTACTGAGGATAAGCCGTGCAGATAATGGATGCAGGCTTCGATCCAAAAACGACCTCATGACAATCCACTGTAACTCTAAGTGCAAAGCAGGAACTTTAGGATTAAACATTATGCTCTTTGTTTTGTACGGAATTATTTTTTCCACTAATCCTAGCATTTTTCCCCAAAAGAGAAGGAGTATAATTGTGCTTGTATTTGTCAAGCTATTGCTTTCCCTGAGGTTAGTGAAATTGGGTTATTCGTCAACATTATTAACTCTTTGAATGCCAGTGATGTCACATAGCCATCAAGTATCTTTTTTTGATTGGAACAGGAAGAGAGATGCCGTGAAAATCTACAAAATGTCAGACAAAAGTTGGTAATGCCGCCAAATAAATAAATAAATAAATAAACTAGAAGCAGAAAAAGGACAAAATAGAAGCAATCGGTAGCTTAAATATTGTAGATGGTTTGTATGAAAAAGGAAAAAAAACGTCCAATGAGTTTTTGCAAGGTTTAACATTTACCAAGGTGAATCCACTACACACAAAAATGCGTTCATTCTAGGAATCAACTCCTTGCTCTGAAGAATTCTCGTGCCGGAGTGACGAGGGGGCCTATCGTGGATGGACAGCCGGAGCTAGCTATGCGACTAGCGGCGTTATAAGTCTTCGGTGCCGTCCGTAATCATGGTAAATGTGAACTCTCTACCAAATAAGACCGAGGAACTGGCTGTGCTGGTGAAAAACATCACAGCGCACTGGGAGTGCAGTTTGCTGTGTTTTACCGAAACCTGGCTCACGTCTAGCATCCCGGACGCTAACGTGGAGCTACCCGGAGCTATCCGGCTTCAGCGCTGTTCGTCAGAGACACGAAAGCCTGCGGGAAGCGGAGAGGAGGTGGACCCGCTATCTACGTGAACATGAGGCAGTGTAACCCTGTGCACAAAGATTTCTATCTGCCGCAGGGACGTCGAACCTTTGGACTAGCGTGTGTGACGTCATTCACTCCAGTGTTGCTAAACTACAACACAGCACCCCGAAGGCATCCTGTTAATCTGTTAATAAACAACGAAGGAGACTGCTGGAAATTTGAATTTCCCTACGGGGATGAATAAAGTATCTATCTATCTATCTATCTATTTACCAGTAGAATCTACTAAAGCACAGATGGCAGTCACTTCAAAGTCAACACAAAAGTTCAAGCACAGACAAACCAGTGGGTGCTGGAGACAATTTATAAAGTCAGACATTTTGAGTTACTGCTCTGTGACCTGCTATCAGACCCACATGGAAATATGTGACGCTCATCCTGGAAACATTTTGCACTGCCCTAAGTTAAAATTTGATAATAAGGCGTTCTTCTAAATCATGTTGAAACAATCAGGTCTCTGATTCTGGGACTTGGACAGCATTTTGACATCTTCTGATCCTCTAGAAATGCCTGAAGGTAAACACTTATCTGCTAGAAATAGATATTTATCTCAATGTTTGCTTCAAAATGTGTGATTTTGCCTAAACAAAACAGATTACTAGAGCAGATGACTTACAAAATGGAATAAAGTAGGAACAAAGGTTTTTCAGGTCAAACGTGAGGGTCTAAACCAGGGGTGTCAAACTCGATTATACAAAGGGGCAGAACTCAAACCACACCTTTGGTCGTGGGCCGAACAGGATAAATATTTATTGAATACACTAAAACTTTCCTTTTTAAAAAAAACAAAAAACAAACAAAACAAATATGAATTTAAAACAGCCAGGAATATTATTCCAGAATAAACAAACTTAAACATTAAATTATAAAATTATTAAAATTGTACGCCAGGCCGGATGTGGCCCGCGGGCCGTGAGTTTGACACCTGTGGTCTAAATTACCTACACTAGTCTCTTTGTTTGGATATCGCTAACAGGCCATTTTCCGGAGGCCGTACTCACCTATTGCTTGGGCAAGAGCGATGACCACCTCCTGGCAGGACGTCTCTTCTGATAGTCCGCACACCACCCGGACCACTCCGTCCACCCACACTTTGAGCTCCATCTGCGACCGAGCGCAGCAAGAAGATTGCTACCAGGGCCTTCCAAACCGTTGTCCGTAACAAAGATTCCCTCAGCTCAGCATTGCGTGGCCCCAATTCTGTATGGGATGGACCAGAGAGACACACAGTGTTGACAGTTGTAGACCGTTTTTGTCCAATTTAGAGACGACGTAGTCTTCTGACATTTACAATTGATCTTATACTGATAAACGGTTTATGGAGTTTATAGAGTCCTTAAGAAGCTATTCTGTTGAGGGGAACACCAAAATCTGCAACAAGTGTTTTGAAATGATATTGTGTAGACCGGGCAGCACGGCGGCGCAGTGGTTAGCGCATGTGCGGCACAGTTCTAAGGTCTTGGGAACCTCCTGTGTTGGTTCAAATCCAGCTACCGGACTTCCTGTGCGGAGTTTGTATGTTCTCCCCGTGCTTGCGTGGGTTTTCCTCCGGGCACTCCGGTGTCCTCCCACATTCCAAAGACATGCATTTCAGGTGGATTGGCCGGTCCAAATTGTCCCTAGGTGTGAATGAGCGAATGAGTCGTCTGTCCCTGTGTTACCTGCGATTGGCTGGCAACCAGTTCAGGGTGTCCCCTGCCCACTGCCCGATGATTGCTAGGATGGGCTCCAGCACCCCCCCGCGACCCTACTGAGGATAAGCGGTGCAGCTAATGAGATGAGATGATCGTGTAGACCAGGGAAACCTTTTTGACCCAAAGAGCCATAAAAGCAAAAAATGTTTTAAAAATGAATCGAGCGAGCCACATCTTAATTTTCAGACAACATTGAAAAAACTGCCAAACACGCTCTCTAGAGAAAAGCTTATTCTTCAGCACATTTTATTTCACGGTGTGTCATTTGATGATTTAATCAAATCTATGAAATGATAATAACGCCAAGTCCTGTGTCCCAAATCAATGTCAATATGCCATTTACAATTTGTCTTCCACCTTCAGTTAAGAGTGTCGAGGCAATTTCTTTCCATGAAATGTGTCCTTAACAACGGTTTCAAAACAATGTGCATGCAAAGGTCTTGTGTAAAAATGTCACAAATGACTGCAAACGATAAGCATATCGTCATATTCACTGCACTGAGCGAGAGAGAGAGAGAGAAGGAAGTGCCTTGCGCTGTGTGCAGGGATCCGCCCACCTGGACTGCTCACCCAATCAAAGTCGTTTTTATTCATCAGTTTAAATGTTTTTTTATCGACCTTCTGCATGAAGTTGCTTCGGCTTTCTATGGACCAAAATCGGGATGAAACCTGACTTTGGAACGCCACAGAGAGATGTGAAATAGTTACATTTTATTTCGGAGCCATACGTACTCATGAAAAGAGCCATACAGTGGAACCTCGGTTTTCGGACGCCTCTCAGTTCGTGAAGAACTGTTATGACGTGCGTGCGCACTTCTTTTCGCTTTCGCTTTTAATATCGGTGAATGGAGTGTTTTAGCCCCTGATTATGCCTCCGAAGGTCGTCGGTGCAAGCAGCAAAGTTGCTACAGGTGAAAAAAGAAGAGTAGTGCGTACAACTATTGCATTTAAGAAAAAAATAATAGCAAAATATGAAGGTGTGTGAGTTTCCCTTCTTTCGAGGGAATAGAGCATGGCTTCTGCAGACCACCACAAAGGTAAGATATCCTATTCATAATTATTTTCTTTATCCTTTAACCGCTCACCACTTTTTGTGGAGACCCGGGTGCTAAATGACATGTAAACGACCTGATATTTTATTTTTACACGTTCATGTTAGCGAAATCTTTCGTACGGAAGATTACGCTAACGCGAACGTACGATTAGCCTGGGTTAGCTTCATGTTTACGTTCATGGTAAACATTCAGGGTGTTGGAACGGATTAAAACGATTTTACATTACTTTTAATAGGAAAAACGATTTCGGTGATCGAACAAGTCGGTTTTCGAACAGGGTTCTGCAACGGATTATGGTCGAGAACCGAGGTTCCACTGTATATGGCTCCCGAGCCATAGGTTCCCTAGCCCTGGTGTAGACCCAGGGCCGCAAATGCCAATCTGGAACCCCATTAAACGCTCTGCAACTCTCCTATACAGTTATGGGGAGTGGACAGAAAAAGTGAGGCATAAAAAGTTAGCGTGTTACCTCTTAATATCGTGTGACCAAAAGTGACAAGTAAAGGAACACAAATTCCAACCAGCTTAGGTCAATTTCTAGATTTACAGCTAAGCTTCAAAACAAGACGCTAAAAGACTGAAACGTTCTTAAAAAGTGAGCGGCCTACAGCAGTGAAAGATGACCTCCAGAAGTTGGCGCCAATAAAAATAAATGAAGTCCTGGCGGATAAAGCGCAAACACTCAAACACATTGTGTGTTCATTCGCTCTTGACTTTTCAATTTTCAGTGGGAGGTTCTTTTAACTCTTGACAACCTCTCGCATACCTTATCTTAGGTTTCTTTCGGTGCCTGGTCGTGCTCTGTTGGCTGCCAATAAGGAAATCGCTTATGAAGAATGCAGCAACTTTGTCGACTCGCTGGATGATTTCTTCTTTCATAAACAAAGTGCAACCGAGAACAACGCGTACCCCCGTGACGTCACCACCCTGCACCGCAATCGATTGTTTTGAGGGCAGACAGGTTGCTATGGAAACAACACGACATCGCTCGCAGGTAAAGTGACGTCACGACTTCAAAGCAGGATTGGTATGCAAATAGTTATGATTGTATGAGAGGCAGAATCATACTTGCTCTCACATGTAAAATACTCTCACACATGTACAACTTAATTGCTGTTGAGATTGTCATGATTGTTTTCTGTTTTTAGTGTCAATAAATTTGTTCAAACCAAAAAAAAACTCATACAGGCATAGTTAGACCCATGCACAAACTACTATTTTCTCTTACAACAGTGCTGTACTCATACACAAAAGTCCGTGACATATACTACTATATATACTATATCACCAGTGGATCTGCCTGACGAAAAGTTTGGAGTGCGGTAAATCTTTGTTAAAAAAAAAAGTAATCGGGTAATAATGTCAATTTTGTGTCAAAAAAGTTGCGTCCCGAGGACGCACGTTGATTTGACACCATGCGTCCCCGGCAAAAATCATGCGTCCACGACGCAGGGCCGCGGGCAAACGAGAACACTGGTACAGTAGTAGCAATTTTAATGGTCAGTGAGGAAGATTAGTATTCTATGTTGAGAGAGTACAATAGTGTTTGTGAGAGTGTATAGATGTGTGTGAGGGGAAGTAAAGTAGAATGTGTGTGGGAGAGTATAAAAGTGTGTTCGGCAATAGCGACTTAAGAGTTGTTAGCCTAGCCGGTTTCCTCGGACACTGGCTCAATCAATTCCCGGACTTGATAAAAATCCAGGGAGCACCCGCTGATGATTAGCTTTTCCTTGCACTTTTCCGACTTTCCTCGGAATCCAATTTAAATCATGAATTTGTTATCAATGTAACCAGCCCCTAAAGCTACGAGCTGTGGCGTTTGATTTTGGCGCGCCTGGCAAACTTTGCCTCGTTTTTATTGGTCGGTGCGATTAAAAACCTGCTTCTAATTGTCAAACGCTGTTAAACCACGAAATGTGATCGTTCTTTTTGGCCCGTCAATCAAAAAACAAACAGGAACTATGAATCCTTGAAAAAAATGCAGTGGTTTGCCGTCACACCATCATGTCACATCGCGATATTGATTCAATTTCGATTAATCACGATTAACTCCAAGCCGCGTCACAGAGAAGTCACCTGACCTTAACCGAGTTAAAGAGCAAAAATGTAGAATCTCACGTCATTCAAAACAGGCAGTTGCATACCTGTCAAGCTGTACGTTTTTGCCGTACAAAGTAGGTTAATTATGCATTTTGAGACGTGTACGACGTACGAGAAAATCTGTACGAAAAAACGCAAATTTGTCAATCCGGTATACACTGACTATAACCAAACGGCAAATCAACAACGAGTTCGCCGCGGTTGCCTCTATCTCGGTATGTTTTTTTCTTGTTGCAAACGAAGCCAGCAGTTTGATGCTACTGTGCGCATGCCGCCTGAGTATTTCCCATCATGCATCATTCTGTGGTAGTTGTGTAGTCAAAGGAAGTCCGTCTCTTTTCAGAGAACCGGCTTTTTCGGCTCAACTCATGAAAGAGAGCCGGCTCTCAGACGGCTCACTTGCTTTGATGCATTATATTACGAATTATTATGTTGTATAAAGAAGTTAAGAAAAAAAGGAAGTATAAAAGGAGAAAAATGAAAAAAGACAGGTTTGTGGTTGTCCCTTTAATCAGTATATTACCAATAATAATTTAATACAGAAAATAAGAAAATGTATTATTCTACTTAATTCTATTTGCATGTATTTTTTCCTTCTACAGTGAACGTCCAGGCAACTTCATTTTTGAACTTTTTTTTATAATAAACCTCATTCATGTCGAGCAACTCAGTATCTCACAACAAAATGTTAATGAACAATATATATGATATAAGGAAACACATGTACAATATAACATGTTAAACAACGTCACTGTACTACGGACAGACTGAAGAGATCTTTTCTTCCTCATGCCATGAGGCTCTTGAACTCTACCCGGCAGAGTAAAAGCCCACATTAAACCACACCCCCTACATTGCATATTAGCGAATTGTATTGCAATATGTATTCTGTGTAGCACTATTTAGATATTCTATATAACACGCTACAGTGGGCATTTGCACGTCACACTGGGTATTTGTATATTGTATTCTTTTTGCTTTATTATTGTATTGTTCTCAGCGAAGGGATGCTGCTGGAAATGTGAATTTCCCAAAGTGGATGAATAAAGTATCTATCTATCTATCTATCTATCTATCTATCTATCAATAAACACATTTGAAAAAAAAATATGGTGTAAGATTATTTTGTATTTTGTAAGGGAAAATACGACAGTTTGTAAGGGCATGGAGCCCTGGAGCGCGACAGGTATGCAGTTGTGCAAGAAGCGAACACAAACAAGTACGATACTCTCACGTTATTGAAGCTTTTTTTGTTGGTGAAAGATGATAAAGTGCACTAACAACACCCAAAACAGGCCTGTGAGTTTCATGTTGCGATCATTTCTTCCTCTCTCAGGCAACCACATCACTAATTAGACAGTGGCCTAAAGCCATTCCGGAATATAATACTTGCCAGAAGTTGTATGTTGAAAACCATAGCTGACTTTTTCCTACCTAGTGTTACATACTCACCATCACTACCGTTTCTGGTCCCCCAAAATCCAAAATCGAGAGCCTTCAGCTGGTACATGACCCCGATTTGAGCTAACAGGCATTGGCTCCCTGTTAGCCTAAGACACAGGTGTCAAACAGGCGGCCCGTGGGCCAGATCAGGCCCGCTAAGGGATTAATTTCGGCCCGCGAGACAACACTCAGAGAAGCGCAAGAGAAAAACAAGCTGCAGGTTGAAATATGTCAACTTGATGTTGCCAAAGCCAGGTGCCTCGAACAAAGACACTGTCCTCGTATTTATTTCTCTCTCCCTCTCTCTCTCTCTCTCTCTTTCTCTCTTTTCCACCCCTTTTCTCCCACTCCGTCTCTTTCACTCTCTGTGTCTTTTAACCTCTTTTGCTCTAACTTCCTTTTTTCCTTTTCTCTCTTTCTTCATACCCTTCGCGCTTTCTTTTCTCTTTTCTCTTCTTCTGCTTTCTATTTCTCTTTGGGTTTTTTTCTTCCTCTCCTTTCTTTTCCCCCTCTCCCACGACATTTTATCTTTTGTTTCTCACACTCTCTTCCTCTCTCCTTTTCCCTCCCTCTTTCTCTTATTTCTTTATCTCACTTTTTCTTTCTCTTTAATCTACTAGTCCGGCCCCCGACAGAATGTTTGTTCTATCGTGTGCCCCCCCCCCCCCTCTCTCTCTTTTCCACCCATTTTCTCCCACTCTGTCTCTTTCACTCTGTGTCTCTTTTTCTCTTCCTTTGTTGCTCTTTGTCCTTTTCTCTCTCTGTGTCTTTAACCTATTTTGCTCTAACTTATTTTTTCCTTTTCTCTCTTTTCTCTTTCTCTCTTCATATCCTTCGCACTTTCTTTTCTCTTTTCTCTCCTCTTTGGATTTCCTTTCTTTTCCCCCTCTCTCAAGACTTTTTATCTTTTGTTTCTCACCCTCTCTCCCTCTCTCTCTTTTTCTTTCTTTGTCCCACCCTCTCTCCTTTTCCCTCCCTCTTTCTCTTATTTCTTTATCTCTTTTTATTTCTCTTTAATCTACTAGTCCGGCCCCCGACAGAATGTTTGCTCCATCGTGTGGCCCCCGAGTTGAAATGAGTTTGACACCCCTGGACTAAGATGTGATTTGAAGGTTCTGTTGGTAGTATACAAAATCATGCATGGACTTGCTCTCTCATATTCAGATTTAATTTCCCCCTATGTTCCCGTCCCGAGCCTTCGCTCTGAAAACGCTGGTCTACTCGTGATTCCAAGAGCCAAGAAGAGTTTCGCAGGTTCGAGAGCGTTCTCCATCCGGGCACGTTTAAATCCAAGCTTAAAACACTCTTCTACTCTATAGCACATGAATAACCTATATTTTTTTGTTGACAATATCTCTGTATTATTTGTTATTGCAACATCCATTGCAGCCTGGTCATCCTGGGAGGGGGATTACCACATGTGCGGTCCCTTCTCAAAGTTTCTTCATTTTCCTCATGTTGAGGTTTTCCTTGCCCTCATGTAGGTTTTAGATCAGGGTATGGTAGCATAATAGTCTGTAGTTTGCAGTAATCTTTAGTCTATGCAACCCTTTGAGACCGCCCCTTCTCAAAGTTTCTTCATTTTCCTCATGTTGAGGTTTTTGAGTTTTTCCTTGCCCTCATGTAGCTTTTAGATCAGGGGATGGTAGCATAATAGTCTGTAGTTTGCAGTAATCTTTAGTCAATGCAACCCTTTAAGACCGCCCCTTCTCAAAGTTTCTTCATTTTCCTCATGTTGAGGTTTTTGAGTTTTTCCTTGCCCTCATGTAGCTTTTAGATCAGGGGATGGTAGCATAATAGTCTGTAGTTTGCAATAATCTTTAGTCTATGCAACCCTTTAAGACCGCCCCTTCTCAAAGTTTCTTCATTTTCCTCATGTTGAGGTTTTTGAGTTTTTCCATGCCCTCATGTAGGTTTTAGATCAGGGTATGGTAGCATAAGTCTGTAGTTTGCAGTAATCTTTAGTCTATGCAACCCTTTAAGACCACCCCTTCTCAAAGTTTCTTCATTTTCCTCATGTTATACCAGCTCAGTAGCCTAGATGGTAAGGCGCCCGCTTTGAGACTGGGAGGTTCGGGTTCGCGCCCCGGCCGAGTCATTCCTAAGACTTAAAAAGTGGTCGGCGGCGCCCTCTCTTGGCTGCGGCTGCATCGGGTCAGATGCAATCGACATTTCGTTCTGTGTACATTGTTACACAGAATGACAATACAAGGAAATTATTATTATTATTATTATTATTATGTTGAGGTTTTTGAGTTTTTCCATGCCCTCATGTAGGTTTTAGATCAGGGGATGGTGTATAATAGTCTGTAGTTTGCAATAAACTGTGCAGCCCTTTGAGACTCTTTTTTATTAAGGAAGGGCTATACAAATAAAAATGACTTGACTTTTATGCACAACCTTTTCTCCCCTTGAAAACGCCTGCTGATTTATTTTTGAAAAAAATCTACCATTTTTTTTTCAAACTTAAGCAACAAAAAAACCTTGACTCGAGACGAGCATTTAAGAAGATGGTATCTTTATCTTGAAACGAGAGTCTTTGTGCATGACTATATCGCGTAAGAATTCTGCGTAAGAATAGTGTTTGCGATCACATCTATTTCCTTGAATGTTAGGAGCAACTCCAACAAACACTTTGTTACCCGAAGAGCTACCCAAACAAGACTGGTTATTAACCAAAGTATATTTCCAGTGTTCATTTTACCTGTGAAAAGTAATGGGTCCCGGGGACTCGCATTCTAAAATTCTATGGGTCCCGACAGAGATCTATGGGTCCCCAAAATTTTGTGTTATCAAGGTTGAAATTGTAAATCGGCGACAAATATGTAATATAAATCTATACATTCATTCCGTTTTAATCATCACGGTTTATTGGTAATACAAAGCAGTTATCACTTCAGATTTTTCAGTTCACAACAATATTGTACATTATACTAAATAATATTGCTGAAATAATTATATTAATCTATATTCTCATTCAGTTTTAATCATCAGTTAATTGGTAATACAAAGCATTTATCACTTCAGATTTTTCAGTTCACAATATTGTACATTAAACATAATACTATTGCTGAAATATTAATCTATATTTTCATTCAGTTTTAATCATCACGGTTAATTGGTAATACAAAGCAGTTATCACTTCAGATTTTTCAGTTCATATAATTCTTCCATTATCATCCTCCTCATAGCGTCACCAGGAATATAATTTAGTCCAGTATTGTTTTGTTTATTTTCTTTCTTCGAATCGTTCGCTTCAACACATGTGTTTTCCTTGCCTCCGCGATCTTCCGAAGAATTTCTCCGCCGTTTTTTCGTGCCGGAATTATTGCCGTTGTTATCACTTTCTGTATTATGTTTTGACTTATTACTGACACTGAAAAAATGACCAATTTTGTGTTGATTTTCACCATCCCTCGACAACAACCACCACAACAATGACGTCATCTCGGAGCAACGAGATCTCGTTGGCCGAGGTCGGCGTGCAGACGAAAACTCGAACCGCGAGACCAAAACAACAATGGCGGATCTGCCTGACGAAAAGTTTGGAGTGCGGTAAATCTTTGTTACAAAAAAAAAAAAAAAAAGTAATCGGGTAACAATGACAATTTGTGTCAAAAAAGTTGCATCCCGGTGACGCACATTGATTTGACATTATGCGTCCCCAGCAAAAATGATGCGCCTAGGACGCAGGGACGCAGACAAGCGAGAACACTGTATTTCATAGACAACAAATAAGTAAAACGCTCCAGCTTTTCAAATACAGAGGAAAAGATGTCACATTCTATCACGAAAGGCGGAAGCAGGACACTGTAAGCATGTCATTCAAAACGTGTTTGACGCAGCGTCTCCTCAGGCGAGTGGATTCATAATTTATTATTATTCATTTAATTTTCATATGCCGAGTTTTCTTTTTACTTTTTCCTTGCCCCCATGCAGGTTTTATAACCTAAGGTGTGCATTCCTTTAAGACTTTTTTATGAGGGTGCTGTCCGGAATTTGGCAAGTTTCTACATTGTCGGGCATTAGCTCAGGAGGTAGAGCGCTCGTCTTGGGATCAAGAGATAGCATGTTCGATTCCCGGCTCCTCTGTGTTATATGTTGAAGTGTCCTTGGGCAAGACACTGAATCTCTAATTTACAGTAAGATCAAACATCTAGTTGGATCCGGCCATCTCTGTCTGTCCCTCAGCCCCCCCCCGCCCCCCTCCGGAGGAAAACAAAGCCTATGCAACAAGGACAGTACAAACATCTTCTTTGTTCCTTTATCTCTTTGTTTTCTTTATCCTCACTGTAAAATGTGGAACTGGAGTGCCACGTCCAATTTCGTTGTGATAATATATTCAACCCATGTTGTAACAATGACGATAAAGGTATATTCTATTCTATTCTATTCTAATGCCCCCAATAAGCAGGTCGGCACCTTGCATGGCTGCATGGCCACTATTGGTGTGTAAGTGTGTGTGAACGGGTAAGTGTGAAACACATTGTAAAGCGCTTTGGGAGGTCTTCATTGACTTGAAAAGCGCTAAATAAATGCAGACCAAGTTTTTCTTGAGGCACATGCATATACATGCATTTTTTAGACGCGCTCGAATGAACTTATATTTTTTTCATGTTTTGCGGTTTGTACAAGAATTGAAAAAGGCCTTTTATTTCACTATTCTAATGCTACACTAACAAAAAAAACTGCGGGGACGAACATAAAATAATCTTCTAAGTTCCATGTACCCCCATTCCTGCTTCCCAAGGTGTTGCACATCCAGGAACAGAATTGTTAAAAGTAATATAAAAGTCGATAAGCGCGTTGGAACAAAAATTGAACAAAAAGTTAACTTAGTTGGGCATTATTAACAAAGTACCGTATTTTACGCACTATAAGGTGCACCTAAAAGCCTTTATTTTTTTCAAAAGCTGACCATGCGCCTTATAATACAGTGCGCCTTATATATGGATCAATATTAAGTCGCAAATGCAGCAGCCGCCGACTAGATTTTCCCCCGAACGCGAAGTATGCTGGCATTTAATTTACCGGCGTTTCATTGGCTAACCAATGTGTCAATCATCATTTGAATCGATCACTATTGGCTAAAGTTATTCGGAGGTAAAGGGAGCGGATCCTTTTTATCATTTACAGGCTCGTATAGGCTAAAGAGGTGAAACAAAGCCTGCAATTGGCCGAAAAAGATCTGTCAATCATCAGTTGAATCGATCACTATTGGCTAAACTTATTCGGAGGTAAAGGGGGCGGATCCTTTTTATCATTTACAGGCTGGCATAGGCTAAAGGGGCAAAACAAAGCCTGCAATTGGCCAAAAACGAATAGTAAGTCTGGTTGTCTACGGCATAGAGGAAACATTTTTTAACATTCTGTATTTGTAAATATTTTACTCTCCTGGATTTACTACACTCACGGATATAAGAGGACCATGGTTGCACATTATTATCGAACGCAACGACTTCGGTGAGCTACTCCGGCTATATATTTTCCCTGTATCTTGTTTCAGACTGAACTCGATGTTTCTGTGATAAGCGGTGCAGATAATGGATGCAATGGAGTGTCTATTTTTAAATCAAACTCAATTCCAAGTGTTCATTGTCATATGCACAGTAAAGTTACGAGCGAAAAAGAAAATATAAACTAAGGAACGGTTGGCATTTCTTGAATCCCAAGACTTTAACCTTCCGAATGATATTTGGAACGATGCATTTGAGTGACATCGTACGGACACCGCATCCGCACGTGTCTACGACACGTATTTGCTTCTTTGCAAGCTTTCGGAATGTTAAGGGGGTAAGAAGTTGGACTGAACTATCTGACTGTTTTGTCCACGTTCCCATTGTAGCGCCTTATAATCCGGTGCGCCTTATGTATGGAAAATATAGGACCAAAAAACTATTTTTTCGGGGTGCGCCCTATAACCCGGTGCGCCTTATAGTGCGGAAAATACGGTACTTAAAAGAGAAAATATTCTACTTTTGACTTTTTAAGGAGATCTCAAAGGACACATCATAGCTTTAAGGGTTGTAAAAATAAATGTGACTTAACTGACTGTTTTTGGGTTAAAACAAGTCGAGCAAAGAACATGGATGTGGTCTGGAATTTTTGAATTTGTTTTACTATTATCTATTGAAGATAATAATGTAGAAACTTTAAAAAAGCAATGACTACAAAGCTAGTACTTTAAATCTCAACCTTTAAAAAATGCTTGGTTTAATCCACACGCAAATATGATATACTGTGTGAAAAGGTATATTAAAGAAGACTTTTCTCCAATGATCTACATCTCAGCCCAACCCAGCAAAACAATCCAGGCCAGTTTCACTTGAAAGCAGGTCCACCTCGTACGTCACGCGTCAACTCAGAGAAAGGAATGAAGAAAATGCTAATCAGCTGCCTCCAACAGTACAAACTCTTTTTTGCATTCAGAACTACTTTCTAGGAAGGGAAAGACCAAGAAGTGAGACCAATGTTCCCTGTCATTTTCCTTACGGGTCTGAGCGTTCGCACAAAGTCGGTGAGCAACGCTTGAAACAACAGTGAGCAACCGTAATCCCAAGTGTGGCAACTAAATCATTATCAAACATGTCCAAAACTTGACATCAAGTTACATTTTGCTGAGTTTCCGGCAATGGAAAATTATTTTTCTCTTTTGAATGGCTAAAGGGGCAAAACAAAGCCTGCAATTGGCCAGAAACGATGAATGTGAATAGTAAGTCTGGTTGTCTACGGCATAGACAAGGTTGTACGGCCTACAGACGTCGTTTGTTCTTACAACTCTTTCACAAGATATCCATTTCTTTTCATTTCCTGATATATTTTCATCTCATCTCATCTCATCAGCCGTACCGCTTATCCTCATTAGGGTCGCGGGGGTGCTGGAGCCCATCCCAGCCATCTCCAGGCAGTGGACACCCTGAACTGGTTGCCAGCCAATCGCAGGGCACACAGGGACAGACAACTCACTCGCTCATTCACACCTAGGGACAATTTGGACCGGCCAATTCACCTGAAATGCATGTTTTTGGAATGTGGGAGGAAACCGGAGTGCCCGGAGGAAACCCACGCAAGCACGGGGAGAACATACAAACTCCGCACAGGAAGTCCGGAGCTGGATTTGAACCCACGCAGGAGGTTCCCAAGACCTTAGAACTGTGCCGCACAAGCGCTAAGATATATATAGAGATATATTTTGTCGCATAATATTAACATTTTTGGGGGCTTTTTGAGTCGGTTGTAAGATACAGAACTGTACTTAATCACATTTTTTAGTGGAAGTACAATGTTGGCAACAAGATTCACTTTTTATTTACACAGCTCCGCCCGATATCTATTTATCGAAATGAGAACTGGAAATTATTTGAATGCAACACAAACTTTTTATTCTTTTTTCTGTGTTTTTTTCTACTTTTTTTAAATTCCTTTAATAAAAATCTCATTGTGTTCATTTTTTTTGAGCTGTTACTTTTTTCTTATTGTTCTCAATTTACATTTCTTTTCCTTTTTTCTGGCTTTTTTTCAAAATTTTTCCTTCTTTTTTCTCTTCCTTTTGTTTCTTTTTTTCCCAGCTTTTCACTACTTTTTTATTTTGGTATTTTTTTCTTTTTTGTTCTATTCCCCCCTTCTTTTAATAATTTTACTTAATATTTTGGTCATATTGGGATTAAAGAAGCAAAAACAACCCGAAGAGCCATTTAGGACCCGAAAGAGCCGGTTCCTTTTAGTGAGCCGAGCCGAAGAAGCCGGTTCTCGACATACTTTACTCAACTTCGTTTTACTTTGACTCGACTTCAAAATACCGCATTTAGGACACAACGTCAGCGGAACCCGTGTATTTTTACCTTCATGACTTAAGTCGCTTCTTAATTAGTAATTTTGAGCCCTGATTTTTGTGCGCCGGCTAGATTTCCTTGTGCGCCGAGAATGTGCGAGCAGTGCGCAATTGCGCACGCGCGCAGCTTAGAGGGAACACTGAGTGAGACTGAAATACAGCAAAGCGCCAAATGAACCAGGAAGTTAGGAGATGGATGTCAAAAATACATCAAGAAGAAAGAAGTGCGGTTAAGAAAACGGTTGCGATCGGAACATTTCGTACCCTCTCATCAGCCGTCGAGCAAAACAGTCTTTTATCGCCCTGGCTGCGTCTCATTTCTATCTTCAAAAACAGTCCCTGGGATCCTTAGTGAATTCCACTGAAGTCACATGGGGCCTGAATACACACAGGGCGTGTTTCAACCCATCTGTTTGCCACTCTGAGCGAGTCAAGGTATGAGGATCTACACAACTTACACGTGTTTTTATCAGTTATTTGATGGGGAATGAAGCCATACACACAGGCTCTTGAGCGTTTGCTCTGCTTTGTAAAAAAATACGTTTTTCTCGTTGTTGAGATATGCAAAAATTAAAGGCTTGTTCTACACCAAGTACTGAATGATTTTCTACATTTCACTATAAAGGATTTTATACGATTAAATAAAAGTTACATTGATTGAGTGCAATGAAGATTTTCACCGAGTAGGCTTAAGTCGTATCATACTCATATTTTATTCATGCAGTCCAAATGATTAAAATTGGATGATTTAATTAAAATTTTCACTTCACAACTTTTATTTAAGGTCAACAAAAACATAGTGCCAGAAAACATACAAAAATTATTCACTCGGAAAGAGGGAAATTATAACTTGAGGGGCTGTAGTGAATCCCAAAGGTGAGAACCACCAGGAAAAGTATGTCTGTGTCTGTGTGCGGAGTCAAACTTTGGAACAATTTACAAGACGAGATCAAACAATGTCCAACTATTCACTTGTTAAAATTTAAATACAAAAAAACATTCCTGGCGGAATACAGGGAGATTGGGAATAGTGCGTCTAGTTAACTTTGTGTTATTGTTGCTATTCTTATATCATAGCTGTTATTATTAATATCATTATAATTGTTGTTATATCATTGGTATATTTGGTGGGGAAGATGAAAGGGTAGGTAAAATAAGTATTTGCTTCTTACTACCCCTTTTCGAACATATTATGTAACGTTATTTTGTTGTCGAGTTATTGTTTTTATTTTGATGTTCGAATAAAGTTTTCATTCATTCATTCATTCATTCGATGTCTGTCGGCGTTTACACAAATTTACATAAACATAATATTAATAATGGATTTATTTTGATTGGACTATTGCTCTCATAAATACATAGACATTGTTGTTTGATGACAATGGACAGTGGTGGGAGAACCTCTGTCACGCTCAGCTCGAGGTTGGCACAGACAACACTCATGGTACTAAGCATTTGCCTATTGTTGGGGTATCCCTTTGAGCAAGCAGTTGCCTCTTTTGTGGCCTTTGGTATCGCTAGGTCGTGTGCAGTGCCAATTTTTGCTGTGTCCATATGTTAAGGCTGATAAAGCCAATAGAGTAAGTACTTGCTTTTGTGTTCCCCGACACCCGATTTGCATTCCTCATTCTTCCTCTCCTTCTTTGTCCTCTAAAGTTTCAGTCCGCCAGTTTAAATCCAAAACATGCCCTCCATAAGGAGAAGAGATCATTTGTATCCATAATACCATTTTAATTAAGAAACTTCAGCCGGGTAATGAGTCATATTTTTCTTCATGCATACGCAAATATTTTCATCTATAACAGGGGTAGGGAACCTATGGCTCGGGAGCCATATACGGCTCTTTTCATGAGTACGTATGGCTCCGCAATAAAATATAACTATTGCACGTCTCTGTGGCGTTCCAAAGTCAAGTGATTTCATCCCGATTTTGGTCCATATAAAGCCAAAGCAACTTAATGCAAAAGTTCGATAAGAAACCATTTAAACTGATGAATAAAAAGGACTTTGATTGGGTGAGCAGTCCAGGTGGGCGGATCCCTGCACACAGCGCAAGGCACTTCCTTCTCTCTCTCTCTCTCTCGCTCAGTGCAGTGATTATGACGATATGCTTACCGTTTGCAGTAGTTTGTGACATTTTTACCAAAGAACTTTGCATGCACATTGTTTTGAAACCGTTATTAAGGACAAATTTCACGGAAAAAAATGGCCTCGACACTCTTTACTGAAGGTGGAAGACAAATAGTAAATGGTATATCTACATTGATTTGGGACACAGGATTTGGCATTATTATCATTTCATACATTTGATGAAATCATCAAATGACACAACGTGAAATAAAATGTGCTGAAGAATGAGCTTTTGTCTAGAGAGCGTGTTTGGCAGTTTTTTTCAATTTTGTCAGAAAATATATGATGTGGCTCTCTCAATTTCTTTTTAAAACTTCTTTTTATGGCTCTTTGGGTCAAAAAGGTTCCTGACCCCTGATCTATAACTTAAATGCACCTGTGAGGTATTAATAAGACTATGAAATGATCTGCATTTATATAGCGCTTTTCAAGTCAATGACTTCCCAAAGCGCTTTACAATGTGCTCCACATTTCCCAATAGCTGCCTTGCAGCCATGTAAGGCGAAAACCTGCTTATTGGGGGTATCAGGGGTTCAATGTCTTACCCAAGGACACTTCCACATGTAACACGGACGAGCCGGGATTCGAACTGGGATCCCTTGATCCCAAGACGAGCGCTCTACCTCCCGAGCTACTGCCGCCCCACTATCTATTATAAGGTATCTTTATTGTTAGTAATATTCTAATTCCGAGTCCTGCAGAGAGCTAAACCTTTCATATTTTTACTCATATTAATTTCATGAGCGAGCTCTGTTTTCCCTAAGCATTTAGAGCTGTATTAAGGCATCAGAAACCCCCTGGTAATCTGTATCCAATGTTGAAAAATGCTATTCCTGCATCTTTTCCTATGGACAAGGGGAGACATCATTTATTGCATTGTGTTTTTTTTGTTTCGTTGAATCTTATTATCATATTCATCCAAGAATAAACCTTTAAAAAGCTTATTCTTATTACCGTCCATCCTTTTTTTCTGTCGTCATCTTTTCATATTTTTTTAGATTATCGAAATGGGTAATGCATTTTTCATGTTCCACATGTAACACTTAAGGTGTATTCACATTTGTTTTCACTCTGGGTGAACCTAAAATTAATTACCGTATTTTCCGCACTATAAGGCGCACCTAAAAGTCTTAATTTTTTTCAAAAGCTGACCATGCGCCTTATAATACAGTGCGCCTTATTTATGGATCAATATTACGTCGCAACTAATGAAAGCAGCAGCCAACTAGATTTTCCCCCGAACGCAAAAAGTCCGCGGAGTATGCTGGGATTTATATACCGGCGTTTCATTGGCTAACCAATGTGTCGATCATCATTTGAATCGATCGCTATTGGCTAAAGTTATTTGGAGGTAAAGGGGGCGGATCCTTTTTATCATTTACAGGCTAGCATAGGCTAAAAGGGTAAAACAAACCGCGCAATTGGCCGAAAAAGATGTGTCAATCATCAGTTGAATCGATCACTATTGGCTAAAGTTATTGGGAGGTAAAGGGGGCGGATCCTTTATATCATTTACAGGCTGGCATAGGCTAAAGGGGCAAAACAAAGCCTGCAATTAGCCGAAAAAGATGAATGTGAATAGCAAGTTTGGTTGTCTACGGCATAGAGGAAACATGTTTTACCATTCTGTATTTGCAAATATTTTACTCTCCTGGATTTACTACACTCACGGATATAAGAGGACCATGGTTGCACATTATTATTGAACGCAACGACTTCGGTGAGCTACTCCGGCTATATATTTTCCCAGTATCTTGTTTCAGAGTGATATCGATGTTTCTGTGATGGGTCTTTTTTTTAATTAAACTCAATTCCAAGTGTTTATTGTCATATGCACAGTAAAGTTGCGAGCGAAAAAGAAAATAGAAACTAAGGAATGGTTGGCATTTCTTGAATCCCAAGACTTTAACCTTCTGAATGATATTTGGAACGATGCATTTGAGTGACATGGTACGGACACCGCATCCGCACGTGTCTACGACACGTATTTGCTTCTTTGCAAGCTTTGGGAATGTTAAGAGGGTAAGAAGTTTGACTGAACCATCTGACTGTTTTGTCGACGTTCCCATTGTAGCGCCTTATAATCCGGTGCGCCTTATGTATGGAAGATATAGGACCAAAAACTATTTTTTGGGGGTGCGCCCTATAACGCGGTGCGCCCTATAGTGTGGAAAATACGGTAATAGGGAAATTGTGACTCAGTGCTCAATGATAAATAGGAGTTTATCAGAAAAACGCACGAGAAGATGGCATGTGCTATAAATCTGTCGCTGTGTTATGATACAAAGGAAGAAAAACAGCACAAATATTGACTCTTAAAACAAAGTCCGAGATATAAATCACAAATTGATCATTGGCTCAGGAAATAAAGCACAAGGCTTTGGGTCAATGTTTTGCATTTTCTAAATGACTGACTTTTGTGGCACAGTAATACATTTTGGGGAAACGGCAGCTGGATGATTAAGCTGGGATGTGCCATTAAAAAAAACAACACACAATGTATTACACAAACAGTAATACATACAAACACAAATACCAAAAGTTGTACATCTGAAGATATAATCCTTCTTTGAATTGATGCTTGGCTTATTGTGGAAAGTAGAGGCATGTGGAGGATACGTGACTGACAGGACTTTGGCCGGGTCAGGGCATCTCCAACTATTTGCTTAAGTGATAAGAATTTGTCTGGGTCGGGGCAACTCGAATCCAGCGCCCGACTAGAGAAAAACAACACGTCGGCGCTGACCGAACACAGTATAAATGCCACTGTCGCCCGGACAATTTTGGAACACGACTGAATGTTTGGATGAAATAAACAACGTGCCCCCTCTCATTTCGACTCTCTCTGCTCTCTTGTGTATGTTTTGGGGCAGGGGCCGATATACGTCCTGCTCCGAAAGGCTTTCCTAAAACACCAAATATTATCAGCTCACTTGTGAGACACGCATAATACATTTTTTTCAGAATCTGCTCATGATTATGTTGAGTATGTCCTTAAACTGTCTGAGTCCCTCCTTTTATTAGTATGGAAATGGAAAAAGAATGAAATCAGCCTAATAAGCTTTACGGATGAATTGCAGAGACCGGGTATGAAGTGCTGCAGTTTTTAACTCCCTCATCATTATGGATGGCCTTGACTAAGCGTAAAATACCAATCACAGAGGATTAGTGTTTCCTTGAGGAGGCCTCTTCCATGCAACTGAGGGCGCATAAGAGTACTAGAAAAATGTACCGTATTTTCTGCACTATAGGGCGCACCGGGTTATAGGGCGCACCCCCAAAAAATAGTTTTTGGTCCTATATCTTCCATACCAAGGCGCACCGGATTATAAGGCGCTACAATGGGAACGTCGACAAAACAGTCAGATGATTCAGTCCAACTGATTACCCCCTTAACATTCCCAAAGCTTGCAAAGAAGCCAATACGTGTCGTAGACACGTGCGGATGCGGTGTCCGTACGATGTCACTCAAATGCATCGTTTCAAATATCATTCGGAAGGTTAAAGTCTTGGGATTCAAGAAATGCCAACCGTTCCTTAGTTTCTAATTTCTTTTTCGCTCGCAACTTTACTGTGCATATGACAATAAACACTTGGAATTGAGTTTAATTCACTCAACTCATCACAGCAACATCAAGATCGTTCTAAAACAAGATACCGGGAAAATATAAAGCCGCATAGCTCTAACGTTCAATAATGATACGCAACCATGGTCTTCTCAGAACCGTGAGTGTAGTAAATCCAGGAGAGTCAAATATTTACAAATACAGACTAATGAAACATGTTTCTTTATGACGTAGTTTAGCAAGCTTGCTATTCAGTCATCTTTTTCGGCCAATTGCAGGGTTTGTTTTGGCCCTCTAGCCTATCCGAGGCTCCGAATAACTTCAGCCAATAGCAATCGATTTAACGGATGATTGACACATCTTTTTCGGCCAATTGCAGGGTTTGATTCGGCCCTCTAGCCTATCCGAGGCTCCGAATAACTTTAGCCAATAGCGATCGATTCAAATGATGATTGACACATTGGTTAGCCAATGAAACGCCGGTATGTAAATCCCAGCATACACCGCGAACGACTTCGCCTTCGGGGGAAAATCTAGGCGGCGGCTGCTTGCCTTAGTTGCAAGACTTTGCGACTTAATATTGATCCATATATAAGGCGCACTGTATTATAAGGCGCATGGTCAGCTTTTGAAAAAAATTAAGACTTTTAGGTGCGCCTTATAGTTCGGAAAATACGGTAATGTTATTTTAAAAAGCAGCATTGTCAAAGGCCACAATGTTATGTGCAATTTCTTTAATCGCCCCTCATTTAAAAAAAAGCCTGCAACTGACATAAATAATTGACTTTTCCCCACCTAGGTGAAAAAAACACTCATTGATAAGGGATGCAAGGTTCTCCTTTCCAAGATATTCAGGCTGTGATGAATGACACACTGACATTTGAACAGAAATAGGATAATGCATTGAGCATGACGTAACAGTTATTGGCTGCTATCAAATTGAAAAAATAAATAAAGTCTGATGCCGTTAATTGCGTTAAGGCATCTACAATATACATCTTTGAAAAAGTAGTTATTTTGCCGAGAAAGGCTTGGCCAATCATGAAGGATTCTCCGCAACTACCGTAAATTCCGGACTATAAGCCGCTACTTTTTTCCCCAAATGTTCAACCCTGCGGCTTATTCAGTGATGCGGCCAATTTATGTCTTTTTTCTAACAGCCGCCAGCGGCGCTCGAGTACAAAAGGTAAGATTTAGACCGGTGTTGCTAGCGTGTTTTTGAATAAAGGAGCGTAGGACGACGTCTACATGACAAAGCCTCTCTCCCATACTGGGGAAGACGGCGTTAATGACGTCATTTATAAGGAGGAAGATGAGCACGGTTTACCATGATTTTTACAAGTACCGTATTTTTTTTTTTAACAGACCCGTTTCCTTGTGTTGCGAGCGTGTTCCTACAGTAGTAGCGTTTTGCTACCCTTCACAGACACGGTTTGGGATGAAAGTTATAATATTATTATTAAAGCTTTGAAAACTCTCTCGGTGTACCGTCTTTCTTTGTAAATATGAGTAACCATGTATAATATGTATTTGCAACTGTATATTTTTGTAATGTATTTATTTTAGAGACTTATTCTGATATGTTTTCCACGGGCGAATCAAAAAGAAGGGGCGAATACAACGGGGGCTGATGGGAAGTGGAGTAAAGGTGAGACGTGTTTGTGGACGCAGCGGACAATAGTGGATATATATTTTTCCCACCCTTACCTTTGGAAATATACATTTTTTTCCCTTGAATTATATTCAACGGGACCCGGACTCTGCAGGTCTGCGTCATATCTTAAGTACCGGTATCATGTTACGTTCAATTTGCTGGCTGTTGTTTTTGGACTGTGTACTTCATATATAGTTACAATTGCGGGACTCAAAGTCGGGTTTGGGTTAATTTCGTGATTGTGTTACATGTTTTAATGTGGGCGCATGCGGCCTATAAACAGGTGCGGCTTGTGTAAGTACAAAAGCGGTTATCCTCTTAAAATGTGGTGGGTGCGGCTTATAATCAGGTGCGCTCTATACTCCGGAATTCTAATTTGGTCAGTAAAAAATCCACACAATGAGATTTTTTTAAAGGAATTTAAAAAAATAAAACAGGGAAAAAGAAGAAAAAGTCAATCTTGTTGCCAACATTGTACTTCCACTAAAAAATGTGATTAAGTACAGTTCTGCATCTTACAACCAACTAAATAAGCCCCCAGAAACTAAAGTAAGAGAAAAAAGAAGAAACATTTCAGAAAAAAAGCCAACAAAAAAAGAAAAGAAAGAAACAAATGAAAAAAGTAAATAGAGAACAAAAAGAAAAAAGTAACAGCTAGGAAAAAATTACAACATTGAGATTTTTTTAAAAGGGATTAAAAAACAGGGAAAAAGAAGACAAAGTTTGTGTTGCATTCAAATAATTTCCGATTATATCAAGTCAATCTTGTTGCCAACATTGTACTTCCACTAAAAAAATGTGATTTAAGTTTTCAAAGCTTTAATAATAATATAACTTTCATCCCAAACCGTGCCTTGAAGGGTAGCAAAACGCTACTAACAACACGCTCGCAATACAGTTAACGGGTCAGTTAAAAAAACATACGATGCATGTAGAAATCAAACCTTTCTCAACTTCCTTCCTATCATCATCAAAGTTGTCCTCCATTAGTATGGGAAAGAGACATATAGACGTCGTCCCACGCTCCCGTATTCAAAAACACGCTAGCAACACGCTCGCAAGGTAAAGTTTGCGTGCAGTAGCTCTGTTTGCTTCTTTATCGGATTGCTCGATTGCGTTTAGCTTGTAAGCTGCGTCATGTGCCTTAAACTCGAGCGCCGCTGGCGGCTGTTAGAAAAATGACATAAATTGGCCGCATCACTGAATAAGCCGCAGGGTTGAACGTTTGGGAAAAAAGTAGCGGCTTATAGTCCGGAATTTACGGTATTGTTCTATAACAGGATCAGGGAGGGACTCCCCAGAGCATGAGGCCAAAATAGTTTATACAGTTGTCACACTTCAACACCGCTGCATAATTCATCTGACCAAAAGACTTACGTCAAACCCGACGCATCAGTTAGTCATTTGCATCAGTTGAAAAACAAAGCAGAGGAAAGAATATCAGAGACGGTCAATTTTTTGCTAAGTCTCACACACACCTCTCACATACACGCGTGCATAGTTTGCGGGAAATGGTGAGTAAGACAATGGCAATTTACACGTGCATATCTGTCAAGCTGTACGTTTTTGCCGTACAAAGTACGTTTATGATGCATTCTAAGACGCGTACGACTACAAGAAAATCCGTACGGAAATTTGTTAATGATGGGTACCATCCGGTATACACTGACGATCACCAAACGGCAAATTAATCAAGTCAAACCAGTTCGCCGCGGTAGCCTCTATCTCGGTATCGTTTTTTTTCTGTTGCAAACGAAGCGAGCGGTTTGATGTAGTAAAAGGAAGTCCGTCTCTTTTTAGAGAACCGTTTTTTTCCGGCTCAACTCATTATAGAGCTGGCTCTCAAACGGCTCACTTGCTTTGATGAATTATAATACGAATCATTATTGTTGTATAAAGAAGTTAAGAAAAAAAGGTATAAAAGTATAAAAGGAGAAAATGAAAAAGACAGGTTTGTGGTTATCCTTTTAATCAGTATATTACCAACAATAATTAAATGCAGAAAATTAATTTATAATTTGAATAAGAAAATGTATTATTCTACTTAATTCTATTTGCATGTATTTTTTCCTTCTACAACAGACTTCATTTTTTAACTTTTTTTATGATGAAACCTCAATCATGTCAAGCAACTCAGTATCTTACAACAAAATGTTAATTAACAATGTATATGATATCACGAAACACATGTACAATATAACATGTTAAACTACATCAATAAATGAAATGATCTGCATTTCTATAGCGCTTTTCAAGTCAAGACTTCCCAAAGCGCTTTACAATGTGCTCCACATTTCCCAATAGCGGCCTTTCAGCCATGTAAGGCGCTAACCTGCTTATTGGGGGTATTAGGGGTTCAGTGTCTTACCCAAGGACACTTCGACATGTAACACGGACGAGCCGGGATTCGAACTGGGATCCCTTGATCCCAAGACGAGCTCTCTACCTCCTGCTCTACTGCCCCCCCGGCACGTTTGAATAAAAATATATGGTGTAAGATTATTTTGTATTTTGTAAGGGAAAATACAACATTTTGTAAGGACATGGAGCCCTGGAGGTTAACAGGTATGCACGTGCAACTTATCCTCCACAGAGAACTGTGTTCAGAATGAGTGAGTTGGATGTCTGCAGGCTGAGCCTCCCAATCTCAGGGGTTAGAATTGGCGGATGAGCCGAAGAGAAAGTTGTCAGACTGCTGATAGGCACCCATGTGTAATTACACACCACCAACCTGAGTCAGCAAAGTTTTCCAAGGGAACAAGGGCAGCGCTCTTTTCCCAATAAAGACCAAACACACAATTCGACAAATACCGTGTGCATGTTAAAGGTATACAAAAAGTTTTTTTTTTTTTTTTAATAATTCGGCACGGAACGTGCTGTGTTCCGCTTAAAAATGATGCAGATATGTTGCAAAATATTCCTGGCTCCGGGGGACTGGAGAAGTTAAATGGTAAAGTTGACCGAGTTGGCTCATATCCTTCACAGCTTTAATGTAATTGAAGGAAGATGTTACTTCCAACATGGCGAATCCCATTAACACAACATATGAGGCAACTCTGAAACAGACGGCAAATGTAGTGAACAGCGATTGCACATGTCTGCAGTTGATATGTTGTCCAGCTAGATCTAAGTTGTTGGGGCGGCAGTAGCTCAGGAGGAAGAGCACTCGTCTTGGGATCAAGGGATCCCAGTTCGAATCCCGGCTTATCCGTGTTAGATGTCGAAGTTTCCTTGGGTAAGACACTGAACCCCTAATACCCCCAATAAGCAGGTTAGCGTCTTACATGACTGCAATACAAGGCCGCTATTGGGAAATGTGAAGCACACTGTAAAGCGCTTTGGGGAAGTCATTGACTTGAAAAGCGCTATAGAAATGCAGATCATTTCATTTTTAAGGATTCCTCTATAGTTTTCTCATGGTTTGCCCCTGTTAGGAGCCGGCTAGCTTGAGAAATCCATTGGTTTATTTCTGGCTGAGTTCACCAGAACAATTTTTTGTTGTTGGATCCCGGTTAGCTTGGCTTCTCAATGCGTCTTTTTGGGTAGCCAGCCTCGTGGCAGTCTTTCATTGATCAGTCTGCTGTGTCCATTGGTCTATTTCTGGCCTGGTTTGCATTTCTCGCTGTAGCCGCTTTTCGTTGTTGCTTGCCCTTTGTTGTACTATTATTGCACGCACCTTGCGACACAGCGCCCAGGCATTCTCAGCAAAAACTACCAAAACATGGCTTAAAACACAAATAACATCTTTGACTATTTAACACAGAGGCTGACATGGTGACTGGCTTGGGAAGGCAGGCTGTCTTCTGGGAAAATAAAGGTAATATACCAATAAAACATATATTGATTTTAGGCAAAAACCATGTACCGGTTTCTCATACAGTGGAACCTCGGTTTTCGAACGCCTCTCAGTTCGGCCAAATCGGTGTTCGGCCAAAAATTTCGAGAAATTCTTGCTTCGCTGTTCGGTCAAAAAAATCGGAGTTCGAATGCCGGTACGCTAGGGTGCGATGCTGAGCGGCGTACGGGTGTTTTAGCCCCTAATTATGCCTCCGAAGAGCAGGACAGGTGAAAAAAGACAAGTTGTTCGTAAAACTATTGCCTTTAAGAAAGACATAATAGCTAAATGTGAAAGAGGTGTACGAATTTCCGATCTTGCTAGTGAATACAGCGTGGCTAAATCTACTATCAGTACGATAGTAAAGAATAAGGAGGCTGTGAAATCGAGTGATGCGGCTAAGGAAGTTAGCGCTAGAAGCGAGCAACTGCCGCAAGTTTTGGAAGAGGTTGAAAAACTTTTGATGATTTTTCTCTCCCCACCGTCCACCACAAAAGTAAGAAATCCTATTCATGATCCTTTTCCATAATCCTTCATTTTACACATCTGGTTAGCTGCTCCTCTTGCACTCTTTGCACTACTGTAAAATACTATACATAGCCATAATTTTTTAGTATATTATTAGTACTTCAATACTCCAACTCAATACAACATTTTATTTATATCTGTACATTCAATGAAACTGTGCGGGTCAGATGTATCGACATTTCGTTCTGTATACACGTGTACTAGAATGACAATAAAGTATCTGAATCTGAATCTTTTAAATTTTTACACGTTCATGTTCCGTACGAAAGATTACGCTAACACGAACGTACGATTAGCCTGGGTTAGCTTCATGTTTACGTTCATGGTAAACATTCAGGGTGTTGGAACGGATTAAAACGATTTTACATTACTTTTAATGGGAAAAACGATTTCGGTGATTGAACAAATCGGTTTTCGAACAGGGTTCTGCAACGGATTATGGTCGAGAACCGAGGTTGCACTGTATTTTGCATCTAAGTGCGCAAACAGGAAATTGAAATGACACACAGTTGTGTTCAATGCTTCATTAAAAGCGGAAAAAAGTTTTTGTAAAGTCATTGGTAACTTCATTCAGGAACTTTTTTTTTGGGAAGAATTATTTTTGTAAAAAAGCATTCACTCTTTTCCGGTATGCGTGCTTATGTCTGCACCAGGGGATTCACATCTGCCACAGGGTCCAGTGTCAGAGGTTGGAAGCTCAAACTCATTAGTCATTTATAACATTCCTCCAGATCCTCCAGTATGAATTATTCACAACTGTTTTTTTTTTCTTACTTTTTTTCTTTACTCTTATCCAAAATTCTTTAAAACATATTCTGAAGAGTAAAAAATACATTCTGCCCAGGTGGAGAAAAAATATTTAAAATTGATACTGCGCTTGGATTTACATTAGATGAAATTTAATATAATAATAATAATAACATAATAATATAATCTCTCATCTCATCTCATTAGCTGCACCGCTTATCCTCAGTAGGGTCACGGGGGTGCTGGAGCCCATCCCAGCAATCATCGGGCATAATAATATAATAATATATGAAAAAGAAATGAAAAAGATGTCAATCGAAAAGGAAGGGCGACTATCTGATTGGGAATAACTTTTCAGGTTTTTTTAGTATTTGTATTTATTTATATTCAGCCAGTATAAACCATAAACATGATGTATACAAGAAATCATTTGACACGCAAACTCTCAATAATGATAATACAATAGATGTAAAAGATTAGAGTAATAAAAATACTGTAGTGTATAATACAAAGTAATTATATAGCATAGTTTAAAAAGAAAGAATATGTAAATAACAAGACTAGGTCGGAGGAACGTCGTTGGCATAATAATATTGTACATAATAACCTAATCATTTCTCGTTGAACATGCGAATAGCGGAAGGGTAAAAACTCTCTTTAAGACGTGTAGTCTTGCACGGAGCGAAGACGGCGACCTGACGGAAGGTAATCAAAGTACCTGTGAGCAGGGTGACTGTGATCGTCCATAATTCTTAGTGTCCGTTTTCTCGTTCGTTCGATGTACATACTATGCAGGGACGGGAGGCCAGTACCTATTATTTCCTCTGCCGTCCTCACTACTGATTCCATCTTTGACAATTCTGTCTGATTGGCGCGACCAAACCGAACTGTGATGTACCTAGTTAAAACGGATTCAATGAAAGCACGATAAAAATTGACTAGAATGGATTGACGGACTCTGAATGATTTGAGTGTACGAAGGAAGTAGAGTCTTTGTCTGGCTGACTTTAGAATATCAATAGCATTGACAGTCCATGTGAGGTCAGCTGACAAGTAAGTACCTAAAAACTCGAATGGATGGACCAGTTCGACCTCACTATCATTAATTGACAGAGGCACATGCGGGGGCTTAGCACGGAAATCCATTATCATCTCCTTAGTTTTACCTACATTCAATAACAGATTACTCTCATGACACCAGGTAGAAATTGAATTAAATTTCTGCTTTGTAAATGGAAATAATGTGGCGAAAAGAATGGATTACAAGAAGCAACGTTCAACTGGGCAGAAATGTTTTAAATAAATTCCTATTTTTTCTGTCTGCGTTATCGAGTGTCTTGGAATAAATATTCTACACGGTTGGATTCCTGCCGACAACGACGGAGCAAAAGAAAAAGGCTGCCAGTCGGGCCTGGGCTAAGAAGGCGACCACACAGACCAGCGCTCCCAAGCATGTTCCTAACCAACGCCAGATCCATCGTCCACAAAATGAGTGAATTTGAGCTGCGGATCGCCACCAACAGCGCCCGAAATTGGAGTATTTTTGTCATCACGACAGTCCAACTAGCAGGACGCACGCTTCACCGGCATGACCGGGACGGAACCTCCGGTAAAAACAGGGGTTGGGGACTATGCGCTAAAATAACAGCCGAATCATTGACACACACTGCTCACTCGATATAGAGTTTCTAGCAGTATCGTGTAGACCCTTCTATCTACCGAGAGAGCTAACTGTGGTCATAGTACTTGCTGTTTACGTTCAACCGGATGCTAACGTTCCACCGGATGCTATTGTTAGCATAGCGCTAAATCTCCTGCCCGCTGCCATCAATAAATAGCAGCTTGCACACCCTGACGGAGTTTTTATCGTCGCCGGCGACTTTAATCGGGCATGTTTAAGGACTGTTCTTCCCAAATCCATTCAATACGTGGACTGAGCAATTAGGGAAAAAAACACTGTACCGTGTGTACAGTAAGATCATACATCTAGTTGGATCTGCCCATCTCTGTCTGTCCCTCACCCCCTCATACACCCCCCCTTCGGAGGAAACAAAGCCTATACAACAAAGACAGTTAAAACATCTTCTTTGTTCCTTTATCTCTCTGTCTTCCTTATCCTCACTGTAA
Organism: Urocampus carinirostris; assembly: GCF_059441175.1. Taxonomy (NCBI): domain Eukaryota; kingdom Metazoa; phylum Chordata; class Actinopteri; order Syngnathiformes; family Syngnathidae; genus Urocampus; species Urocampus carinirostris. Next base: position 1,779,298 of record NC_142355.1, read on the forward strand.
AATGTGGAACTGGAGTTGTCCAATTTCGTTGTCACAATATATCCCATGTTGTAACAATGACAATAAAGGTATATTCTATTCTATTCTATTCTGTATGTTGCTATGTGGCCAAAGTGTGGATGGTTTTCGTTGACACCCAATAAATACTTTGGTTGTTTTTATCAAAACACATTTCTTACTTGGTATTAAAAGAAGATACAAAGTAACAAAGACAGATCTTCAGGCCTTGTGTATTAATTGTTTGAAAAATCCGGATACAAATTGTGGTTTTAAAGCATTCAGTCACTTAAATGCGAAGGCCAAAAAAAAATATTTTTCCTTTAAATTCCAGTCTCATCCCAACCACAAATCAGAAGCCTCTTGCTAATGAAAACCAGTCAAACACATTTATCAGCCCGTGCTGGTTCAAAAATACAAATGCAACCTTACATACTGTTGATTAAACGCAAGGAACTCAACTAGTTTGCTCTACACCACAGGTGTCAAAGAGGCGGCCCGCGGGCCAGATCAGGCCCGCTAAGGGATTGGGTCCGGCCCGCGAGACAACACTCAGAGAAGCGCAAGAGAAAAACAAGCTGCAGGTTGAAATATGTCAACTTGATGTTGCCAAAGCCACGTGCCTCGAACAAAGACACTGTACTTGTATTTATTTCTCTCTCTCTCTCGCTCTCTCTCTCTCTCATCTTTCTCTCTCTCTCTTGCTCTCTCTCATCTTTGTCTCTCTCTCTCTCTCTCATCTTTGTCTCTCTCTCTCTCTCTCTCTCTCTCTCTCTCTCTCTCCCTCATCTTTGTCTCTCTCTCTCTCTTTCATCTTTGTCTCTCTCATCTTTGTCTCTCTCTCGCTCTCATCTTTGTCTCTCTCTCCCTTTCTCATCTTTGTCTCTCTCTCTCTCTCATCTTTCTCTCTCTCTCTCTTGCTCTCTCTCATCTTTGTCTCTCTCTCTCTCTCTCTCATCTTTGTCTCTCTCTCTCTCATCGTTGTCTCTCTCTCTCTCTCTCTCATCTTTGTCTCTCTCATCTTTGTCTCTCTCTCTCTCATCTTTGTCTCTCTCATCTTTGTCCCTTTGTCTCTCATCTTTGTGCCTTTGTCTCTCTCTCTCTCTCTCTCCCCTTTTTCCTTCTGTCTCTTTTCTCTTTCTCTCCTCATACCCTTTGCGCTTTTTCTCTTTTCTCTCCTTCTGTCTCTCTATTTCTCTTTGGATTTCCTTCTTCCTCTCCCTTTCTTTCCCCCTCTCTCACGACTTCTCTTTTTATCTCTTTTGTTTCTCACACTCTCTCCCTCTCTCTCTTTGTCCCGCCCTCTCTCCTTTTCCCTCCCTCTTTCTTTATTTCTTTACCTCTCTTTTTCTTTCTCTTTAATCTTCAAGTCCGGCCCCCGACAGAATGTTTGTTCTATCGTGTGGCCCCCGAGTTCAAATGAGTTTGACACCCCTGCTCTACACCATGTCTATGTGCACCAATTACAAGCATTCATTGCTAGTAAGCAATAAAAACTACCGGTGTGTATTGTACATATTAGCTACTGTCACTAAAGGCAGACAAGAAATACCGTAAATTCCGGACTATAAACCGTTACTTTTTTCCCAAATGTTCAGCCCTGCGTCTTATTCAGTAAAGCGGCCAATTTATGTAATTTTTCTAACGGCCACCAGCGGCGTTGGAGTATAAAAGGAAAGATTAAGACTAGTAGAATATGTGCGCCAAGAAAGACTGCAACCTCTAAGTTTATGCATACATTGTTTGTTAAGTAAAGGTACGTTCCGTTAATGAGGAAGACGCCCTTGATGGCGATAGTTATGAGGAGGAAGTTGAGGACGATCTACCGAGAATTTCACAATTACAGGATGCTTTTTTTTTTGACAGGCACGATGGATGCATTGCGAGCGTGATCCTACTAGCGTGTTGGTACTTATCAAAGGCATGGTTTGGGATGAAAGTTATATTATTATTATTAAAGCTTTGAAAACTCTCTCGGTGTACCGTCTTTCTTCGTAAATATGTGTAACCATGTATAATATGTATTTGCAACTGTATATTTTTGTAATGTATTTATTTTAGAGATTTATTCTGTTATGTGTTCTACGGACGAATCAAAGAGAAGGGGCGGAGCAAACGTGAGCTGATGGGAAGTGGGGTAAGGCTGAGTTACCGGTAGATCTGTCTGTTGTCGCAGCGGACAATAGTGGATATATATTTTTCCCACCCTTAGCTTTGGAAATATACATTTTGTTTCCTTGGATTACTTTCAACGGGACCTGGACTTTACAAGTCTGCATCATACGTTAATTACGGGTATCATTTTCCATTCATGACGCCGACTGTGGTTCTAGGATTGTGTACTATTGACTTTTGGATTGTGTCGGGAGGAAGCTAGGAGAATAGGACCTTGACTCAGCCTCTTGGCTGGGAGCAAGTGTCTCGGCCTATTAGCTTTGTAGTGTATTATGATTTGATGGATAATAGATAATTGATAAAGAATATAGAACAATAAATCTCTACAAGATCACAATCGTGGAACTTACAGCCTGGTCTAGCTTATTTCAGCATAATAAGCTTCATGGTAGACCATAACAGTTCTCAAAAGTGATTTATATACGGTGTGCATTACCGTTCGATTACATTCACAACAAATACAAAGACGAAATGGTTTAAGTCGTATTACATTCCCAACAAATGCAAGACAAAGTGGTTTTGGTTTTACGTTTGCCATTACATTCCCGAAAAGTGATTTAAAAGTGAGATAAAACCAGGTAAAAGTGGTGATAGTAGCGAGGGGATACAAATCTCGGCAGGGATGTATTTCTCGGCATAACAGGTGTGCGCTCTATAGTCCGGATTTTACGGTAGTTACGAATGTAAGAAATAAGTAAGAAAGCAAGAATAGGCGTTCGAATGTATCATTTAAATTACAGAGAGCAATGAGTTTTAAGTGCAGGGTGCGGATCACAACTGCATAGACCCAAATTTGTACTTGTCATAGTTTTGATGAAGGCTTTGCAAGGACAACTGGACTCTTTACCCTAGCATTACTTTTAAGAGTGGCTGCCGATGCTGCCTCAAATGGTGTTTTGCATCTGTGCCTGCATGTATTTGTTCAAAGCGAACGTTGAATTCTGGGAAATGCGGTGCTAGTTTGTCAAATGCACTTGCCTAGTATCCACTTGCTTGATTTAGTAAGTCCGAAGGCAGACCAGCCCAGCCCCCTCCCCTCCATAAACACTGCAAACCCCCTCTCGCTCACCCCACATTTTGGGGCTCTTCACTGAGGCACCCCTGGTATTTACTGCCGAGAGAATTTTGTGTGCAGAGTCAAAACAGAATGCGCGGTTAAGCCAGGGAACAGGGCAACCTGCTCACACTTACGCACAGAAACTACGTGGCCATCACAGGGGAGGGAGTTGAAGGGGTAAGAGATGTTTTACCATAAAACAGTTACATTGGACAGGGGGGCAACACTAACCCCCTTAACCCACTATCTGTCTTTCTTCTTGAGGAATTGCAAGAGTACCGTAAACTCCGGACTATAAGCCGCTACTTTTTTCCCCAAATGTTCAGCCCTGCGGCTTATTCAGTAAAGCGGCCAATTTATGGAATTTTTCTAATGGCCGCCAGCGGCGCTGGAGTATAAAAGGTAAGATTAAGACCAGTAGAATATGTACGCCAAGAAAGACTGCAACCTCTAAGTTTAAGCATACATTGTCTGTAAAGTTAAGGTACGTTCCGATAATGAGGAAGACACCCTTGATGGCGATGGTTATGAGGAGGAAGTTGAGGACGATCTACCGTGAATTTCACAATTACGGGATGCTTTTTTTCAACACGTTTGATACATTGCGAGCCTGATCCTACTAGCGCGTTGGTACCTTTCAAAGGCACGGTTTGGGATGAAAGTTATATTATTATGATTAAAGCTATGAAAACTCTCTCGGTGTACCGTCTTTCTTCGTAAATATGTGTAACCATGTATAATATGTATTTGCAACTGTATATTTTTGTAATGTATTTATTTTAGAGATTGATTCTGTTATGTGTTCTACGGACGAATCAAAAAGAAGGGGCGGAGCCAACGCGGGCTGATGGGAAGTGGGGTCAAGCTGAGTTACCGGTAGATCTGTCTGTTGTTGCAGCGGACAATAGTAGATATATATTTTTCCCACCCTTAACTTTGGAAATATACATTTTGTTTCCTTGGATTACTTTCAACGGGACCCGGACTTTACAAGTCTGCATCATACGTTAATTACGGGTATCATTTTCCATTTATGATGCCAACTGTGGTTCTAGAATTGTGTACTATCTAAGCTCGAAATTGCAGTGCTTCTGGGGACGGGATCGTCCTTAGCTTGGCCTTTTGGCTTTGATTTTTGCAATCCAGAGATGGAATAAGAGCTTGCTCTGTCCACTCCACGCATCGGCCCGGTATTGCAGTACCTCCGGGAACGGTGCATTTGCAATGATCGCAGCATGGCTTTAGGACTAGGACCTTAGCTTGGCCTTTTGGCTGAGAGTAAGTGTCCCGGCTCCTAGGCTTTGTAGCGTATTATGAACTGACCGATAACGGATAATGGATAATGAATAACGGAGATAGAACAATAACCCTTAAAAACCCCAAACCCCAGTAGTTACTGGACGGATCTATTGACACTGAAAAAGATGTTACATAACGAAATTGTGAATATGCTTGATTGCTGTTAAGATTGTCGAGAAGGGTTGTTAAAACCTCACATTGTTTGTTTGCTGTTATTAGTGTCAATACATTTGTTCAAACTGTAACTGTTACCATCGTGGAACTTACAGTCTGGTCTGGGTTAAACTTGTGATTGTGTCACAAGTTTCATTGCGCGCGCACACGGCTTATACATGGGTGCGGCTTGTGTAAGTACAAAAGTGGCAAATCACCTAAAAAGTGGTGGGTGCGGCTTATAATCAGGTGCGCTCTATAGTCCGGAATTTACGGTAGATATGAGGCCACAGGTTAGGACACCTGACAGAACAAAAAAACCATGAACCCATCACGGCAACCACAACTGAAACGTGACGGCGGCCCATGGAAGCGTTGCCAAGGTTGAACTTTATGGTCACATGGAACGGCATGGGAACATGACCTTAGGTGGACAAAGCTGAAAGTTCATGATGAGATTCATGGATATCAGCCAGCCAGCCACCAAGCAAAACGTATTGGTTGAAACTGGAAAGGGATTTAGACAGGGGAGCATAAAGAACTATTAACCAATTAACTTGGGTCTGCAATAATATTTGTTGAATGGTTTTCCAAGTCACTTTTCTTTTGTTTACACGTGTTTTAATGCTTATGTCAGTTTTGGCGCAATACTGAAACAAATGTAAGCAGTTACAGTTACTAGTGACTTCATTTGAAAAGTAATGAAGTTACCCTCCTGAGTACTGACACCGAAAAGTTGCTAGTTGCAAATGAACTTGATAAGAGAAGACTAACTGCTGAGAAATGGGCGTTTGAAATGAAGTGGGACAACAGTACAATAGATATGTTTATGAAATGAAATGATCTGCATTTATATAACGCTTTTCAAGTCAATGACTTCCCAAAGCGCTTTACAGTGTGCTTCACAATTCCCAATAGCGGCCTTGTATTGCAGCCATGTAAGACGCTAACCTGCTTATTGGGGGTATTAGGGGTTCAGTGTCTTACCCAAGGACACTTTGATATGTAACACGGACAAGCCGGGATTCGAACTGGGATCCCTTGATCCCAAGACGAGTGCTCTACCTCCTGAGCTACTGCCGCCCCAACTCTTAAATGTTGACAGGCATATACAACAGCTAGCAAAAAGTCTTGGGCAAATCCTCACTCAGACATTTTATTCAGAAGAAAAAACTCAGATCACAAACATGAAACAATCCTTAAGTCATTCCAAAGTGCAACATATTGGCGTTCAGAAACACTTAAAAAAATTGGAACGGGAACCTCAAACTTCTCGAGGAAGGTAACTCGTATGGTTACCAAAGATGTGGGCTGTTCACAGTCAGCTAAATTAAAGATTTGGACTGAGTAAAAACAGCATGGGAAGGTTGTTAAAGTCAAATGTACTGGTAGGCCAAGGAAGACATGTAGGCATTAAAACAAACAACTATCCGTCTTGAAAACAGAAAATGCACAATTAATGAAGAGAAAATGGGAGGAAGTTGGAGTATGTGTATGTAACAGAACTGTGCAAAATCGCCCAAGAGAAATGAGATTTTTGTATAGAAAAGCTAAAAGGAAACCATCATTGATGCTTAAACACAAAAATAACAAGACTGCAAGGGGCTAAGGAGAGGCAATCATGGACTGTGGATGACTGGATGAAGGTTATCTTCGGTGATGAGTCACAAATCTGCATTGGAGATTTTCACGATGCTGAAACTTTTGTTTAGTGCCGTTCCGGTAAGATTTAACAGAGAGGACTGCCTAAAGAAAACATCAAAAGTCCTTCATAAAATGGGACTGGATGTCAGGCAAAGCTACTAAGGAGATGGCTGTGGCCAAATCTGCAATAACTGCACAGGTTGACATTGACATTTTGGACAGCTTTTTTAATTCCTTCAATTGATAAAATGTTTGGGGATGATGAAATGGTTTTCCGAGATGACCATGCATCAGAGCAAAAACTGTGAAAGCATTCCTTGGAGAAAGACACATCCAGTCAATGTCATGGCCTGCAAATAGCCCAGATCTCCTTTTCCTTCTTTTTTCTCTTCCTTTTTTCTCAGCTTTTCACTATTTTTTCATTTTGGTATTTTTTTGTTTTTGTTCCATTTCCCGCCCTTCCTTGAAGTCATTTTGTGCACAATTGTACATAATATTTGGTCGTGTAGGGATTAGAAGCAAAAACCACCTGAAGAGCCGTTTGGGACCCGAAAGAGCCGATTCTTTTTAGTGAGCCGAGCCGAAGAAGCCGGTTCTCGAAAAACTCTACAGACTTTACTCAACTTCGTTCTACTTAATAATAATAATAATAATAATTTCCTTTGTATTGTCATTCTTTGTAACAATGTACACAGAACGAAATGTCGATACACCTGACCCGTTGTAGCGAGTCGATGCAGCCGCAGCCAGAGGGCGCCGCCATTATACCAATTAGGTATGTCTCGGTCGAGGCGCGAACCAGCGACCTCCCAGTCTCAAAGCGGGCACACTACCATCTAGGCTACGACCTTGACTTCAAAATACCGCATTTAGAACAGAACCTCAGGGAACCCTTGTATTTTTACCTTCATGCACTGTAACTTTGACTTAATTTGCTTCTTAATTAGCAATTTCGAGCCCTGATTTTTGTGAGCTGGCTCGATTTTCTTGTGCACGGAAAAGCTCTGGGTAGTGCACAATTGCGCACACACGCAGCTTAGAGGGAACATTGCTGGCAAGCAGTTCAGGGTGTCCCCCGCCCACTGCCCGGAGATAGCTGGGATAGGCTCCAGACCCCCCGCGACCCTACAGTGGGTAAGCGGTACAGATAAAGGATGGATGGATGAATTTGGATTTGAAACTAGCGTGAGGGAACCTGGGTGCGAAATAAAAATGTGTCACGAGAAGGAGCGGATCAATCTTTTATCAGAGCGGTGTACTTTTATCTCTAAAGGATCTGACATGAGCACGGCGCTGCCTTCCATCCCATTGCACAGGCAGGGCAAGGAGACGTGGAACAAGTACAGTGGAACCTCGGTTTTCGAACGCCTCTCAATCCGGACAAATCGGTGTTCGACCAAAAATGTCGAAAAATTCTTGCTCCGCTGTTCGGTCAAAAGATCGGAGTTCGAACGCCGGTACGCTAGGGTGCGATGCTGAGCGGCGTACGGGTGTTTTAGCCCCTAATTATGCCTCCGAAGAAGGTCGGTGCGAGCAGGACAGGCGAAAAAAGACAAGTTGTTCGTAAAACTATTGCCTTTAAGAAAGACATAATAGCTAAATATGAAAGAGGTGTACGAATATCCGATCTTGCTAGTGAATACAGCATGGCTAAATCTACTATCAGTAGATAGATAGAGATGGATGGATAGATAGATACTTTATAATTCATCCCTGTAGGGAAATTCACACTTCCAGCAGTCTACCCCGTTGTTTATTAACAGATTAACATGATGCCCTAGGGGTGCTTGTAGCGGAGTGGATGACGTCACGCCGGTCCAAAAGTTCGACATCCCTGCGGCAGATGGAAATCTTTTCTTGTGTCCAGGGATACACCACCTCGTGTTAGCGAGTCCGCCTCCTCTCCGATTCCCCCAGGCTTTCGTGTCTCTGTATAGCGGCGCTGAAGCCGGATTGCTCCGGGTGGCTACACGTTAGCGTCCGGAATGCTAAATGTGAGCCACGTTTCCGCAAAACACAGCAACTGCGCTCCCTGTGCGCTTCGATGTTTTCCACCAGCACTCGTTGGTCTTATTTGGTAGTGAGTTCACATTTACCATGATTACGGATGGTACCGAAGACTTATAACGCCGCTAGCCGCTTCGCTAGCTCCGTCTCTTCTTCCACCAAAGGCCCCCTCATCACGCCGACATGAGAATTCTTCAGGGCAGGGAGTTGATTCCTCGAATAAACGCATTTTTGTGCGCTAAAACCCATGTCCCTAGGATAGAAAGTCATCCAAAGTGTATTGTCAAACGGGAAGAAAGTAAAGAATAAGGAGGCTGTGAAACCGAGTGATGCGGCTAAGGAAGTTAGCACTATAAGCAAGCAACTGCCGCAAGTTTTGGAAGAGGTCTAAAAACTTTTGATGATTTTTCTCTCCCCACCGTCCACCACAAAGGTAAGAAATCCTATTCATAATCCTTTTTTTATTTTTACACGTTCATGTTAGCGTAATCTTCTGTACGGAAGATTACGCTAACGCGAACATACGATTAGCCTGGGTTAGCTTTGTTTACGTAAAACATTCATGGTGTTGGAACGGAGCTCCCTTTCCAATGACGCGCTAGCCACTTGTAGTGTAGACCCGGGTGCTAAATGACGTGTAAACAACCTGATTTTTAAATTTTTACACGTTCATGTTAGCGTCATCTTTCGTACGGAAGATGACGCTAACGCGAACGTACGATTAGCCTGGGTTAGCTTCATGTTTACATTCATGGTAAACATTCAGGGTGTTGGAACGGATTAAAACGATTTTACAAGACTTTTAATGGGAAAAACAATTTCGGTGATTGAACAAATCGGTTTTCGAACAGGGTTCTGGAACGGATTATGGTCGAGAACCCAGGTTCCACTGTAGTGGAAGAAAAAAACAGAAGAAAAAACAGACGTGTACAGAAATAAAGAAAGTGTTTTAAACCACATCCCAAAATATTCATAGCCCAAAACTATGCAGACGACTTATTTTGTGTCCCGGCGACATTCAATTTCTTCCGGCTCTCAGCACATCAGCGAGAGGCGGTAAACAAGCCCGATAAGGAGCCGGGAAACCAAGTCACTTCACAGCGTGAAAAACGACTTTGTAAAATTCCATCAAGGATCGGAAAAGATAGCGTGACGTGCTTGCTCGCCTTTCCACGTGAGCTTAATGACGGACGGGCGCTTTGACAGAAGCGACAGATTACTCTTCACTCTTGGATGGAAATCCATCACCTTATTAAAGGAGCAGTAAAATAAGAGAGAGGGACACGTCCTTCTCAAAGAATGCTCTGTTAGACCTCGGTGTGGGTCCACCTATGGACCAAAAAAATAGTCTACGGAGTGCACAAGTTTACCCTAAAAATAGAACGAGTAATTATCTATTGAAGGATTTTATATTTCATTTACGGTAAATTCCGGACTATAGAGCGCACCTGATTATACGCCGCACCCACCACATTTCGGGAGGAAAACCGATTTTGTACATACACAAGCCGCACCTGTATATTAGCCGCATGCGCCCACATTGAAAAAACGCAATTCAGACACGAATTTAATCCATACCCGATACTGTCCAAAAAAACACAGCCGGCAAAATGAACAGAAAATGATACCGGTACTTAAGACTTAATGCAGACCTGCAGAGTCCGGGTGCCCGTTGAAAGTAATCCAAGGAAAGAAGTGTGTATTTCCAAAGGTAAGGGTGGGAAAAAAATATATATCCACTATTGTCCGCCGTGACCACAAACATGTCTCACCTTTACTCCACTTCCCGTCAGCCTGCTTTTGTCCCGCCCCTTCTTTCTCATTTGCTCGTACAAAACATAGAATAAGTTTCTAAAATAAATACATTACAAAAATATACAGTTGCAAATACATATTATACATGGTTACACATATTTAGAGAGAAAGACGGTACACCCAGAGAGTTTTCAAAGCTTTAATAATAATATTATAACTTTCATCCCAAACCGTGCCTGTGAAGGGTAGCAAAACGCTACTAGCAACACGCTCGCAACACAGTAAACAGCTCTGTTAAAAAAACATACCGTACCTGTAGTTAGCACCGTAAACCGTCCTCATCTTCCTCTATAACTGACATAATCAAAGTTGTCCTCCATTAGTATGGGAAAGAGACGTCGTCCCAGGCTCCCTTATTCCAAAACACGCTAGCAACACGCTCGCGAAGTAAAGTTTGTGTGCGGTAGCTCTGTTTCCTTCTATATCGGACTGCTCGATTGCGTTTAGCTTGAAATTTGCGTCATGTGCCTTTCTTTTTGCAATTTGCATGATGAGGATATGTCTACGCTAATTTAATTTGTGCACAAGCTAAGAAGTTGCAGTCTAAATCTTTTGTACTCGAGCGCTGCTGGCGGCCGTTAGAAAAATTACATAAATCTGCTGCATCACTGATTAAGCCGCAGGGTTAAAAATTTGGGAAAAAGGTAGCGGCTTATAGTCCGGAATTTACAGTATTTGACTATAAGGGATTTTATACAATTTTGTACAAGTTATATTTATTGAACGCAATGAAGATTTTTCACAAAGAAGGCTTAAGGTCAATGACAGGTCGCGTCGTTCCGAATGCGAATGTTTTGTTTAGTTCTGTTGATAACAGGACACTGACGGAGAAGGCCAGGCCCTGATTTGATAATCAGCACTTCCTGGCGCAAGAGGGGCCCTTATGACGCACCGGTCCAGACAAGGTGGTGACGAGGTGGAGCCCACATGGGCATTCCTGGCCCGCCCATGGGGGTGGCCAACACGCCGGCTTGTGAAAAGACGTGGGCAAAAGAACTTCAGAAGAAGAAGATCGATCGCGAGGGACAATCGAGAGGGAGGCTCGACAAAGACCAGTTCGACTAATTCGACAATAATTTAACTAATTCGATGGAATTCTCATCTCATCTCATCTCATTAGCCGTACCGCTTATCCTCAGTAGGGTCGCGGGGGGGCTGGAGCCCATCCCAGCAATCATCGGGCAGTGGGCAGGGGACACCCTGAACTGGTTGCCAGCCAATCGCAGGGCACACAGGGACAGACAACTCGCTCGCTCATTCGCACCTAGGGACAATTTGGACCGGCCAATTCACCTGAAATGCATGTTTTTGGAATGTGGGAGGAAACCGGAGTGCCCGGAGGAAACCCACGCAAGCACGGGGAGAACATACAAACTCCGCACAGAAAGTCTGGAGCTGGATTTGAACCCACGACAGGTTCCCATGACATGAACTGTGCCGCACAAGCGCTAACCACTGCGCCGCCGTGCTGCCCTCGATGGAATTCACTTAGTTAAATACTTTAAGAAAATAAATCTGCCCCTATGTGGAAAGGCCTGTCTCTTGTCAATATTTTTCCCCAAAATTAAGAAACGAGCATGCATTGTTAGGAGAATGAAGTTTGTGTTTGGTTAATGGAGTCAGATAACTCATTCGAACAATTTGGTAAACGCTATATTTGTAATAGTTTTTTTCCCTAACAGTACTCATTCATACAACACAAAGGAACAGTGTGGAAATGCCTGTCTCTTGCCCATATTTTCCCGAAAAGAAAAGATTTATTTTTTATTTATTTTTTTGTATTTTATTTTATTATTATTCAGCCAGTATCAACCATCAACATGATATCTACCGGAAATCATTTTGTCACGTGACGCTATCGACGTGACTCGTCGCCTTCGATCGGCGCCGGGTTTTTAGACCCAACTGCTGTGTTGGGAGTCATTAGGTGAGCAAACCCCCCAATTCCAACCCTTAATGCCGAGCGCCAAGCAAGGAGGCAATGGGTACCAATGTTGTAAGTCTTAGGCATGACTCGGCTGAGGCTTGAACCAGCGACCTCCCAGTCTCGGAGCGGGCGCCCTACCATCTAGGCTACCGAGAGCATGCATTGTTGGGTGAATGAAGCTTTTGTTTGGTTAATCGAGTCAGATAACTTATTAACTAATTAAATAACAATTTGGTAAACGCTACATTTTTAATAGTTTCATTCCCAACAATTTCTATTCATCTATATCCATCTACCTTGGTCATATCCCTCAAGAGGGGTGATCGACAGCAAGACAAACACATACAATAACAAAGAAAATAAAAGGGAAAAAATAGCAAAAAACACACAAAAATTTTGGGACCATGACCAACCCAAATGCCCAAACACCCAAACAAGTTAAGCTCTCAAGTTGGTCATGCTTTCGTCCCTCCAGATGAAACGGGACACCAGAAAGCGGCCATGTCACTCGGGTCAGGGTGACACAACACACTCTTCTGTTCAACAGCAGGGCCGACAGCTTTCACTGGTTTACCCCTGCTGCATCATACAGTTGCCCTGCCCATCCCCTAGAAAGCGTCCAAACATCCCACTATCTTTTAACAACACCTCTCCACTTATTTCTATCACCAACAAGAGCTCTAGCTTCCATTATATTTAGACCTCTTTCCTGCAGTGCACTTATCCAGATTATGGTTGCACTCCAGTTAGCAAAAATGTACAATATGAAGACGTGTGTGTGTGTGCAATAAAAAATAAAATATTAACAGCTGAAATAAGAACTAAACACAACCATGATATTGTACTTAAACCGGTTGAAATTCTATTTAAAACTAACAATCAACCTGACAAGTGAAAAATCTTCCATTGCACCAAATTATGGAAATTACCGTATTTTCCGCACTATAAGGCGCACCTAAAAGCCTTTATTTTTTTTCAAAAGCTTGCAACTAACTTGCCGCCGCCGACTCGATTTTCCCCCGAACGCCAAGTAGTACGCGGTGTATGCTGGGATTAATTTACCGGCGTTTCATTGGCTAACCAGTGTCAATCATCATTTGAATGGATCACTATTGGCTAAAGTTATTTGGAGGTCAAGAGGCGGATCCTTTTTGTCATTTACAGGCTGGCATTGGCTTAAACGACAAAACAAAGCCTGCAATTGGCTGAAAAAGATGAATGCGTATAGCACGTGGCTGACGGTACACAGAAAGCATTTTTTTTACCATTTTGTATTTGTAAGTATTTTATTCTCCTGGATTTACTAAACTCACGGATATAAGAGGACCACGGCTGCACATTATTATGAACACAACGACTTCGGTGAGCTACTCCGGCTATATATTTTCCCTGTATCTTGTTTCAGACTGAACTCGATGTTTCTGTGATAAGCGGTGCAGATAATGGATGGAATGGAGTGTCTATTTTTAAATTAAACTCAATTCCAAGTGTTTATTGTCATATGCACAGTAAAGTTGCGAGCGAAAAAGAAAATAGAAACTAAGGAATGGATGGCATTTCTTGAATCCCAAGACTTTAACCTTCCGAATGATGGAACGATGCATTTGAGTGACATCGTACGGACACCGCATCCGCACGTGTTCTGGACACGTATTTGCGTCTTTGCAAGCTTTGGGAATGTTAAGGGGGTAAGAAGTTGGACTGAACTATCTGACTGTTTTGTCCACGTTCCCATTGTAGCGCCTTATAATCCGGTGCGTCTTATGTATGTCAAAAATAGGACCAAAAACTATTTTTTCGGGGTGCGCCCTATTACCCGGTGCGCCTTATAGTGCGGAAAATACGGTAAGTAAAAAGTAAATAAGTAAACAGTACAATGTAAACCCTATCTCATCTCATCAGCCATACTGCTTATCCTCATTAGGGTCGCCGGGGGGGGGCTGGAGCCTATCCCAGCCATCTCCGGGCAGTGGGCAGGGACACCCTGAACTGGTTGCCAGCCAATCGCAGGGCACACAGGGACAGACAACTCATTCGCTCATAACAGTACAAAATAAATAAAATTAAGAAAATTTCCACAATAAGACACTTCTTCTTTCTCTTGAATAACTGTTTTAGAATTAAGTCAAAAGCATCTAAAGTAAAAACTGTACATAGCTGGAATATTGCACTTGTCCATTTTGAGTAGAAAATAAGAACACACCTAGTCAATTTCCTTTCCTTAATAGGGAAACTTGGTTTAACCCGAACCCTAACATTATAATTTCCCTCTTTCCGAATGAATAATTTACCGTAGTATTACGTTTTAATATGAATTGACACAGACTATCGTTTTTTTTTGTTGCAAACGAAGCGAGCGGGTTGATGCTACTGTGCTCATGGCGACTAGGGAATACCCATCATGCATCATTCCGAAAAAGAAAAAAAAATATGGCGTTAGATTATTTTGTATTTTGTATAGGAAAATACGACTGTTTGTAAGGGCATGGAGCGCGACAGAAGTAAAATAACTTTTGGGCCAGCAACACGATTGGACTTTGCCTTAGTCGGAAACACATTAATCTTTAATCCTGGCGATAAAGCAACAGGTAGTGTGTAGCAACAAGTAACACGCACTTGTCAAATAGTTCCAACAATAAGAGTATGCAGGGTGAAAAATTAGACACTGCTACCGAGTATGGAGCAAATTAAAGTCCTAAAACAAAACGGAGAAGTTCAAAAAAATTAAAAAACGAGTTTCGCCCAACAGGTGCGAGTCGCTCTAAAGGCAACGTCGTCAGGAAGTTAGCAAGAAACTCACTGGAGTCACGTTTTGGTCAACTCAATTTAAATATATATCCATGGTAATACGAAAATATACGCAGATATGATCATAAAACTTCCGAAAATGGGTAAATTTTCAAATGCAAATATAACCAATAGACAGAAATTTCTTGTTGACATTCAAAGCAGCAAATCCACCTTCAAAGTAAAACTTTCCACTCACCAGGAAGAAACGATTTTCACTGCTTTTCGTCTCCTTGAACCGCACTCCTCTGACTTTTAGGAACAAAAATCCTTTACGACCGCCGAAGCTGCAGAATCCGTCCGGTGTAAGAGTGTTTGCTTGCAGAAGTCCGAAAGTGATGGCCGAAATCAGCAGGTTCTCTTTTCTGGATCAGTCTATTTGCATTCCTCACGAATTGGATCCTCTGTCTCCACCGGTCAAGAATTGAGAGCCGGGGAAAGCGTTTTCTCTTTTTGTTCCTCCCTCTCCTGCTCACGCAGTTTCGGGTTAGCAAACACCCCTCCTCCTCTCTCACTCCCAGAAAAACACACTCAATCAGTCACTCCTCCTTCTCTCACTCCCCATCCTTTCCTTTTCCGCTGAAAGATCGAAAAGGTAGCGCCCCCTTTCTCAGGTAAGGATGTTTACAGCCTCATCATCTCTGGATCAGGTATCGCCATGGTGTTTTCATACCTAGGGTTGGGTAGGGTTACTTTAACTGGATTACTTTCAATGACTTTTGGATGACTCCAATACCAAATATGCTAATAAAAGACAAAAGAAACTCAATATGAATAAAATGACTCCATTTTGTGCAGGCTTGGGTAGTAATGGAATACATGGAACGGCAAGCTGTTTGGATTGATTTTCATTTTGTTTCTGTCGCATTTGATGTTCGTTTTGCCGGAGATCAAAGCCAGGAGAGAAAGCTTACCACGTGTTGTGAGTCATCATTGTATTCATATTGAGTTTCTTTTGTCTTTTATTAGCATATTTGGGATTGGAGTAATCCAAAAGTCAATGAAAGTAATCAAGTTAAAGTAACCCTACCCTGTTCATACCTTTCAACCACCTGTACGTTTTTTCCGTGCAAAGTACGTTTATGATGCATTTTAAGAAATATGGTGTCGGATTATTTTGTATTTTGTAAAGGAAAATACAACATTTCTAAGGGCATGGAGCCCTGGAGGTTGACAGGTATGTGTTTTCTTCTTTTGCATCCCGTACCTGTCAATGTTTTTGCCGTACAAAGTATGTTTATGAAATGAAATGATATGCATTTATATAGCGACCCTCTTTCATGCACGACACAAGGTTTCACAATCTCTGGGTTTATTGCCTGCATTCAATAAACAAAACAATACAAAAGTCAGGGGCCTCTGTTCACGACTGCAATTATCTTCAACGCTTACAAACTCACTTAAGCTACGGCAAGCGCTGAAGCCCATAAAGTGCCAAACGAAAAAAACAGTCGCAGACGCCCATGACTTAACAACTGAATGAGGTACCGGAATATTAACAGTAATACAACAAAAACACAGATTTTGTGAGAATTCAAAAAAACATTCAAAACAATCAAATTTCAACTCTGTTACATTTATATAGCGCTTTTCAAGTCAAGACTTCCTAAAGCGCTTTACAATGTGCTCCACATTTCCCAATAGCGGCCTTGCAGCCATGTAAGGCGCTAACCTACTTATTGGGGGTATTAGGGGTTCAGTGTCTTACCCAAGGACACTTCGACATTTAACACCGACGAGCCGGGATTCGATCCCTTGATCCCAAGACGAGCGCTCTACCTCCTGAGCTACCGCCGCCCCCTTTATGATGTATTTTAAGACATGTAAGAAGTATGAGGAAATATGTACGGAAAAACACAAATTTGTCAATGATGGGTACCATCCGGTATACACCGACTATCACGAAACGGCAAATCAATCAAGTCAAACGAGTTCGCCGCGGTAGCCTCTATCTCGGTATTGTTTTTTCCCGTTGCAAATGAAGCGAGCACCCCCTCGGATGGGTCTGGCCTTGATGCGGCGAGGGGGCTTGCGTGTTCCAGTGACCCTGGAGAGCGATACCGTCGGGAGCTTGCTCCTGGTAGGGTCACCCATGGCGGGCCGGTCTCCGGGGTAGGTTCCAGACAAACAAAGACCCCAGCGTGTCGGTACGCTGTGAGGTGGCAGCCCCACCAACCGACTATCCTGCGGAGGGCTAACAACTCACCCAGGAGAAACACACTTTGTTACGAAACTGACCAGAGAAAGAAGCCGGACTGACCAACACGGTAACGGACCCCAGCCTGCCCCCGACCAACGAGTACGGATCGATCTTCGTCATAAGACCCGTGTCGCCACCTGGAATGTCCAGACACTCCTTCGCCCCGGAGCTGCCACCCTGCTGTCCCGAGAGCTCTGTCGCTATAACATCACCATGGCAGGGCTCTGTGAAGTACGATGGCAAGGCAATGGTGAAACAACAGCTGGCAACCATTGCTACATCTGGAGTGGCCCCGAGAGTCGGACCGGCCTTTACGGTGTGGCTCTTGCCATTCCAAAAGCCCTCCGGAGGTCCCTCATCAGCTGGACACCAATAAGTGACAGACTACTGTCTGCTCGATTCCTCCACCATCACGGCAAGATGACAGTGATCGTCGCCTACGCCCCCACCGATGTCGCTGATGAGGATGCGAAGGACGCGTTCTTTGACCAACTCCACCAGGCTGTCAACCAAGCCCCACCACACGACGTCACCATCATCCTCACTGATGCCAACGCCACTCTATCCAGCATTGATCGGTCCCCCGGCTCACCTGTCGGCACCACCTTCGTTGACAGCACAACAAACGACAATGGCAACCGCCTCCTCCTCCTCTGCCACCAAAACAACCTTTGTGTTGCTGACACCTGGTTTCCCCGGAAATGCATCCATCACTGGACGTGGTACAGCCCAGATGGCAGAACCAGGAAGGGATTGGACCACATCCTGATATCACGACGCTGGAAGTCGTTTGTAACCAACTGCCGGGTGTTCAGAGGAGCACAGCTTGGCAACACAGACCATCGTCTGCTGGTGGCCCAGCTCAAGCTAAAGCTCCGAGCCAACCAGCACAAGACTCTGCCTCGCCCCGACTCCTCCCGACTCAGCGACCCCAACATCGCCAGAGACTTCAGTTGCTCCATCCGCCGCTCTCTTGATACCCTGGCTCCTGACAAGCTGACAGACTGGGCGGCCTTCAAGGAAAGTGTCCTCCAGTCTGCTCACAATGTCCTCGGACGCCCGCGATCCTCCCCGAGAAAGCCCTGGATATCAGAGAGGACACTAAACATCATAGACCAGCGGCGTGAGGCCCGACTCCGAGGCGACCTCACAGAGTATCGGAGACTGAATCGCCTGCGCAATGTGGCCATTGCTGAAGATAGGGAGAGGTTTTGGCAGGCAGAAGCCCAACAGCTTGAGTCCGCGGCCAACAACAACAACATGAGCCGCGTATTCAGTCTACTACGCCAAGCCCGTAGCGGCCCACACATAAAGACAGCCCTGGTAAAGGACTCAGACGGCAACCTCATCATGACAGAAGCCAACTGCCTCGAGCGCTGGAAGGAGCACTTTAGCCTCCTCTTGCAGCACAGCACCATCCCGGCTGATCCCACCCTCCTACGGGCTGCGAGCACAGCACCTCCTAACGACACCTGCTGCACAGACCCCGTAACACCCGAGGAAGTGAGAGCTGCTCTGAAGAAGCTGAACACCAAGAAAGCCCCCGGCATCTGTGCCATTACCGGCGAGATGCTCAAGGCCGGCGGTGATGGCATGGTGGAGTGGCTAACCCGCCTATTCAACCAGGTGTGGGAATCGGAGCAGCTGCCCACCGACTGGACCAGAGGAGTCATCTTGCCCTTCTGGAAATGCAAGGGCGACAGGCTTGTCTGTGGAAACCACAGAGGCATAACCTTACTCTCCATCCCGGGCAAGGTCTTTACCAGGATCTTGCTCAGCCGTGCCCTTCCAGCAACCAGAAGCTGCCGCCGTCCCCAGCAGGCTGGCTTTATGCCCAACCGCTCCACAACGGACCACATCTCTGCCGTCCGTTTGCTGATAGAAAAGACCCGTGAATTCCGTAAAGATCGCCATCTATATATCGGATTCATTGATCTGAAGGCCGCCTTTGACACCGTCTGCCACTCTTCACTGTGGAACATCCTCCAAGCTCTCAGAGCACCACCCAAGATCATAGCCCTGTTCAAGCTGCTCTACAGCAACACAGAGAGCTGTGTCCGTATCAACGGCATTGACTCCGACTGGTTTGCTATCTCCAGCGGCGTTCGCCAAGGCTGTGTGGCTGCTCCCGACCTTTTTAATTGCATCATCGACCATCTGATGTTCAGGGTTAGTGAGCGCATCCCCGGAGTGTCTTTCGGCAACTACCACCTGACTGACCTGGAGTATGCTGACGACACCATCATTCTCAGCACTTCCTACAGCCAGCTGAGAGACGCTCTGGGCATTTACAGCGAAGAGGCAGCGCGGCTTGGCCTGCAAGTGAGTTGGACGAAAACCAAGTTCATGTATGTCGGTGATGGACCAGATCCACCTCCCATCCAAATTGGTAGCGACATCGTAGAGCCTGTCAAGAGCTTTGTATATCTGGGGTCCATGGTGACAGACAATGGGGACCTAAAACCAGAGATTCTCCGCAGAAGAGCCCTGGCAGCATCTGCTCTGCAGTCTCTCTGGAAACCACTCTGGCGGCACCAGACCATCGCACGCAAGACGAAGCTCCGCATTTACAACCTCGCCGTACTCCCTATCCTGCTTTATGGCTCAGAAACATGGCCCCTGAACGACACCCTGGCCACAAGAATCGATGGTTTTGATAGCAGGGCTCTCAGAACCATCGAGAACATCAGGTGGCCCCAGCGAGTCTCCAATAAAGAGCTCAGAGCCCGCACGTGCCAGCCCCAAGCATCTTCCTTGGTCGCACAACGCCGCACCCGCTGGTTTGGCCATGTCCTTCGTCTACCACCAGACCATCCGACACGAGCCATTCTCCAGTTTGACCCAAAGGCCGCAGGCTGGAGACGACCACGAGGGAAACCCCGCACTCGATGGCTCGACGTCGTTGCGGGCGACCTCCAACAACACGGAGTTGCCGTAGAGGATGCAGAACAGCTGGCACAAGACCGCCAGCATTGGAAAAACCTGGTTCATCTGGTCGGCTCAACGCACAGGGACGGGACCCCCCGACCTTCGCTGGAGCAATAAGTAAGTAAGTAAATGAAGCGAGCAGTTTGATGCTACTGTGCGTATGCGTCTGCCGCTTGGGGATTTCCCATCATGCATCATTCCGTGGTAGTTGTGTAGTGAAAGGAAGTCCGTCTCTTTTTAGAGAACCGGCTCTTTCGGCTCAACCCTTTAAAGTCAAGTCAAGTCAAGTCAAGTCATTTTTATTTGTATAGCCCTAAATCACGAAGAGTCTCAAAGGGCTTCACAGATTGTTACACTATAGAGAGCCGGCTCTCCAACGGCTCACTTGATTTGATGCATTATATTACGAATTATAAATTATAAAGAAGTTAAGAAAAAAGTACCGTATTTTCCACACTATAAGGCGCACCTTGCTATAAGGCGCACCTACAATGACTGATATATTTTTAAACTTTTTCCATACATAAGGCGCACCCCATTATAAGGCGCTATAAGCGCATGCTGGTTTAAGATCAGGTAATTGTGCAATTTTGTAATTGTAATCCTGTGCAGTCCTTCGACATTTTTGTGATTAAGGGCATCATAAATAAATGTGACTTGACTTGGCTAGAGTAGAGGATGTAGTTACGTTATGCAACCATTAGATGGTGCCTAAAGGGAATGTCAACAAAACATTCAGAAAGGTCAGTCAAACTTTATTAATAGATAACAAACTTTTCTCAACTCCATTCACTCCCAAAATGAATAAACAGCTGTTTTATTATTTTCTCTGCGGTAAAGCATTTTCGTGACACATCTTTGAACAACAGCAAGGCATAACATTTTACTTTTCCTCCATTTAGTCAACACGCAAAAAAACGTCTGATGCTGTTATGGTGAATTAAACGTTAGTGCAATCGCAATATAGTGACACTCGTAATATGCAAAAACAATAACAAGTGCAAAACAATAACAATAAAGCAACAACGTAATAACTGTAAAATCAAAAGAAAAACATAAAGCTCACTCAATCAGCTCCTCATCTACAAATCCATCGAATTCTTCTTCTTTGATGACTATGCCTGCGTGACCGATCGCCTTGAGTTTAAACTCTGCGTTGTAAGCGTGTCTCTTAATAGGAGCCATTTTAGGGTCTTTATACAAACGCACAAATAAAAGAGAATCGTTGTTTAATATTTCCCAGTATGCACGGGGCACTTCTTCTTCTATGCGAAAAATGGAGTCGGTGGCTGCTTACCGTAAGTTGCGAGACCTTGTAATTCAATATTGATCCATATACAAGGCGGACCGGATTATAAGGCGCATAATCCGCTTTAAAAAAAACAACAACAAAAAAACAGATTTTAGGTGCGCCTTATAGTGCGGAAGTTACGGTAGTTTACAGATTGCAATCGGCAATTCCCCCTTATTACCCTCACTAAAAACGTGTCGGCTACCCACTTGAGGAACATTGATTTCGGAGAATCAATCAAACTGATTTGCATGTATTTGAAAATCCGGTTGAAGCCGACGCACCCACACAGGCATGATGAGAACATGCAAACCCCACACAAGTTGGCCGGCTGGTAGAATCCAAACCTATATCCACCATGCAATCAGTCATAAAAATTCCAAATTAAATCTTCCTTTTATTGGCACATATTTTTGCTCATTATACATATTTCTTTCTCTATTTTATCTTTTGCCCTATTTCTTATTGAAGTATATTTTGTTTTTCAAATTTTCAACCGGACTTTTTTCAGCGTGGCGCTCTTAAATACATAATCATAATAATAATCGTACACAAAATCATGCATGGACTTGCTCCCTCATATCTTTCAAATTTAATTACCCCCAATGTTCCAGGCGGGAGCCTCCGCCCTGAAAATGCTGGTCTACTCGTGATCCCAAGGGCCAAGAAGAAATCCGCAGGTTGGAGAGAGTTCTCCATTCGGGCCCCAGTCCTGTGGAATGCTTTTCCCCCTGAGATTCGATCTGCAACCTCATTGGAAATGTTTAAATCTAAGCTTAAAACACTCTTTCTATAGCATGGGAGTCCACAATTGAAAGGATTTGGGAGTACAGTCAATAAACATGCCCGATTAAAGTCGCAGTCCACGATAAAGCTCCGTTGGGGTAGTGCAAGCTGATGTTTAGCAGCGGGCAGGAGATTTAGCGCTATGCTAACGTTAGCATCTGGTGAAACTGTTAGCGGTGGAAAGTATACAGCAAACACAAAGACCACAGTTAACTCTCCCGGTACATAGCTAGAAACTCCATATCGAGTCAGCAGTGTGTCAATGGTTCCGCTATTATTGTAGCGCGTAGTCTCCAACCCCTGTTTTTACCGGAGTCTTCGTCTCGTTCGAGCCGGTGATGTAATGCGGCGTCGGGAAAGCCAAGACTCCGTGATGGCAAAAAAAAAGTCCTCCAATTATGTTGACAATATCTGTGTATTATTCGTTATTGCAACAACCATTTTGGCCTGGTCATCCTGGAAGGGGGATACCTCATGTAAGATCCCTTCCAGCGGCTTTTAAGTCCGCCGTTATTAAACCCACACTGAAACGACCCAACCTTGATCCAGAAAGCTTATGTAATTATAGACCCGTGTCAAACCTACCGTTCCTTTCTAAAGTACTTGAAAAAGTAGTGGCACAGCAGCTGAATGATTTCATATCTGAAAATAACCTTTTGGAGTCAATGCAATCAGGATTCAGGGCTAACCACTCTACTGAGACAGCTCTGATTAAGGTAACCAATGATCTCCTACTGGCAATGGATTCTGGCGCTTCATCACTTTTGCTGCTGCTGGATCTTAGTGCTGCTTTTGACACAGTGCACCACGATATCTTACTAGAACGATTGGAAAAATGGATTGGTCTTTCAGGGAACCGTCCTCTCGTGGTTCAGATCCTACCTCTCAGATAGGACGCACTGTGTTAAATATGGCGAAATGACATCTGAGCCCTTTAGTGTTACCTGTGGTGTTCCGCAGGGTTCAGTGCTTGGCCCCCTTCTTTTCAGCATTTACATGCTTCCATTAGGTGATATTATTCTTAAGTATAATATCAGCTTCCACTGCTACGCAGACGACACTCAACTATATCTTCCGTTGGAGGAATCTGCCACACTAATTTGTGGAAATTTGGAGGCCTGCCTCACTGAGATAAAAGAGTGGATTGTCACTCAATTTCTTGCGTCTTAACTCTGAAAAGACTGAAATGTTAGTTATTGGTCCACCTAAATGCCGTGACTTATTCTCAAAAACTGCTGTGAACATTGACAAATGTCACGTTCACACAGAGTGAGTGACTCAGTTAAAAATTTAGGTGTCATATTTGACCCCGATCTGTCCTTTCAAACGCATGTAAAGAAAATGACTAGAACCGCTTTCTTCCATCTTCGTAACATTGCTAAAATTCGTCCTATGCCGTCTCAGTCGGATGCGGAGATTATAATTCACGCGTTTGTTACCTACCGTCTCGATTACTGTAATGCACTACTCTCCGGTCTCCTGAAATCCAGAATCAAGTCTCTTCAGCTGGTACAAAATGCCGCAGCGAGGCTTTTAACTAGGACAAAAACGTCTGATCAAATCACACCGATTTTGGGCTCCCTGTTAGCCTTAGATGTGATTTCAAGGTTCTTTTAGTATTATACAAAATCATATATGGACTTGCTCCCTCTAATCTTTCAGATCTGATTTCCCCCTATGTCCCGGTCCGAAGCCTTCGTTCTGAGAGCGCCGGTCTTCTGGTGATCCCAAGAGCCAAGAAGTGTTCCGCAGGTTCGAGAGCGTTCTCCATCCGGGCAACGGTGCTGTGGAATGCTCTTCCCCCTGAGATCCGATCTGCAACCTCAGTGGAAATGTTTAAATCTAAGTTTAAAACACACTTCCATTCTATAGCATATGAATAAACTATTGTTCTTGTCGGTTCCAGAGCAGGGGAATGTATAATAATAGTCTGAAAATAGTCTGTGTAATATAGTGTAATAACCTGTGTAGCCCTTTGAGACTTTTTGTGATTAAGGGCTATACAAATAAAAATGAATTGACTTAACTTGACTTCAAGGTTTCTTCATTTTCCTCATGCTGAGGTTTTTTAGTTTTTCCTTCCCCTCATGTAAATTTTAGATCAGAGGATGGTGTCATAATAGTCTGTGGTTTGCAATAGTCTGTACAGCCCTCTGAGACTCGTTGTGATTAAGGGCTGTACAAATAAACGTTACCTGACTGTTTTTGTCTTCCTGTTGGTCACCCCTCGCAGGCAGGCAGGCGATTCAGATGTCTACTCCTGTCGGTCACCCCTCGCAGGCAGGCAGAAAGGAGGGCAAGCGATTCAGATGTCTCGTCCTGTCTGTCACCCCTCGCAGGCAGGCAGGCAGGCAGGCGATTCAGATGTCTCGTCCTGTCGGTCACCCCTCGCAGGCAGGCAGGCGATTCAGATGTCTCGTCCTGTCGGTCACACCTCGCAGGCAGGCAGGCAGGCGGGCGATTCAGATGTCTCGTCCTGTCGGTCACCCCTCACAGGCAGGCAGGCAGGCAGGCAGGCAGGCGATTCATATGTCTCGTCCTGTCGGTCACCCCTCGCAGGCAGGCAGGCAGGCGATTCAGCTGTCTAGTCCTGTTGGTCACCCCTCGCAGGCAGGCAGTTAGGCAGTTAGGCAGGCAGGCAGGCGATTCAGATGTCTAGTCCTGTCGGTCACCCCTCGCAGGCAGGCAGGCAGGCGATTCAGATGTCTCGTCCTGTCGGTCACCCCTCGCAGGCAGGCAGGCGATTCAGATGTCTCGTCCTGTCGGTCACACCTCGCAGGCAGGCAGTTAGGCAGTTAGGCAGTTAGGCAGGCAGGCAGGCGATTCAGATGTCTAGTCCTGTCGGTCACCCCTCGCAGGCAGGCAGGCGATTCAGATGTCTAGTCCTGTGGGTCACCTCTCGCAGGCAGGCAGGAAGGCAGGCGATTCACATGTCTAGTCCTGTCAGTCACCCCTTGCAGGCAGGCAGGCAGGCAGGCAGGCAGGCAGGCAGGCGATTCAGATGTCTAGTCCTGTCGGTCACCCCTCGCAGGCAGGCAGGCGATTCACATGTCTAGTTCTGTCGGTCACCCCTCGCTGAAGGGATGATTCTTCTTCCATGCCACATGCAGGAGTTTCCACAGAATTTTCAGGACGCCCGGGCAGTATTTGTACAGCTTGTATGATATGCTGTTCAGGCCAGCGGCTGAGGCTTCTCTTGATTTCCGAACCACCTCCCTAACCTCGCTCAGTTTGGGGGGAGCAGTGTTGAAGGGGATGACTGGGGGAGCTGGCTGGGGAACATGCCCCGGGGATCCCAGCGGGATGGCCTTTGCTGGGTCACTGAATTGTTCCCTTATATGCTCCTCCAGCTCTGTCTTTGAGATCTCCAGCTTCCCACTCCTTTTGTCTGTCAGCAGTTGTTTTGCATGCTTAAAGGGGTTTTTGAAAAAGCTGATTCTCTCCTTCTCCTTCCTCTTTCTGCGACGACATATCCGTTCTGCTCTTCTCAAGTTGGTAAGGCTGCCCCTCACCTCCTCCCACAGTGACTTCAACCTCTTTCTCTTCTTGTCTTGCCTTCCTCCACTGCTTTCAGAGTTGGTGCCGCCTGCACATCAGTTGCTCAATCTCTCACCCCTTTCTGCTTGGGCGCTTCTCGTCGCTTCTCTTCGACCACCCCAAAACGGCTACTGCATTCCTCGTACAGGATGTCTCCTAAGGTGTTAAGCTTTGTCTCTACCTGGCCACGGAGAGAATGCTCCAAAAGTACGGTTATATCAGTGTCCAATTTCTCACAGACTACAGACTCATTGGCTCTTGGCCACTTGATGGCTTGCCTTCGTCCCGGTTCTTTCTTCTCCTTGCTTTTGGCTGCTTGCTGGTTGATGTTCCGGGTGTGTTCCTGGTTCCGATCTTCTCGGGGCCCACTCCACAACCTGCCTTTCTTCAGCAGCACTGGATCCTTTTGCTCTGAGGTTTGAGACCTGGCTTTTTGTTCCTAGTGTCTGACCTTCAGATGCAGTGCACCGTTTCTGCTGATTCCCTGATGGGCACCTCATCTTTCCTTGGTGGATTCGCAAACCCCTGAAAGACGTTACCTTTTCCCACCCACACCTACATTTCCTCAGTATTCTCAAATCTTTGTCAAATTCCATTCCAGTCGTTGCCGTGAGGTCTGTCCATTTTGGCCCTTCTTCCACCCCGCCTCTCGGAGGGCTGTGGGGTTGTTTTCCTTTATTTGACTTCGTAGTGCGTTTGGGTGTCCTTTACAGAACTTGTGGGTAGGGTGACTAGCCCCGCACTCCCGGTGAAGACTTTTTCTGCAGTCATCCAGTCTTTGATAGATAGATGTCTAGATAGATAGATTTCTGGATAGATAGCTTGATAGATGTCTAGATAGATAGATAGGTGTTTAGATAGATAGAGATAGAATATAAGGAAAATATTACATAAGAAATTACTTTCACACTAGCACTACAAAATAACAATGACTATTATATATTATCAGAACCAGTATGCGGTCATAGGGAGCGAGCGTTGAAGAAATAAAATTGATATGACAGACAAAACTTACTGCCAATGCATTCAGATTTTATTTTTGTGCTTTGTTTTTTTCTCAATAAGTTTATCATTTTTTCCATTTTATACATTTAACTATTTTTTTCCTCAATGTTTGCAATTTACAACTATAAATGATTCAACTCGAAGATTATTTTGCTCATTGAAGGTCATGTAGATTCTACGATGTAATTGTCTTTTCAGAATACTGTATATTAAAAAAATGCATAATATTAGGAAAATAACTTGTTGGATGACAGGCCATATTTGAACTATAACTCTTTTTTTCTACCTTTTATTTTTTGAAACAATTTGGGGATTTGTTTTTTTCAAAATGTTTTTTAAAGGGACACCGTCATTATTTCGACCACTAAGTGTTGCAGTGGGTGTCTAGTACAACCAAAAACGAGTGCTAAAAGGAAGAATACAAACTACAGGGACTCAAAGTGACCAAAATGCACATTTTTCTTCTCAAAGCAGCAAGATGGTGGATTTCTTGACCTAAGTGTATTATAAAAAATCCATGTTTATATGATTTATTATTCATTCAAATCAATATTTTTTTAGGACTAGGAAGCGCTAAAAAAATAGACATTGTCTTTTTAATTCAATTTCTGTCATATTTTTTAAACAAAATGAGCAAAACAAAAATGTGCAGATTTTACTTTTCAATCTGAGTTTATGGAACAACTCACATTGTACGTTCATTTTCACACCATCTGGAAACCAGTTTTGCCTAATTCATGCCTAAATACGAAATGAGAAAACTAAAACTCCATCCACCTATTGGTTTTTTTTGTAAGTGGAGGCGTCCTTATGTCATTTCATAATACACACCAAAGAACTTGTTTCATCCACGCTGCAGGTATCTACTCATTATTGGATAAGTTTCATTAGGGTTACTCAGAAAATGGTGTTTATACATACTGGAATGGAGTGAAAAACTGGAAAATGTTGCTAGTTCTCTGACTTGTCCCACAATATTTGCTTCAGTTTTGCGCCCCATTCTTCAGAAACATCCTAAATAATCCGTAATACAGAGGTGATACGGATACAATGCAGACAGTTCCCCATTCCAGCATTGTGGTGTATTTGTAGTGTTTCTTTTTAGGTTGGAGGTGTTAGCTTTTAATATTAAAATGTATCGTTTACCAAATTGGTCAAATTAGTTATCTGACTCCATTAACCAAACACAACCTACGTTCACCCAATGCACGCTCGTTTCTTGATGGAAAAGATGAACAAGAATAGCCGACATTTTCACACGGGGGCAGAATTAATTTAATAAACAATTCAACTAAGTGTACTCCATCGAAAATGGCTGAATTAGTAGAATTAGTGTCGTCGGAGTCTCTGGGAATCCTTTTCTGAAGTCCTCTAGCTTTCGTCTCGGCCCACGTCTTTCCCCGCACAACGGCGCGCCGACTCCTCCCATGGGCACGCCAAAGAAGCCCCCCGGGCTCCACCACCTCGGAGAAGAGCGCAGCGATGTCTGAAATTAACCAAAACAACACCGAGCCTTTCTACCTCATCAGGGCCTTGTTCTCAAAACATCGCCCGCCGTCCTCCGTCAGGGTCCTGTTATCAAAATTCCCTAGTCAAAATATTCTGCATTTGGAACGGCGTGACCTGTCATTGAACTAACCTACTCGGTGAAAATCTTCATTGCACTTTACAAATGTAACTTGTATTCAATCGTATAAAATCCTTTATAGTCAAATGTATAAAATCCTTCGGAGGTCTGAGGGCAATAGAATGTTTCATTTTGTATTCAAAGATATGGATAAAACGTCCAAGATCAAATGATTTGCAAGACCAGATCAGATCATATCTAGGTATGGGCAAAACAGGAAATGGTTATGTTTCGAGCCGCTGCCAGGCTACATATCAGGGTGTTGCTGTTATTAAGAGCTATTCAGAATGGTTTGTATTATGATTCAACACTAGATCACATTTCATATCGATATTGCATACCTGTCAACCTGTACGGTTTTGCTGTTCAAAGGGACGCGGGGGTGACCTCAGAAATGTGCCGCATACATGCTAACCACTCAGCCGCCGTGCCACCCATTTATTATTACATTAATCTTATTATTATTTATGAAATTGCATCACGACAGCCATTGCTCTTAAAACAAACTGACTCAGAGACAGTTTCTTCCCCACAGCCATTACCACCCTAAACAGACACCGCACAAAAAACTGAAAAACTCTTGCAAAAACACTACCTCACACGAATGTAAAATGGTACTCCTGTCTATGTTCTTGCACATGTTGACTGCACTGTTTACTGCTCACCTTGCACAATGTAGACCATTTTTTTTCTCTGCACTATGATGACTGTTTGCACCAATGCAAATGTTGACTATTTTTTTGCACTATGATGACTTTTGCACCAAATGCAAAATTGCACAACCCTTATGATACCAACTGTATTACGATACCAACTGTATGTAACATCCTACATGCCGACATTTCTTGTGTAAATACCATGTAAATTATAAATATAGCCTTATCCTCCTTGTTTTATAACCTTATCTTCTCTGTTCCTTTTTCATCTTGGCTTTTTACCTCACTGTGAATGTGTGAAACTGGAGTGTCATGCCCAATTTCGTTGTCACAAATATGTTAACCCATTTTGTAACAATGACAATAAAGGTATATTCTATTCTATTGCCCAAGGCGAGAATGAGTTTGACTCGCCTGCTGTCATGGTTGGTGCAACTGTTTTATGTCTCCTCTGCCATGTCGTCAAATTGTATACCCTGAATTTTTACGGTTTTTAACTTTTAAGGAACAGTGTGTAATGTTGCCTCCTAGTGGTACAAAACATTTTCCTTACGTAAAAAATAGAAACATTGATCTGAATACTGGGTAAAATACACAAACGATTGTACTAATGTTAATTTTTATGACAAAATAAAAAAAATGGTACTGTGGCACTCGTTCGTACCTGGCAGCACAGTGCCATCGTGTGGTCAAATTTTATACACTGGCTTTAAATAAGTATATCTAAGCCTTGGCGTCATCTGTACAGATCTAAAAAGACAATCATAAATTCAATATGCTCAGACAGGCATTGAAATCGTTCGAACAACCCCAACAAGAATTTGACCTACCGAGAAATGATTTTTTACAAATATTTGCAACTAAGGCATTGCCTCCTGAAACATGATGAATAGGGGAAAATATATAAGGAGCCAACTAAAGTGGAGTACTTATTAATATCATATTCAAAAGGACAATCAATAAAAGGGGTTATCTCAAAACTGTATAAAGCTCTGCGAATGGATCGGAGTAATGATGAGATGGTGGTTAAGGAAAATTGGAACAAAAAGCTAAAGTAGTGATAAAAGACGACGAATGGGAAAAAACTTTGAAAGAGGAACACAAAATAACCAGCAGCCCGACGTGGAGGGAGTTTGAATGGAAAGTAAATATGCGATTCTTCTATCACTTCAAAATATGAAAATACCTCAAATCTATGTTGGCGTAACTGTGGGAGGGTCTGAGATTTCACGCATATTTTCTGGAATTGCCATGTAATATTCAATTTCTGGAGAAGTATTCAGAGATAAAATTTATTATTGGTTGAGGGTTGCGGTTGGACCCAATTATTGACAGGTCAACATAAATATATACTAAAAGTTATGCTTCTGGTAGCAAAGAAAATGATCACAGTGTCCTGGCTGAAACCACAAACTCCTGACATAAAAAAATGGAGAGACAAATGAAAGCAAATCACAAAAAAAAAAAAAACACTGCAAGACTTCAACTAAAACTAGATCAGTTCAAGAAAAGATGGAAGCTTATCGCACAATTTTTACTTGATGTCTAAACACCTCACTTTTTATTTTATTAACATTTTTTGTTGTTTTTTTCGTTTGTTATTTATGGGTATATCAATTGTATATATTTTTTGTTTGTGTTGATGTTTGATGGTGGAAGCAAACCTCTGTCAAAATGTGTGAGAAATAGAGTTAAAAAAAAAAGAAACGGAAAAAACTGGTTCTTTTTTAGGGGGCAAAAATGATTTTATATTTGAGTTGAAATTGTTGCAGCTGTCAGTTTTGCGTTTCAAAATGGTCAAAATTGTGACGTGTTCCACCTCCAGGGTTGGGTTACTTTAACTTGATTACTTTCAATTACTTTTGGATTACTCCAATACCAAATATGCTACTAAAAGACAAAAGAAACTAAATATGAATAAAATGATGACTCACAACACGTGTAAGCTTTCTCCCCTGGCTTTGATCTCCGGCAAAACTGACATATAATGCGACCGAAACAAAATGAAAATCAATCCAAACAGCTTGCCAACATCATTTTTGCCGTTCCATGTATTCCGTTACTCCCCAAGCCTGAACAAAATTGAGTCATTTTATTCATTTAGTTTTTGTCTTTTATTAGCATATTTGGTATTGGAGTAATCCAAAAGTAATTAAAAGTAATCAAGTTAAAGTAACCCTGCCCACCTCCAAGCACCCCAGGATCTCCCCATACATCGTAAATTTACAATACAAACAAGACCCGCTACAAGAAACTTATCTCTCAACTCGAAGGCACGGTGCATGCAATTACAAGTTTATACCACAGCGTGGCGCAAGTGTCTCACTTTATAAACGATGGAATGTCGACCGCATAAAGATGACACACAAACATTCACGTTTAAGTTAAGTGTTTTTAGCTTCCATTCTTACATGGTTCTGAAATGCTTCTTGAAACGGGAGTGCATGTGACCTGTTTGCCTAAAATTACATGATTTTTTTCACTTCACATTTTTTTAGATTTATTTTTCAATTTAGTTCCCGTAGAAAAAAAAGCAGCTCAACATTTTATGTTGAGAAAGAAAAAAAGTACACTTTAGTAAAAGTGAGCATACCAGTCAAGCTCCATGCCCTTACAAAATGTTTTATTTTCCCTTACAAAATAATCTTACACCATATTTTTAGACGTGTTTATTGATGTAGTCTAACATGTTATATTGTACATGTGTTACGTTATATCATATATATTGTTATTAAAATTTTGTTGTGAGATCCTGAGTTGCTCGACATGAATGAGATTATAAAAAAAAGTTCAAAAATGAAGTCGCTTGGACGTTCACTATTGAAGGAAAAAATACATGCAAATATAATTAAGTAGAAATTTCTTATTCAAATCATGAATTCATTTTCTGCATTAAATTATTGTTGGTAATTTACCGATTAAAGGGATAACCACAAACCTGTTTTTTTTTAAATTTTCTCCTTTTATATTTCCTTTTTTCTCAACTTCTTTGTACAATATAATGATACGTAATATAATGCATCAAAGCAAGTGAGCCGTTTGAGAGCCGGCTCTCTTTAATGAGTTGAGCTGAAAAAGCCAGTTCTCTAAAAAGAGAGGGACTTCCTTTCACTATATAACTATCACATGAAATCCGAGACGGCAGATGCATGCTTACAGTAGCATCAAACGACTCGCTTCGTTTTCAATGAAAAAAACGAATATAGAGGCTCCTGCGGCGAACTCGTTTGACTTGATTGATTTGCAGTTTCGTGATAGTCAGTGTATACCGGATGATAGCCATAATTGATAAATTTGCGTTTTTCCATACAGATCTTCTTGTACGTCGTACGCGTCTTAAAATGGATAATAAACGTACGTAGTACGACAAAAATGTACAATTTGTAAGGGCATGGAGTCGTGGAGGTAGAATGGTATGTTGAAGTGTCCTTAAAAGTTGAAATTTTTTTTTTTTCCGAGTAAGTTTGTGTTAACAATGCCCAAATCAAGTTCATAGAGCCTTTATAATTCGTTTCAACCAGGCCTATCTGCTTTTATTTTACTTTTAGCAACAGTAAATACTTACGTTGGAATGAAAGGGGGGTTGTGGAGTGAGTCCGGTCCAAACGCTGACACAAATTCAATAAAAGACGAGAAAAGAAGAGTTCAAGCATGTATAAGAAATGCACGTTCAGCACAGGCCTGAATGATGTCGCAAGCCAGAAAAGGACGTCAGCGAGTGAGAAAGTTCCAAATTCCCTTCAGCTCCTTTAAA
The DNA here is from genome assembly GCF_059441175.1 of Urocampus carinirostris. Lineage (NCBI taxonomy): Eukaryota > Metazoa > Chordata > Actinopteri > Syngnathiformes > Syngnathidae > Urocampus > Urocampus carinirostris. The sequence goes on from NC_142355.1 coordinate 1,811,943, forward strand.
GTCAAACTGTATTACGATACCAAACTGTATGTAACATCCTACAAGCCAACATTTCTTGTGTAAAAATTGTGTAAATTAGAACTATAACCTTATCCTCCTTGTTTTATAACCTTATCTTCTCTGTTCCTTTATCTTTTTGGCTGTTTTTAACCTCACTGTGAATGTGTGAAACTGGAGTGTCATGTCCAACTTTGTTGTCACAATATGTTAACCCATTTTGTAACAATGACAATAAAGGTATATTCTATTCTATTTATGACATGTTTACCCTGGATTGTCATGTCCAATCTCGTTGCATACAATTTGACCTATGTTGTTATCAATGACAATCAAGAAAATTAAATTCAAACCACACGCTGTTCTCCATTTCTAGGTTCTGTCCATGTCTGTTTGCACGTTTGGCTCTAGCTGCTATTTCCAGCTTTTTCCATTGTCCGGCATTGTTTTTATCCAAATCAAACTTTCTTGCTGCTTCTGTAACGGGACTCAGATGGATGGTCTTGCTCCAGCGGGTGTTACACATTTGTTTTATATATTTTTGTTTTACCTCACCTGCAAAATAGATGATAAATGTCAGTCACACAAGACACCATTTACTTGTTGACATTAAAGATCATTTTTTGAGCAAGTCTCATCAAATCACGTGAGATCCCTTTTAACATCTCATCTCATTAGCCGTACCGCTTATCCTCATTAGGGTCGCGGGGGGGCTGGAGCCCATCCCAGCCATCTCCGGGCAGTGGGCAGGGGACATATAAATACAAAATAACATTGCCATCAATTGGTAATTTAAGAATCAATTAACAAATCACCATGCAGTACCTTTCAAAACAACTCACCTTGTGTTATTTGGTATCAAAATATACATATTTACATCACAGTACACTCTTAAATTAGTTCAGCATAACAGCATAGCTCACGCAAGGCCCTATTCTCGCTCTTACTATTTCACTTTTTGTAAACTTTAGACATCCCAAACAACCTATACAAACATATTTTCACATATTATCCTCCTCACAGTAAGTGTGTTACCAGTATATACATCTCACCTGCAAAATAGATGATTAATGTCAGCCTCCCGCGACACCATTTAATTGTTGGCATTAAGGTTCATTGTGTGAGCAAGTGTCACGCAATCACGTAAGTTCCCGCGAGACTTGGCTCAAGCACCCCTCTCCGACCTGTAAGACTTTGCCATCTAGTGGAGATGTACTGGTACTTCTCTTACCCTTTCTTTAACATTTGAATACAAAATTACATTGCCCTCAATTGGTACTTTTGAAAAATCATTTAACAAATCACTGTACCTTCCGAAACAACTCACTTTGTGTTATTTGGTATCAAAATATACAAATGAACATCAAAGTACACCTTTAGGCCAGTCTAGCAAAACATAGCATACCGCACCCTAGGCGCCATTTGTTGCTAATGCTAACGGGTGACTCACTCTTAATATTTCACTTTTTGTTGATTTTAAAGACATCACAAACAACCTTTACAAACATATTATCATCCTCGCAGTAGGTATGTTACCAGTATATACATCTCACCTGCAAAATAAATGATAAATGTCAGTTTCCCACGACACCATTTAATTGTTAGCGTTACGTTTCATTGATTGGGCACGTCTCGCTAAATCACGTGAGGTCCCGCGAGACTTGGCCCAAGCACCTTTTTATGACTTGTGAGACTTTGCCATCTAGCGGTGATATATTGGTACTTCACTTACTTTTCTGCTTTACAATACTCAATACCCTTAAAAATACTAATACACTTCCCCTAACAAGATAAAAATCCCCAAATATAACATTGGAACTAGTCAGCAACCCTCGTTGCGCCACACTTCTAGGTTGTTTGTTTCTTAAGCCGACTTTATCACTTTAAACTCGAAGACAACAGTCAGGTCTTCGCATCACTTCTGTAATGGCCAATTATGCGCACACCGACACGCTTCAGCGTCTCTTTGGCTTCGAAAAGCTGTAACCTGGAAACAGCACCGAGTGTCTTGGTATTTGGGATCGTAAAGATCCGGAGGAGAAGGCCGGTGGAGGGGGGTTGAGGACTTATAATTTGAAGACTTGCCGCCAGGGTTACATTGTCAAAATCCAAAGGCATTTCAAAGAATCCAACTATTCCCCCTTCTTTTTTTTTGCTGTCTTTTCTGTCCCACCGCTCAAGCTCCCTGCTTTCTTCTCGCACGGTCGCAGGCCGTTTGAATGGACCAATGGGGGCTTCAAGTTGGAGACATTGGGATGCAAATGAGTCCAGCGCGTGCTCGGGACCCAGTGAAAGCTCAGATTGTTTATTGAGCTCCCTGAGCCACGCGCCTGGCCCGAGGGAGCCGGGCCCCAGGAAGAATCACACAGCGGGGGCGGGGCCTCGCCACGGAGCGTGCAAGGCGTGGGTGGGGAGTGGGTCCGGGTCTGGGCGCGTGTTGAAAAAGAGAAGTGCTGCCAAAGTTTGCTTCACATCGGCTCGTGCAGGACAGCAGTCAAGAGAGACTTGGACGGCATTCGGACCGACGCTCGGGTCGCCCCCGCCCCCTACCCCGCCCCACGCGAATTACACCACGGCCAAAGCGTCACCCGCATCCATCCACGGAACATGGCAACCATCACCACCACGCAGAGCAAATTCACCTTGGCGCTTTCGGAGAGACGCACCGGACTAAGCGTGCTCGCCGCCGCGCAGGATTGCTCGCTCCCGAGCGAGCACGCGCACGAGCAAAACCGCTGCAAGGTGCTGAAGAGACAGCGCTCCAAATCGCCCGAGTTGCTGCGTTGCAAGCGCCGATTGAGCTTCAACAGCCTGGGATACTCCATAGAGGTAGCTCCTCATTCTTCTACTTTATTTATCCGCCTCTCTCTCTCTTCAGATGCTGTACTAGATTCTTGAAGGTGGGGGGCATCCCTCAAAAGTTCAAAGTATCAAATATGGTCTTCTTAAACGAGAAATATGTCGTTTGAGGTGTTTTCAAAAAGTTGAAACTAGATTTTTTTTCCATTTTTAAGTGTGTGTGAATCAGGGGAGTCAAACTCATTTTAACTCGGGGGCCACACGATAGACAAACATTCTGTCGGGGGCCGGACTAGTAGATTCAAGAGAATCTCACCCTTTCTCCTTTTCCCTCCCTCTTTCTCTTATTTCTTCATCTCTCTTTTTCTTTCTCTTGAATCTACTAGTCCGGCCCCCGACAGAATGTTTGTTCTATCGTGTGGCCCCCGAGTTAAAATGAGTTTGGCACCCCTGGACTAGACCATTTATTACTTAATAGAGAAAATATTTAACTCTCAACTTTTTAAGCGCACCTGAAACGACACACCACCTTTAAGACCCAGATTTCGCACCTAAAATGTCAATCATTGCGTTATCCACCTATCATTGTTAAAGTCATAATCAAACAGCCCTCCACAGAACGAAGGTCAGGAAAACAAATAATGACCGGAACCGGCTCTTTCGGGTCCCAAACGGCTCTTCGGGTTGTTTTTGCTTCTTTAATCCCTATACGACCAAATATGATGTAAAATTGTGCACAAACTGACTTAAAGGAAGGGGGGAATAGAACAGAAAAAGAAAAAAAATACCAAAATGAAAAAGTAGTGAAATGCTGAGAAAAAAAGAAACAAAAGGAGAGAAAAAGAGAAAAAAAGAACAGGAAAAAATCAGAAAAAAGCCAGAAGAAAAGAAAGAAGCAAATAAAGGAAAAAAAGGTAATAGAGAACAAAAAAGCAAGAAAAAAGTAACAGCTAGGAAAAAATGAACACAATGAGATTTTTTTTAAATTAATTTTAAAAAAAGGAGAAAAGACAGGGAAAAAGAGGGGAAATTTGTGTTGCATTCAAATAATTTCCATTTATATCATGTGAATCTTGTTGCCAACATTGTACTCCCACTAAAAAATGTGATTAAATACAGTTGTGTATCGTGCAACCGACGAAATAAGCCCCCCAAAATGTTAGTATTATGCGACAAAACATTAAAAGAAAGGATTAAAAGAAATGGAAATCTTGTGAAACCTTTGCAATCGAACATTAGCCAATTCATTCAAAAGTGAAAAATAATTTTGCATTCCCGGAACTTCAGCAAAATCTAACATGATGTCAAGTTTTGGACATGTTTGATAATGATTTAGTTGCCACACTTGGGATTGCTGTTGCTCACTGTTGTTTCAAGTGTTGCTCACCGACTTTGCGTGAACGCTCAGACCCGTAAGGAAAATTAGAGGGAACATTGGGCTGGACCAAATGTGCAGGCGGGCTGCAGTTTGGAGACCATTGCTTAAAGTCATATTCCTGCTGTGATTAATGGCCCAATTTTCAACCTATCAAAATGAATGACGACCTGCAAATGTTCCCGTCATCTCTTAAAATAATTTTGTCAATGATGGAAAATGTACGGTGAATGTAAACTCTGCAGACACATAAATATTAAATACATAAATGTTTATACAGTTTTGTTTAACTTACAGAACAGTGACTTTTATTTGTTATCATAAATCACCTTTCCTCCTTCCAAGTCCTCACAGATAAAATATAAAATTCTTGGATTCATTGGTCGGGCTTTTATACCTGTGGGCCAGGTTCAGGTCGGGCTGGATTTTTTTGGGCCCTTACCTTTTCTCTCCATTCCTCAGCAGCAACCCGTGGCAGTGGCCCGGCGCAACGAGCGGGAACGGAACCGAGTCAAGCAGGTCAACATGGGCTTCCAGACCCTCCGCCAGCACGTACCCAACGGGGCCGCCAACAAGAAGATGAGCAAGGTGGAAACCCTGCGCTCGGCTGTGGAGTACATCCGCGCTTTGCAGCAACTTTTGGACGAGCACGACGCGGTGTCGGCCGCCTTTCAGTGCGGCCTGCCTTCGCCTACGCTTTCCAACACCTACTCGGCCGATCCGGAGTCGCCCCATTCCACCTACTCGTCCGACGAACCCCTCAGCTCTGAGGAACAAGAGCTCTTGGACTTCACCACCTGGTTTGACCGGTATTGATCTAGAACCATAAGTCGAACTGGCAGAGGCGGCAAAGTCCCCGGCCTCGCCTGAAGCCGGGAGACAAAGAAGGAATTGCTGGGCTGTGTCAGTTTGACACATTGAAGTGAACACTGTCGAATAAGTGCAATTATTGGATCAGGGGTCTTCTTCTTCTTCAAGTTTAACGGCGGTTGGCACCATCGTTGTTAGTGCATTACCGACCCCTAGATCGGGAGTATCCAAACTTTTTCAAGCCGAGAGCTACCTTTCGTTACTGAATAGCGCAAAAGGCACCCGATTTGATATTCATTTCTGAAAAAAAAAAACTTGTTGTTGTTACTATGTCATTATCAGGGTCATTATTGGAAGCACATACCTGTCAACCTCCAGGGCTCCATGCCCTTACAAACCAGTGGTATTTTCCCTTACAAAATACAAAATAATCTTACACCATATTTTTCTCAAACGTGTTTATTCATGTAGTTTAACTTGTTATATTGTACATGTGTTTCGTTATATCATATATATCGTTAACATTTTGTTGTGAGATTCTGAGTTGCTCGACATGAATGAGGTTTATTATAAAAAAAAGTTCAAAAATGAAGTCGCTTGGACGTTCACTGTGGAAGGAAAAAATACATGCAAATAGAATTAAGTCGAATTTTCTTATTCAAATCATTAATTCATTTTCTACATTAAATTATTGTTGGTAATATACTGATCAAAGGGATAACCTCAAACCTGTCTTTTTTCATTTTCCATTTTATACTTCCTTTTTTTCTTAACTTCTTTATACAACGATAATGATTCGTCATATAATGCATCCAAGCAAGTGAGCCGTTGGAGAGCCGGCTCTCTTTAATGAATTGAGCCGAAAAAGCCGGTTCTCTGAAAAGAGACGGACTTCCTTTCACTACATCAAACCGCTTGCTTTGTTTGCAACGAAAAAAAACGATACCGAGATAGAGGCTACCGCGGCGAACTCGTTTGACTTGATTGATTTGCCGTTTCACGATAGTCGGTGTATACCGGATAGTACCCATCATTGATAAATTTGCGTTTTTCCGTACAGATTTTCTTTACGTCGTACACGTCTTCAAATGCATAATAAACCTACTTTTACGGCAAAAACATACAGGTTGACAGGTATGGAAGCAGGGTTAAATCAGGGGTCTCCAACATGGTTCCCCCTTAAGGAAAGCTGTCCTGAAAGTTCTGCACCAGTGCGGGGTTATTGTGATTTCCATGTAAAATTATTTTTTGCGGTTGACTGAGTTTATTCATCCAGATCCTCCTATAATTAACCCCAGTAATAACATAGTAACAACATAGTAATAACATGAAAAGTTGTTATATTAGTCAAGTCAAGTCACATTTATTTATGACGCCCTTAATCACAAAAATGTCTCAAAGGACTGCACAGGATTACACCATCCCCTGATCTTAAACCATCATGCGGGCAAGGAAAAACTCAAAACCTTAGCATGAGGGAAAAAGAAACCTTGAGAAGGGGCCTCACAAGTGGTAATCCCCCTTCCAGGACAACCAGGGTGAAATAGATTTAGCATTACAGTACACAAACATAGTAAACACGAGGTAACGTGTTGAAAATTTGTCCGGAAAAATATTTATTGGAGTAATTTTATATTCGAAATGCATATCAAACAGAGGGCTCTTTGCGCTAATCAGTTACAAAAAGTAGCTGTGATAGTGACATTATGCTGGAGACCCTTGAGTAAAATAGACTCAGTCAACCACTAAAAAAACCACTAGAAAATCACCATGACCCAGCACTGGTGTGATATTTTCTGTGGGCAGTACGTTGAAGACCACTGTAAAAGAGGTTTTTGTACACTGAAAGTTACTACTGACTGCCGGATTACTATTTTGTCAGCAATATCTTGCCCTTACCTGGGACAAATTGTAGTTTACCTGCCTCCTTTTTGTATTCAAATGTACGGGTGTGCTGAGGAGCTCCGATTCGATGTATGCACTTGTTGTCCACATCCTGTAGCTTCTAAATGTACATATTTGATTCGAACAGATATATTTGTGTAAAACGAGTTTTTTTTTATAAATAAAATAATCTATTTATGTTACATGTTTGTGTGTGTTGCCATGATTATAACTCATTAACATGTAGCGGTTAGCATGTTTTGTGAAAATGTAGCCATTAGCATGTTCCCATTTGTCAGGTTTAACCCAACACTTGTAAGAAGAACCTGCATACAAAAAGACACAGAGAATTGTGTATGGTTTTACTTGCAAGGAGAGTGACAGGAAAACTGCTTCAGTTGCAATCCTCCACTCACTCTAAAGCAGTATTCACAGTGCTTGCCTTTTATTTAGAAAGGAACGCCCTAGTTACAAAGTGGTTTCAACTGTTAAGGGGAAGCGGTGTGGTTGAAGGTTAAATGTTCCAGTTGAAACCAGTTCTTGCAGAACAATTTGTTATTTGCAATGTGACTGATTCACTCTTTTCACGCTGTCTTCAGGAAAGAACCTTGGCCTGCGGTCAAATTTGTAACTGATTCATACCGTTAGTTCTCTCTAGGGTGCAGTAGAAAACTTTTCCAGTGAGAACATCCAATTTTGTAAGCACAATATTTCAAGCAAACATATAACACACATAGATTATAGTAAAGTTACCATTAGCATAATTTTTTCGTGAATTGAACTAATTCGTAAATAGAAGTTTCCATTTTTTGCATTACGTGTTACTCTTCTCTGTAACGAGTACTCCCAGGCATTATTGATTGTAAAATTTTGTAAATCAACCATCGTTACAACTAGGTGCTTACTCGGTTACTTTTTAAAAGCAGATTGTTAATCACAACCAATGTTCTCACTAAGCTGCACAAGAAAATCTAGCAAGCTCACAAAAATGAGGGCTCAAAATTGCTAATTAAGAGGCAATTAAGTCAAAGTTACAGTGCATGAAGGTAAAAATACACGGGTTCCCCTGACGCTGTGTTCTAAATGCCGTATTTTGAAGTTAATGTCGAAGTAGAACGAAGTTGAGTAAAGTTAGTAGAGTTTTTCGAGAACCGGCTTCTTCGGCTTGGCTCACTAAAAGGAACCGGCTACCCGGAGCTACCCAGCTTCAGCGCTGTTAGACAGAGACACGAAAGCCTGCAGGAAGCGGAGAAGAGGCGGAGTCGCTATCTACGTCAACACGAGGTGGTGTAACCCTGGGCACAAAGATTTCCATCTGCTGCAGGGACGTCGAACTTTTGGCCTAGCGTGTGACGTCATCCACTCCGCTGTGGCTAAACTACAACACAACACCCCGAGGCCATCCTGTTAATCTGTTAATAAACAACAAAAGGATACTGCTGGAAGTGTGAATCTCCCTATGGGGACGAATAAAGTATCTATCTATCTATCTATCTATCTATCTATCTATCTATCTATCTATCTATCTATCTATCTATCTATCTATCTATCTATCTATCTATCTATCTATCTATCTATCTATCTATCTATCTATCTATCTATCTATCTATCTATCTATCTATCTATCTATCTATCTATCTATCTATCTATCTATCTATCTATCTATCTATCTATCTATCTATCTATCTATCTATCTATCTATCTATCTATCTATCTATCTGTCTGTCTAACTACATGCTTTTTCTTTAGGAATTTAGGGTAACACTAATGAATAGTTGGTCTGAGGAAATTCTGTATCATTCCACTGAACGAACAGAGGACATTTTAAAAAAGTGGGGACATTTTTTTAGGTCCCCACTTTTTGAGTTAAATGACAGTCCCCTCTTCCGCCTCATGTGTATGGGTGCGTGTGGAGGAGGAGTTCCATTTTTACGGCTGTGTATTCACGCGTGGAAGGGAGGGTATGGCAGTAATTGAGCAAACTATGGAGCACTTCCATTCATGTCGCCCCCACCTTCCTTCCAAGTGACCTTTCACAACTTGATCGGGCGCATGGGGCTAAAATTGTGCAGCTGGGTGAAGCTCTCAAAGAGTACAAGGGCAGGTCCTTTGTCTGTTTTTTTTTTCTTTGGGGGGGTTATATATATTACCGTATTTTTCGGACTAAGGAGCCCAGCAGCAACACCAGAGCGGTGTTAGGGAAGGCCCAGCAGCGACTCCATTTCCTGAGAGTGCTCGGGAAAAATCATCTGAAACAGCAGCTGCTGGTGTCCTTCAGAGCCACAGTGGAGAGCAGTCTAACATACTGCATTATGGTGTGGCATGCTGGGTGCACGGCAGCAGACAGGAAAATGCTTCAGAGGGTCATCAACACAGAGAATCGTTGGTTGCTCTCTACCCAGTCTGGAGGACATTGCCTGCTCTCGCTACCTCAGCAGACCAGAAAACATCATCGAGGACTTTTCTCACCCCGGCCACCACCTCTTTGACCCGCTGCCTTCCGGCAGACGCTTAAGGTCACGCACAACAAAAACAAACAGACTCAGAGACAGTTTCTTCCCCAGAGCCATTGCCACCCTTAACACACACCGCATAAAAAACTCAAACTCTTGCAAACACACTACCTCAGATGTGAAACTGTATTGATGCCTATGCTCACTTTGCACAATGTTGACTATTTTTATTGCACTAATACTGTAGTGGGTTCAAATCCAGCTCCAGACTTCCTGTGCGGAGTTTGTATGTTCTCCCCGTGCTTGCGTGGGTTTCCTCCGGGCACTCCGGTTTCCTCCCACGTTCCAAAAACATGCATTTCAGGTGAATTGGTCGGTCCAAATTGTCCCTAGGTGTGAATGAGCGAATGCGTTGTCTGTCCCTGTGTGCCCTGCGATTGGCTGGCAACCAGTTCAGGGTGTCCCCTGCCCACTGCCCGGAGATGGCTGGGATGGGCTCCAGCCCCCCCGCGACCCTAATGAGGATAAGCGGTACGGCTGATGAGATGAGATGAGATAATACGATCCCAATACTGTATGTAACATTCTACATGCCCACATTTCTTGTGTAAATATTGTGTAAATTATAACTGTTATCTTCTTTGTTTCTTTATATTGTGTAAATTATAACCTTATCTTCTTTGTTCCTTCATCTTCTTTGTTTTCTTTTATCCTCACTACACTACAGAGGAGGGGATTCCCAGCCCCCTCGCCCAACCCAACTGATGTGTTGGGAGTCATTAGGTGAGTAAACCCCCCAATTCCAACCCCTAATGGCGAACGCCAAGCAGGAAGGCAATGAGTACCAATGTTGTAAGTCTTAGGTATGACTCGGCCGAGGCTTGAACCAGCAACCTCCCAGTCTCGGGCCGGGCGCCCTACCCCCAAGTCAACCGAGCTGGTACGATACATATGACGATTATGATTATTTCCTTTCGAAAACTTGGTTTTCACTGCAAATTACAAACACGATAAATTACCTTTATAGACTATAGTACGTATAATATAAATAGTGGTAATTGTAGTGTCCCACCTCCCACACATGTTGCACCAGGGGAGGGAGGAGGGGTGCATTTGGGGATCAGACTTTGAGGCTGTGTGATCATAATAGCAATAATTGAGTCTAATCATTTACAATGAAGGCCCCAAATTTGAATAATGAGGCGCAAAGGCCTCACAATGACCCCCACCGCGAGGCCTTGAGCTCCCCATTTGGAGGGAGGTGCGCTTGCGATTGAAAAAAACAGTCGGGGATGCCACCAGCCTGCGAGGGGCAGCTTTTCATTTAGATTGATCTTGGGCAGGCCAATACGAATTTTGACCCGTTGCATTGTCTTGTTGACTTTCCCGGGGACGTATTTCAAGCGGGCTCTGAGACAAAAGAATTGCCCCGCCCCCTCTCGTTGGGCGCATGTGTAAAACAATGCAAAGCAAGAAAAGTACCGTATTTTCGGCACGATAAGGCGCACCCCCACAAAAATAGTCTTTTGTCAGTTTTTTTGTATATAAGTGCACGGATTTAAAACTACAGTGGAACCTCGGTTCTCGACCATAGTCCGTTCCATTTCTTTGTACGAAAACCGATTTGTACGATCACCGAAGCCGTTTTTTCCCATTAAAAGTAATTTTAAATTGTTTTGATCCGTTCCAACAACCTGAATGTTTATCTTGAATATTTAACGTAAAGCTAACCCAGGCTAATCGTACGTTCACGTTAGCGTTATCTTCCGTACGAAAGATGACGCTAACATGAACGTGTAAAAAAAAATAAAAATCAGGTCGTTTACACGTCATTTAGCACCCGGGTCTCCACAACAAGTGGTGAGCGGTTAAAGGATAAAGAAAAGAATTATGAGTAGGATTTCTTACCTTGGCGGTTGTCTGCAGAAGCCATGCTGTATTCCTGAAAGAAGGGAAACTCGCACACCTTCTTCATATTATGCTATTATTCCTTTCTTAAATGCAATAGTTGTACGCACTACTCCTCTTTTTTCACCTGTAGCAACTTTGCTGCTTGCACCAACCTTCTTCCGAGGCAAAATTAGGGGTTAAAACACTCCCTTCACCGACCGCTTTTGAAAAACGAAAACAGAAAAAGAGTGCGCGTTGCCGTGACAACAGTTCTTCACGAGGGGTGGGGGCAATCTACACTCGTACGCCTCTCAGCGTTGCCCCTAGCGTACCGGCGTTCGAACTCCGATTTTTTGAACGAAAAGCGAAGCAAGAATTTCTCGAAATTTTGGGTCGAGAACCGATTTGTTCGAACTGAGAGGCGTTCAAAAACCGAGGTTCCACTGTACTGTAAAGGCTAGGGTTGCACAAAAAATAGTGCTGCATTTGCGCATTGATTGGTAAGTGATCAGTGATCAGTCCATACAATTGCATTACATGGGATACAACAGAATTCAGCCTCCCTGGTAAGGTCTATTCAGGGGTACTGGAGAAGAGGGTCCGCCAGGAGGTCGAATCTCGGATTCAGGAGGAACAGTGTGGTTTTCGTCCTGGCCGTGGAACACTGGACCAGCTCTACACACTCTGCAGGGTTCTTGAGGGTGCATGGGAGTTTTCCTGTCCGGTCTACATGTGTTTTGTGGACTAGGAGAAGGCAATGGACCGTGTTCCTCGGTTGGCTCTGTGGGGGGTGCTTCGGGAGTATGGGGTACGCGTCTTATTCGGGCTGTGCGGTCCCTGTATGCCCGGTGCCAGAGTCTGGTCCGCATTGCCAGCAGTAAGTCGGATTTGTTCCCGGTGAGGGTTGGACTCCGCCAGGGCTGCCCTTTGTCACAGATTCCGTTCATAACTTTTATGGACAGAATTTCTAGGCGCAGCCTTGGTGGGGATGGAGTCCGGTTTGGGGGCCTCAGCATTGCGTCACTGCTTTTTGAAGATGACGTGGTGCTGTTGGCTTCCTCAGACCGTGATCTTGAGCTGTCGCTGGAGCGATTTGCAGCCGAGTGTGAAGCGGCCGGGATGAGGATCAGCACCTCCAAGTCCGAGACCATGGTACTTAGTCGGAAAAGGGTGGCATGCTCCCTCCGGGTTGGGGATGAGATCTTGCCCCAAGTGGAGGAGTTCAAGTATCTTGGGGTCTTGTTCACAAGTGAGGGTAGGATGGAACGGGAGATCGACAGACGGGTCGGTGCAGCGTCTGCCGTCATTCGGACCCTGTACCGGTCCGTCGTGGTGAAGAGGGAGCTGAGCCGAAAGGCAAAGCTCTCGATCTACCGGTCGATCGACGTACCTACCCTCACCTATGGTCATGAACTTTGGCTCATGACAGAAAGAACACGATCCCGGATACAAGTGGCCGAAATGAGTTTCCTCCGCAGGGTGTCTGGGTTTTCCCTTAGAGATAAGGTGAAAAGCTCAGTCACAGCTCAGCTAGATTTTGATATTTAATTCTCAACAATTCTGACACTCTCACACCCATCCTGGACAACTCCAGCCTCAACCGCAAAGCCACCGGGATTGCAGGTGACCTCGCCCACCTATCTCACAATGCACAATACTTTGCAGATTTTTACTTCGCGGAGGGTTCTGGTCACCATTAAACACGAAAACTAAGGGACATCTCAATGACTCACAATCTCCTTATAACCCGGCCGTTCCTAAAATTGAAATGAACTCTTTTTTGCCTTGAATGGTTTGCATCATTTATGATGACTGTGATTACTCTCATTGATTTTGCTCGATGTGATTACATGCTTCTCCTGCCTCTTTGAGAGGCCGGGGGCGTGGCTTCTATTCAACCGGAGTTGAACTTCTGGGCCCTTCAAGGTTCTGTTGAAAGAGAAGACACTTGCAGGCCCCGCAGGTGTCAGCCACGTGCCTGTAGTGGGGAGGGGGCCACAAAAGCGGCCCCGCGTCCGTTGGATAGCATCAAACAAGTGATAAACGACTGCGAGGACATGGTGAGCGCTACATCACCGCAACTCCCAAAGACAAATCAAATCGGGGCGTGCAACACCCCGCTGGCCCATTACGACACGCTTGATGGTGTCTTGGATGTCAAGCGGAGGCCGACTCCCTCCATGAAAGAGAGTGTTTGTCTGCGGACGCACTGATTGATACGCAATTTTCCCCTCGGCTGTAGGGGGACAACAGGAATTTATTCATGCTACTTTGTCCCGTCGGGTCGTTTTCATGTGGCAAAAATAAAGGCCATCTTCAAGTTCATCCATCACTAAATCATCACTCATGTGCAGCCTATTTCATAGTTAACTTACAGTGCCAAGAAAGAGTATTTGGCCTTTTCCTGATTTCTGTGTATTTTGCATATACAGGGTTGGGTAGAGTTACTTTAACTTGATTACTAGTCAAGTCAAGTCAAATCATTTTTATTTGTATAGCCATTAATCACAAAGAGTATCAAAGGGCTTCACAGGTTATTACACAGACTATTTTTTTCAGACTATTATTACACCATCCCCTGATCTGGAACCAACATGAGGGCAAGGAAAAACTCAAAAACCTCAACATGAGGAAAATGAAGAAACCTTGAGAAGGGACCGCACATGTGGTATCCCCCTTCCAGGATTACTATTAATTACTTTTGGATTACTCCAATACTAAATATGCTAATAAAAGACAAAAAAAAACTAAATATGAATAAAATGATGACTCACAACACGTGGTAGGCTTTCTCTCCTGGCTTTGATCTCTTTGATCTCCAGCAAAACTAACATAAAACGCGACAGAAACAAAATGAAAATCAATCCAAACATCATTTTTGCCGTTCCATGTATTCCGTTACTCCCCAAGCCTGCACAAAATTTAGTCATTTTATTCATATTGTCATGTCCAGCATGGTCGCCATGACAACCAACTGGCCCCGCCCCTTGGCACCGGCTGTAACAGATTGTCTAAATTGCGTGTGTGCCTCTTAAGGGCGGGTTTTGGGGACTGCCGGTTGCTGGATCATTGCATTAGTCTGTTCTGTTTTGCTCTGTTCTGTTTTGTTTGATTCGAGGAAGACCTGTCATGCCCGTTTGTCTGAGTTAGTAACTTTAAGCCTGTTTGTGAGTATTACCCAGTCTGAATTTTTGATTGCCTGTAAGTCTGCTTTTGTTTTGTTTTTGTCCCTGCGCGTTGGACAACTTTTATTTTTTAAATAAAAGTAACTGATCGTTACGCAAATGAGTTTACCCTTCCTGCCTCTCGGTCCGGTCCTTGACACATATTTAGTTTCTTTTGTCTTTTATTAGCATATTTGGTATTGGAGTCATCCAAAAGTCATTGAAAGTCATCAAGTTAAAGTAACCCCACCCAACCCTGTCAATGACACAGGAACTAAATGGTAAATGGTCTGCATTTATATAGCGCTTTTCAAGTCAATGACTTCCCAAAGCGCTTTACAATGTGCTTCACACTTACCCATTCACACACACTCACACGCCGTGAAGCCATGCAAGGCGCCAACCTGCTTATTGGGGGCATTAAGGATTCAGTGTTTTGTCCAAGGACACTTCCACATACAACATGGAGGAGCCAGGAATCGAACTTGCGATCTCTTGATCCCAAGACGAGCGCTGTACCACGAGAAGTTGGGAGGGGGGTCAGTTTAGGGATAGAGATGGAGGTGCGGCCGCGTATTAGTGTGTTGTACGGAGGTGGCGGGGGATACGATCTGCATGTGCTATTGTCCCGCTCAAGTTTGGGTGTTTTTGTTTTTTTCTGTCCAGGGCCCTTTTGCCCATTTACTTCCACTCTGGCTGGCTGTGGCGAGCTGTGAATAGTCTCTGCTTGGAGGAGACACAAAGGCGCTTTTGTGCCGGGCCTGCACCATATTCATCATGTAATGCCTGTAAGACAAATCTGATTGGACGTCCGCGTCACTTTGATGTGGCTCCAGAATGAGAGTGACGCTGAGAAGATTGCTAACTTCACTCCCTATTGCCTCGTCGGCGGCATTGATACAAGGGCGGGGCCAAGCGGGAACGTAAGGAGGTGGCTTTGAGGAAAGCGCAGGCAGGGGGCCGGGACTCACTATTCGAAGGAGGAAAATTCTTAATAAATTTGCCCAGGCCACAAAACCGGGTTGAGATGATTGACACTACTTTACAGCCAGCTTCACAAAGGAGTTGATTTGAGCTGAAAAGCAAATGAATAGGGTGAACGGGGGCCCGATTCAAACAATTTGAATCCACCCTATCTTTGCTTTTTTTCTCTTTGCCCATTTACTTCACACTAACCCGCTTTCTTAGCTCCAACTTTCTTGCATCTTTTGTCTACTTTTACAGGTTAATTCAACTTCATCTGATTTGCTAATTATGATGGATGGAAATAGAGGCTGGCTGTGATTCAGCACTTAGAGCCGACTGATAGCTGTAATATTTTTTTGTGCAAGTGTGTAGAACAGCAAAAATAATAAACAGTATATGAATAGAAAACGGAATTAATATGATTCAGATTCTAATATACATATAAGCACTCTTTAACATGGACAGACTGAGGAGATCATTTCTTCCTCATGCCATGAGGCTCTTGAACTCCACCCGGGGGAGTAAAAGCCCACATTAAACCACACCCACACATTTGCATATTACCCTATTTTTATGACAGTGTGTATTTTATGTAGCACTATTTAAATACTCTATAGCAAAACGTTATATTGGGTATTCATGTCTTATATTCCTTTTTCTTTTTTATTGTTTTATTTTCAACACAAGGATACTGCTGGAAGTGTGAATTTCTATCTATCTATCTATCTATCTATCTATCTATCTATCTATCTATCTATCTATCTATCTATCTATCTATCTATCTATCTATCTATCTATCTATCTATCTATCTATCTATCTATCTATCTATCTATCTATCTATCTATCTATCTATCTATCTATGTTTATTTTTCTATCTGTGTTTATCTATCTATCTATCTATCTATCTATCTATGTTTATTTTTCTATCTATCTATCTATCTATCTATCTATCTATCTATCTATCTATCTATCTATCTATCTATCTATCTATCTATCTATCTATCTATCTATCTATCTATCTATCTATCTATCTATCTATCTATCTATCTATCTATCTATCTATCTATCTATCTATCTATCTATCTATCTATCTATCTATCTATGTTTATTTTTCTATCTGTGTTTATCTACCTATCTATCTATCTATCTATCTATCTATCTATCGATTTATCCAATCATGTCCATTATCTATCTATCCATCTATCTATCTATCTATCTATCTATCTATCTATCTATCTATCTATCGATTTATCCAATCATGTCCATCTATCTATCTATCTATCTATCTATCTATCTATCTATCTATCTATCTATCTATCTATCTATCTATCTATCTATCTATCTATCTATCTATCTATCTATCTATCTATCTATCTATCTATCTATCTATCTATCTATCTATCTATCTATCTATCTATCTATCTATCTATCTATCTATCTATCTATCTATCTATCTATCTATCTATCTATCTATCTATCTATCGATTTATCCAATCATGTCCATCTATCTATCTATCTATCTATCTATCTATCTATCTATCTATCTATCTATCTATCTATCTATCTATCTATCTATCTATCTATCTATCTATCTATCTATCTATCTATCTATCTATCTATCTATCTATCGATTTATCCAATCATGTCCATCTATCTATCTATCTATCTATCTATCTATCTATCTATCTATCTATCTATCTATCTATCTATCTATCTATCTATCTATCTATCTATCTATCTATCTATCTATCTATCTATCTATCTATCTATCTATCTATCTATCTATCCAACAGTTAATTTTCTGACAGCAAAACTGTTCGAAACATGGCTCCTTTCAAAATAATTGTAACCCGCTCTGCTAAAAATGAGTCGCAAGTAGCAACATTCTATTTTTAGCTACAGGCTGATAACTGAGAAAAAAATGATAAAAATCAGGAAAAAAAATAAATTTGCAATTTGAAAGATATGACATTCGAAAATAGTGTCCCTGAGTTTCACATAAATAAAGAAAGTAACAAAAACAATGATAAATTTTTTTGATTAAAGTTTTTTCTGATTTTAGAAAACAAACTAAAGTTCTTTAAATGTGTATTTAAATAAGTATTCGCTAAAAATATCTTTCGGTCCGGTTTAATGCTTTTTTCATATGTGTACTGTTAGAATTATTAAAGATATTAATCCACTACTGACTAAAATAATCAGACAAAAAGCAAATTTAGAATTTTATAGACCGTTGTACAGCGGGGGAAGAAAAAAAACTCCCCAAGCCTGCACAAAATTTAGTAATTTTCTTCATATTTACTTTCTTTTGTGGGCAGCACGGCGGTGCAGTGGTTAGCGCTTGTGCGGCACAGTTCATGTCATGGGAACCTGTCGTGGGTTCAAATCCAGCTCCAGACTTCCTGTGCGGAGTTTGTATGATCTCCCTGTGCTTGCGTGGGTTTCCTCCGGGCACTCCGGGTTCCTCCCACATTCCAAAAACATGCATTTCAGGTGAATTGGCCGGTCCAAATTGTCCCTAGGTGTGAATGAGCGAATGAGTTGTCTGTCCCTGTGTGCCCTGCGATTGGCTGGCAACCAGTTCAGGGTGTCCCCTGCCCACTGCCCGGAGATGGCTGGGATGGGCTCCAGCCCCCCCGCGACCCTAATGAGGATAAGCGGTACGGCTGATGAGATGAGATGAGATGAGACTTTCTTTTGTCTTTTATGAGCATATTTGCTATTGGAGTAATCCAAAAGTCAATGAAAGTAATCAAGTTAAAGTAACCCTACCCAACCCTGTGCATATATATCACCCACAAAGGTTTCAGATCCTCAAACCAATGTTAATATCACGCAGAGACAACCCAAGAAAAAACAACATGCAGTTTTAAAATGATGATGAATATGTAAATATTCCTGAAAAGCGGAACGTTTCCTCACACCCACTTCCGGGTAGGCGGTCTCTTTTTATTCGGAAAGTCACGCATGCGCCTCAGAAACATACAATGACGTTACACATAGAATAGAATAGAATAGAATATACCTTTATTGTCATTGCTACAAATGGGCTAACATATTGTGACAACGAAATTGGGCATGACACTCCAGTTTTACACATTCATAGTGAGGTATGAGCAAGAAGATAAAGGAACAGAGAGGATAATGTTATAAGACAAGGGGGATAAGGCTATAGTTATAATTTACATGGTATTTACACAAGAAATGTCGGCATGTGGGATGTTACATACAGGGTTCGTTGTGTACAATAAAAATAAAAAACTCGAAACGTGTGTGTATTTTAATTAAACTATGTGTGTGTATTTTAATGATTACTCATATGTTTAAAATAGAAAAATAGAAAACAGAAATAAGAAAAACTGGTTAAAACAGGTTAATTTCATCAGTATTATTTGTAACAAAGGTGACAGAAATACACAAATAACTAAATGTAATCTACTTTACATGTACAAATGCTTTTGTTGAATGTAAACTTTGTTAAATGTAAATTAGACCATCCTTAACTGTTACACACACACATAAACACTCACAAACACACACACACACACACACACACTCTCACAAACACACAAACCTACTGTACTTACAGAGTTTCAGCCCTGAATTCTTAGCAGGTTGGGGCCTGCTCCTGCAGAACCTGTTCAATGACACGGCACAACACATGTTCATGTTTCTATTATCTCTTATCTCATGGGTTCTCTAAGTAATGCATAGACAAACCTATACATTTTGGGTTTTATGAGACACACAAAATCCTTTTGATTTTCTTGGGGAGTACATGACATAACAGATGCAAAGCTTATTCTTGTTTTACACAGTTTACTTGTTGCACTGAATAGTTGAATGAATGAATGAAAACTTTATTCGAACATCAAAATAAAAACAGAACAAAAACAATAACTCAAAAACAAAATAATGTTGCATAATATGTTCGAAAAGGAGCAGTAAGAAGCAAATGCTTATATTCCCTATCCCTTCATCTTCCCCACCAAATACACCAATGATATAACAACAGTTGTAATGATAATAATAATAACAGTTATATTATAAGAATAGCAACAATAACACAAAGTTTACTAGACGCACTATTCCCAATCGCTCGTATCACTCATACCCCATTTTCTTCATCTCAATTTGAACAAGTGAATAGTTCGAAATTGTTTGATCTGGTCTTGTAAATTGTTCCAAAGTTTGACTCCACACACAGACACACACATACTTTTCCTGGTGGTTCTCACCTTTAGGATTATGAATTCACCACAGCCCCTTAAGCTAATATTTCCCTCTTTCCGAATCAATAATTTACAGATGTTTTCTGCCACTATGTTTTTGTTGACCTTAAATAACAGTTCTGCAGTGAAAAATTTGACTAAATCATCTAATTTTAATCATTTGGACTGCGGGAATAGAATATGAGTATGATATCGATGTCCTACCCTGTGTATGGTTCTAATTGTACCGTTTTTTGAGGATAAAAAGGGGCTGTAGTGAACTTTTGTCATTATTGCCCCAGACTTCTGCACAATATGTAAAGTATGGCAGAACTAGAGAACAATATAGTAAATACAATGCATTATAGTTTAAAAGGAATTTGGCTTTATTCATGATTGAAATGCTTTTAGATACTTTTGTTTCTATGTTTCTAATGTGTGTTTTCCAGTGTATTATGACCCCTAAAAACTTAATTTCTGACACAGCGTCTATTGCAGCACCATCCATTTTTACTTCTAAATCTTGATTTGCCTTGCGATGACCAAAGAATATTACTTTGGTTTTATGTAAATTTAAAGATAATTCATTTATATCCATCCATCCAATTTTATTAATGAGCTCTGCCAATGACTGCATGACCATTGAAGGATTTTATAAATTTGACTAAAAGGATTTTATACAATCGAATACAAATTACATTTAATGCAAAAGATATTCACTGGCTGGGCTGTGGTGCGATGTCAGAGCACCCTGGTGGAAAATGTTGTTTACAGGAACGGCGGGAACGGGACGTACGGCTCATAAGGTAATCAGCACATCCAGATGCAGAAAGGCCCTGATGACGTAGAAATTTGAGTATTCCAGACATGGCGACGCTCTTCGACGAGATGGTGAAGCCCAGGGGGAGCTTCCTTGGCACGCCCATGGGAGGAGTCGGCACGCCATTATGCGGGGAGAAGGTGGCCAATAGGAGAGAGCTAAAGAACTTGAGAAAAAGGCTTTCCACAGACGCCAACGACACTAATTCGGCCGTTTTCGATGGAGTACACTTAGTTAAATTGTTAATGAAATTAAATAGAGGAAGAAGACTACCTCCGTGTGAAAATGTCGGCTTTCAAGAAACGAGTGCGCATAAATTGTTGGGTGAATGTAGGTTGGTAAATGGAGTCAGATAACTCATTCGAACAATTTGGTAAACGGTACATTTTGAGATTGAATTCCCAACACCTGTCGTGTCCAGCATGGTCGCCGTGGCGACCGGCTGGCCCCGCCCCCTGGGCACGGCTGCAGTAGATCAGCTAATTTGCGTGTGTGCTACTTAAGGGTGAGTTGTGGGTTTTGCGGGTGCTGGCTCATTGCATTTTCTGTCTGCATCTCCCGTTCTGTTTTGCTCTGTGCTGTTTTGTTTGAGTCGGAAGAAACCAGTGTTTGCACGTTTTTTTGTTAAAGCCTGTTTGTTCTGTCTTGTCCCTGAGTTTTGGACGACTTTTATTTTGCTAAATAAAAGTTTTGATCGTCAACGCAATTGAGTTCTCCCTTCCTGCCTCCTGCCTCCGTTCCGGTCCGGTCTCCTCGTGACAACACCAGTTCAGATTCAGATTCAGATCTACATTATTGTCATTCTAGTACACGTGTATACAGAACGAAAGGTCGATACATCTGACCCGCACAGTTTTCTTGAATGTACAGATATAAATAAAATGTTGTATTGAGTTGGAGTATTGAGTACTAATAATATACTAAATAATTATGGTTATGTATGTAATAGTGCAAGAGGAGCAGCTAACCAGATGTGCAAAATGGGCAGTCAGGTAAACAAGTCAGGTAAACAGTAACAATAACACTGCAACAATAACACTGTAAGTACAATAGTGCAGAGAAACAGATGTGCAAGGAGTGGCTAGCTATAAAGAACTGCCAGTAGTGCAAAAAGGTCAAACAAAACCAACAGATGTACAGATTAGCAGCAGTTTAGATTTACTATGTTTAAATAAAGACCACATTTCTAGAAATAAAATCATTGCTGAAACATTTCTGAAAGAGCACACACATGCACACACACACCACAATTCCATTCTATTATCAGCAAAGATGGCCTGGCTCCTTAAGTTCTGCCCCCTCCGAAAAACAAGGTAAAGGAGGGATTAGCAAGCAGCATTTAGGGGCTCCTTTTAACCCCCCCACTTCCCCCGTTTCATTTCATTAGCTTGTGACCTCTCCAGTTAATTATTTTGATCTGGCCACAGGCCTGGCCCACGTTTAACGACAGAACACCCCGCCCAACCCCCCCCCCCCCCCCCCCCCTGTCATCGTGCAGCACAATACTTAACACAGCCATTGAAGCCATGCAATAGGAGTAAAAAGGATGAGGGGAGAAAAGAGAAAGATTGAGAGTGGCATTTAGCAGTCGCCAGCACCCATGGCAGGGTGGCGGAAAGCCTTCAGACTTTTTGTCAGTTTATGCTATTGTCCCCCATTGATGGAGAGCTCCTCATTTTTAAAGGGCTGAAATTGCTGCAAAGCTTTAAGCAGAGTCCACTCAATTGCAGCTGAAAGGAAGTCAACGGGAATTTGATACAAAGCACACATATTTTTGCTTGAATAGACGAAGCAACATATTTTCATAGGTTTAGTCATAAAAACTGTTGGTATCAAACATTTATTTTGTGTTGTGCATAGACATATTGTTTTCACTTACAGCTCACAGATCCCTTGACAGAATGTGGAATGTCTTGGGCAAGAGCAGCCTGGCGGCGCCCATCGCTCTTGTTAGGAAATAAGTATTAAAATGTTGTTCAAATGAGTTATCTGACTCCATTAACCAAACAAAACCTACATTCACCTAACAATGCGCGCTCGTTTCTCGATGGAAAAGATGGACAAGAGAAGCCGACATTTCCACACGGGGGCAGATTTTATTTCTTAAACAATTTAACGAAGTGAACTCCATCGAATATGGCCGAATTAGCCGAATTAGTGTCGCTCGAGTCTCTGTCAAGCCTCCTCTCTTGTTCTCTCGCTTTCTTCTTATTGGCCATCTTCTCCCCGACACAATGGCTCCCATGGGCGTGCCAGGGAAGCCTCCTGGGCTTCAGCACCTCCTCGCCGAAGGGCGTCGCGATGTCTGTCCTCTTGCGTCTGGCCTTCTCCGTCAGTACTCAGAAATACATCCGATGCATTACACACAGCCTAACCTTCTAATGTACCTTTAAGAAAAACAGTCAGTGAATATCTCGCAATAAACTCAATTAATGTAACTTGTATTCAATCGTATAAAATCATTTATAGTCAAACGTATAAAATCCTTCACTCTCTAGGCTAGGTTGTCCGGTAAGGGGTTGATCCTCCACATTAAAGGATTGTACTGGTTTCCATGGTTACTAGTAACAGGAAAAGGGATAAAGCCTCATAATCTGACTGTGATGCAGCACCTTTATCATCTAGTCACTTTAGTTTTTTGATATGCAGTATCATCCCACTCTCAGATATAAGAAAAACAAAACATTGTGGTGATGTCATTACGTCCTTTTCTTTTGGGACATGCCGTGGCTTGCGAAACTATTTGGCCCCCTTGAACTTTGTGACATTTTGCCACATTTTAAACTTCAAACATCAAGATATAAAACACACTTTATTGGATATTTTAAACTTTTTTAACAAATAATAAAATGATGACTCACAGCACGTGATAAGCTTTCTCTCCTGGCTTTGATCTCTTTGATCTCCGGGAAAACTAACATCAAATGCGACAGATAAATCCAAACAGCTTGACAATATCATTTTTTGCCGTTCCGTGTATTCCGTTACTCCTCAAGCCTGCACAAAATGGAGTCATTTTATTCATATTGAGTTTCTTTTGTCTTTCATTAGCATATTTGGTATTGGAGTCATCCAAAAGTAATTGAAAGTAATCCAGTTAAAGTAACCCTACCCAACCCTGCGCACACGCACGCACACACATGCACACACGTGCTCACGTCTCTCAAACAACTCTCTGGGTGCACCAGGCGTTGCCCTCAAATTGCAAATGACGGAAAACTGCAAAGACGAGCCTCACTTTAAAAAGCAGGTGTCCGCAACTTTTCAGTGCTGTTCCATTTCAAATGGAGCCCCTTTGACCTCTAGGCTTTTGGAGCTGGTGGCTGAGGTAGGCGCTCAGAGGCCCTAATCAGTCTGGCACAACAATACGAGGAGGTTGAGGGCTGTCAGTCCCTCTTTCAGACCAGGCCTTCAATGAAGCCGTGGAACCCCTGATTGATTAGTGCCTTTTTATCGAAGTGCACGCCAGTAAAGGGTGCATGTGAGCCCCCGACCAAGAAGCTTTATTTAAATCCAGCCCGAGAGAGCACTATAATTATGACTTTTTCTTTCTGCCGGCCGGCTCAAGCTGACAGCGAGGGTTCTTATGTCTCACTCCGCCGTCTCGGCTCTTCTGAGAGGCTGAGGGGATAGCGATGTGTTGTTCGCCAACGATACGGCTCAATGAGCAGGATCCTGGAAGTGAACGACTGGAGCAGGCTCCCCTTTAGTTTCCTTGCGATCTGGTCAGATGAGAACAAAATGTAACGATTTGGGATGAATGCAAAGCATTACATCTGGCGCAAGGGTAAATTTGCACATCACCCTGAAATCACTATCCCCACTGTCAAACATGGAGGTGACAGCATTATGCTATGGGGTTGCTTTTCTCCAGCACGGACTGGTAAGATTGTAAGAGTTGATGGGAAAATTGATGGAGCCAAATACAGGGGCGATTCTGCCGAGAAATCTGTTGGAGTCTGCAAGACACCTGATAATGGAACACAGGTTCACCTTTAACAAGACAAGGACCCTAAACATAAAGCAAAATCTACAACGAAATGCCGAAGTTCAGACCTCAATCCTAGAGAGCGTTTATGGAAGGATCTGAAAAAAGCTATGCACTAACGATCACCATCAAACCTTAAGAAACTTGAGCGGTTTTGTAAGAAAGAAACGGCAAATATTTATGTTCCAAGATGTGCAAAACTTATAAAAACATACCTAAAAGGCTTTGTGGCTATGATTGTGCTAAAAGAAGTTTGTAGAAAAGTATTAACACAAAGATAGATGGAATAGAATAGAATAGAATAGAATATGCCTTTATTGTCATTGTTACATCATGGGATATATTGTAACAACGAAATTGGACGACTCCAGTTCCACATTTTACAGTGAGGATAATGAAACAAAGAGATGAAGGAACAAAGAACATGTTTTAACTGTCTTTGTTGTCTTTGTTGTAAATAGGCTCTGCTTCCTCCGGAGGGGGGGTGATGAGGGGGGTGAGGGACAAACAGAAATGGTGGATCGAACTGGATGTTTGATCTTACAGTACACACAGTCCAGTGTATTTTCCCGAATTGCTAATTGAATGGATTTGGGGAGTACAGTCCATAAACATGCCCGATTAAAGTCGCCGGCGACGATAAAAGCTCCGTTTGTTGTGGTGTGCAAGCTGCTGTTTATTGATAGCAGTGCGCAGGAGATTTAGCGCTTTGCTAACGTTAGCATAAACAGCAAACACAATGACCACAGTTAGCTCTCCCGGTAGATAGAAGTGTTTGCACGATACCGCTAGAAACTCCATATCGAGTGAGCAGTGTGTGTCAATGATTCGGCTGTTATTGTAGCGCGTAGTCTCCAACCCCTGTTTTTACCGAAGTCTCCGTCTCGTTCGTGCCGGTGAAGCGTGCGTCCTGCTACTTGTAATGCGGCGTCGGGAAAGCCAAGACTCCGTGATGACAAAAATACTCCAATTCCGGACGTAGTTGGTGGCGATCCGCAGCTCAAATTCACTCATTGTGGACGATGGATCTGGCGTTGGTTAGGAACATGCTTGGGAGCGCTGGTCTGTGTGCTCGCCTTCTTAGCCCAGACCCGACTGGCAGCCTTTTTCTTTTGGATAGATATAGATACTTGCAACAGCTACTTTTCATTTCTTTATATTAGCCCAATATAAATGTTTCTTTTCATGGTCGTGTCTCTCATGTTGGTGATTCCCAGAATATATGTGTAATTTTTAAGCCCTAAATATGACAAAATGTCAAGAGGTTTTGGGGGGGTCAATACTTTTGCACTGTATAAGAATTCTAAAGTAATTGTATTCCCTCAGAAGGTTTAATCAGGCCATTGAAGTTGATTTTACTGTTGTCTTCCAGACCACACAAGAATCCGTTTTCTTATTAGCTGGAGGTGATGTCATGACACAAATCTTACAAGAATCTACAAAGAAAGCGAGGGGAAAAGTACACAAATTATCAGAGATAGCAGCCAGGGAGCAGGTGAAAACACATTGTTAGCAAACGGCTGGGGGGAGTCCCTCAACAATGGGAGAACGATGATTGTAGGCCAGGGTGGTCATAAAAAAGAGGGAAAAAGTGAGTTTTATCAACAAGACCACACACAAGCGCAGTTTGTATACAAATACGTGTGTCGGGCTTCTGTGTTTGCCAGTGACCCCATCAACATGTCCTCCCGGCACACTTTTGTCCACTTTGAGATATTTGAATTCCATCGGCTGCTCACGCCCAAACGGGATTACACACTGACTCGTCTTCATCCTTTTCTGTTCCTTTCGGAGCCTTGCCCCGGACACGGCTGGCCCTTCTCAGGGCCCCGAGAAAAGTCACGCTGATGAGCCGGTTTGGTTTGTGGCCGGCAATAATCTCCCCTCATAGTGATGGGAGTTTCTTTTTAGCCAACCGGCTATTTCGGCTGGAATCGCTAAAAAGAGCCGGCCCTTTCGGCTCCCAAAAGGCTTTTCAGATTAGGTTTGTTGCTTTAATCCAAGTATCAATTATTTTGTAACTTTAGGCACAAAATGGCCTCAAGATGGAGGATGTCATTCAAGTCAAGTCATTTTTATTTGTATAAACTTTAACCACAAAGAGTCTCAAAGAGCTGCACAGGTTATTACACTGACTATTTTTCAGACTATTATTACATCCTGATCTGGAACCAACATGAGGGCAAGGAAAATCTCAAAAACCTCAACATGAGGAAAATGAAGAAACCTTGAGAAGGGACAGTCTCCAAGGGCTGCACAGACCAAAGACTATTGCAATCTACAGACTATTATGACACCATCCCCTGATCTGGAACCAACCTGAGGGCAAGGAAAAACTCAAAAACCTCAACATGAGGAAAATGAAGAAACCTTGAGAAGGGACCGCACATGTGGCATCCCCCTTTCAGGATTACCAGACAGCGAAGGATGTTGCAATCACAAATAATACAGAGATATTGTCCACAAAAAGTAAAGGTTATTCATATGCTAAAGAGTAGAAGTGTGTTTTAAGTAGAATAAAATAAAGCAAAAAGGAAAAAAAAATTCTAAGAAAAAAAGAAACATGGAGAATCAATGGGAGAAAGAAAGGGAAAAAGCAAGAACGTAGAAGGGGAAAAAGCATGAGAAAAGTAGCAAAAAGCAAGGAAAAGGAAACAAGTTTCAAAAAAAATAAAGAACTGATGGAAAAAAAGGAAAAAGACACACAAAAAAGGAAAAAAAAAACCTGGGTAAAACTAAAATGAAAAAGGCAATAAAAAAAAAAGCAAAAACCATGAAACATAGAAAAATACAGATTTTTAGGGGCCCCTTTATTTGGTATATTACAAATAACAATGTAACATTATCCACAAAATGGATTAATAATTTTTAACAATCTATTATTCTTCTAAAATATAGGAGCATTTATTTTTTTCACTCGACAGTGATTATATTAGTGGGGATTTTACTGTCTTGTTGTATGTTTTTATGCAGCAACAAAAAAAGAGTGATAACGGCAGGAGTGCCAATGTCAGAACCGGAACAAATGGTAGACCCAAACGCGTAACGTTTCACACAAAAGTTCGAGATATCGAGGAAACACACACCAGCGGTCCGGTGCTCGCTGGACAGGAGGAGCAAGCAGCTCACGGGATCGGAGCGTGATCGGAATGCGGAAGTGAGTGGATTTGCCGGGGCGGGAGTTTAGAGCGTGATCGGTGGGCAAAAACGGGTCACTAGCCGGAGCAGGAGATCAGAGCGTGGTTGGTGGTCAAAAACGGGTCAATAGCCGGAGACAAACGGAAAATCAGGTGGGATACGGATGAAGCCGGGACAGACGGGAGCCAGAGTCAACGTGCTTGCCTTGCATATGCGGAGGTTTGCTGACGGACTGACAAGGAGTGACTAGAGTCCTGAGTTTAAATAGGAGGTAACACACCGATGTCGGACCAAAATAAACGAAGAATATTGCCAGTTTTGGTGGGCAGTTGAACCATGACAACATGCACGTCATTTATAAAGCTTTCGACAAAGTAAAGTGCTTTGATCTTGACTCATCTCGTTTTTGTTTGAATGACAAAAAAATAAAGTCAATATTTAGAATGCTTTCACCTTCAAGTGCACTTTGCTTGCAAAATAATATTTGATTGAAAGAACACTTAACCTATGCATGAACGATGCATGAATTTTGCAAGCACTTTTCAGCGCCCGATGTTTCTGGTGACGCCTGCACACTCTCAATCGCTGGAGAGCGAAAGCAACACAAGGAAGTGGGGGGCTCCTCGATATGTGGACAAAAATCTGATCAAAGCCATTTATTCATTGTCATTTTGAGAACAGAGGCAAGGGTTGCTCGTTACATTGCTGATATTTGGGGTTCGACCTTTGTTTTGAAAAAGTTGTTTTAGCAGAAGTAAATTATTTTTTTTTTTTATACCGTTAAAGGTTTTTACATTGTATTGTTTACATTATTTGTTAGACTTTGTTTTCAAAAGTATTGTGCAATGTAGGTATTGTAGTTGTCATGTTGGCTTTGTTATATTGGTATTTTCGTTACCACCCTGCTTTAGTTTTGTCTCGGACCAGAAACGGAGACTGGACCCAATAGCGCTCGTTTTCTCAGTTTTTATTGATAAGAGGGAGAGAAGGGCTTGCTTCCACGATCCGAGGATCGATGGTCAAGGGCAGCAGGAGACACGGAATAGGCACTTCCGTGTCCAGCGAGGAGGGTCGAAGACAGGCAGGAAATACAAGTCGTTAGCCGGCACTGGAGATCAGAGGCGATGTCGAGTTTGTAAGCGAGGTCGGTAGCAGGAGGCATGCAGGTAACGGAGCAAAACAGGTCAGGTAACAGGCAGGCAGAACGGGGCGTAATCAGGTCCAGAAACAGGTTGGCAATCAAGATCAGGCAGAAAAAAGCAGGGCAAAAACGGAGTCGGACGAAAAGGCTAACTGAGCTGAAGGCAACAGTTTGCATAACGATCTGACGGCTTCCTCTTGGAAGCCGGGGGTTTAAAAAGAGAGTGACAGCCAATCAGCTGTCCGGGTCGCAGCTGCGCTCAATCGGCAATCATGACAATTTTGGTATGACTCATTTGACTTTTGATCTGAAACAGTTAATACTTATATTGTTTTTACTTTAGTTATTTAATAAAAACAAACAAAATATTTTAGTGTCTAAAATCTTTGTGTGTTGTATGTTGAAGTGTCCTTGGGCTAGACACTGAATCCCTAATGCCCCCGATCGCAGGTAGTTGCCTTGCATGGCTGCATGGCCGCTATTGGTGTGTGAGTGTGTGTGTCAATAGGTAAGTGTGAAGCACATCGTAAAACGCTTTGGGAGGTCTTCATTGACTTGAATAGAATAGAATATACCTTTATTGTCATTATTACAAAATGGGTTGAACATATTTCGACAACGAAATTGGGTGTGGCACTCCAGTTTCACACTTGACAGTGAGGATAAAAGAAAACAAAGAAGATAAGGTTATAATTTACACAATATTTACACAAGAAATGTGGGCATGTAGGATGTTACATACAGTTTTGGGATCGTATTAGTGCAATATGCGTTAAGTGCTAAAATAGTCAACATTGTGCAAAAAAATAGTCAACATTGTGCAAAGTGAGCATAGGCATGAATACAATTTGACATCTGTATGAGTTAGTGTGTTTGCAAGAGTTTCAGTTTGTTGTGCGGTGTGTGTTAAGGGTGGTAATGGCTCTGGGGAAAAAATCTCTGAGTCTGTTTTTGTTTTGTGTGACCTGTAGCGCTTGCTGGAAGGCAGCAGGTCAAAGAGGTGGTGGCCGGGGTGAGAAAAGTCCTCGATGATTTTTTCTGCTCTGCTGAGGTAGCGAGAGCAGGCAATGTCCCCCAGACTGGGTAGAGAGCAACCAACGACCCAGATTTTTTTATTTACCATTCATTGTTGCGCTGCACACTCTCAAACCTTCTCCCAAAGAGTTTTTATGCAGTAACTCCCGTCATCTGACTCCCGGGATTAAGAGAAGCATAGGAGCGTAATCCGGACACTTTGAAGTGTGTCAGTATCGCACATCACACGGCGCACCGAAGAGAAGGTCTATTGTTGGCGATCTAAGGGAGCCGCTTTTAACATCACTCCGTTTTCTTTTCCACTGCTTAGTCACTGCATGGAATGTCAGAGCCGCTTTTTTTTCCATGCAAAAAAGAGAAAGACAACCCAATGAATCACAAGTCTCATTGATTTTCAAGAACCACGTCGCTTTAATAAGGCGGGTCCCTCTTCAAATACTCAGGTGTTGTGTTTCAAGTCATTTGAATGGCGTGTGGCTGCAAGTCGGCTTTGTTCACCATTGACGACGATGTTTTGGATAACAGCCTTCCTTTTCTTCATGACCCGCCGAGGTATATGGCGCACGCATGCGAGGGTAAATACACACACAATTTCACTTGCTTTAGACTAACTGATGCCAACAGTATTGTTTGAACGCATGTCTGAAAAAGAAGGAAATTACTTATATTAACTTGTTACATACCCAGTGTTCATTTGAGCTGTGAAAAGTGATGGGTCCCGGGGACTCGCATGCTCAAAAATCTATGGGTCCCAACAGAGATCTATGGCTCCCCAAAATTTTGTGTTATTGGGGTTGAAATTGTAAATCGGCGACAAATATATACCGTATTTTCAGCAGTATAAGGCGCACCTAAAAGTCTCAATTTTTTTCAAAAGCTGACCATGCGCCTTATAATACAGTGCGCCTTATATATGGCTCAATATTAAATCGCAAGGTCTCGCAACTTACGCAACAGCCGCCGACTCGATTTTCCCCCGAACGTGGAGTAGTCCGCGGTGTATGCTGGGATTTATATACCGGCGTTTAATTGGCTAACCAATGTGTCAATCATCATTTGAATCGATCGCTATTGGCTGAAGTTATTCGGAGCCTCGGATTGGCTAGAGGGCCAAAACAAACCCTGCAATTGGCCGAAAAAGATGTGTCAATCATCCGTTAAATCGATCGCCATTGGCTGAAGTTATTCGGAGCCTCGGATTGGCTAGAGTGCCAAAACAAACCCTGCAATTGGCCGAAAAAGATGACTGAATAGCAAGCTTGCTAAACTACGCCATAAAGAAACATGTTTCATTAGTCTGTATTTGTAAATATTTGACTCTCCTGGATTTACTACACTCACGGTTGTAAGAAGACCATGATTGCGTATCATTATTGAACGTGAGAACTTAGGTGAGCTATGCGGCTTTATATTTTCCCGGTATCTTGTTTTAGAACGATCTTGATGTCGCTGTGATGAGTTGAGTGAATTCAACTCAATTCCAAGTGTTTATTGTCATATGCACAGTAAAGTTGCGAGCGAAAAAGAAAATAGAAACTAAGGAATGGTTGGCATTTCTTGAATCCCAAGACTTTAACCTTCCAAATGATATTTGAAATGATGCATTTGAGTGACATCGTACGGACACCGCATCCGCACGTGTCTCTGACACGTATTTGCTTTTTTGCAAGCTTTGGGAATGTTAAGGGGGTAATCAGTTGGACTGAATCATCTGACTGTTTTGTCCACGTTCCCATTGTAGCGCCTTATAATCCGGTGCGGAAAATACGGTAATATAAATCTATATATTTATTCAGTTTTAATCAACACAGTTTATTGCTAATACAAATCAGTTATCACTTCAAGATTTTTCAGTTCACAACAATATTGTACGTTATACAAAATAATATTGCTGAAATAATTATATTAATCTATATTCTCATTCAGTTTTAATCATCACAGTTAATTGGTAATACGAAACAGTTATCACTTCAGATTTTTCAGTTCACAATATTGTAAATCATACAAAATAATATTGCTGAAATATTAGTCTACGTATTCATGCAGTTTTAATCATCACAGTTAATTGGTAATACAAATCAGTTATCACTTCAGATTTTTCAGTTCATATATTCTTTGTGGTTTGCTGTCCCACCACAGTTGTAATGCCTTCTCAAGGTCCAATCCATTATCATCCTCCTCATAGCGTAACCAGGAATATAATTGAGTCCATTTATGCGGAAAAAGTCCTTTTCTTGCTAGGAGTATTCTTTTGTTTATTTTCTTTCGTCGAATTGTTCACTTTAACACACGTGTTTTCCTGCCTCCGCGATCTTCCGAAGAATTTATCCGCCGTTTTTTTCGTGCCAGAATTATTGCCGTTGTTATCACTCTCTGCATTATGTTTCGACTTATTACTGACACTGAATAAACTACCAAAAGTTCAAAATCTATTAACTTATTTTTGCCTTTTAGAATAGAATAGAATAGAATAGAATAGAATAGAATAGAATAGGATATACCTTTATTGTCATTTTTACAAAATGGGTTGAACATATTGTAACAACGAAATTGGACGTGGCACTCCAGTTTCGCATTTAACAGTGAGGATGAAGAAAATAAAGAAGATATGGTTATAATTTAGGGCAGCTCGGCGGCGCAGTGGTTAACGCGCGTGCGGCACAGTTCTAAGGTCTTGGGAACCTCCTGTGTGGGTTCAAATCCAGCTACCGGACTTCCTGTGCGGAGTTTGTATGTTCTCCCCGTGCTTGCGTGGGTTTCCACCGGGCACTCCGGTTTCCTCCCACATTCCAAAGACATGCATTTCAGGTGGATTGGCCGGTCCAAATTGTCCCTAGGTGTGAATGAGCGAGCGAGTTGTCTGTCCCTGTGTGCCCTGCGATTGGCTGGCAACCAGTTCAGGGTGTCCCCTGCCCACTGCCTGATGATTGCTGGGATGGGCTCCAGCATCCCCGCGACCCTACTGAGGATAAGCGGTGCAGCTAATGAGATGAGAGATGAGGTTATAATTTACACAATATAAAGGAACAAAGTAGATAAAGGTTATAATTTACACAATATTTCCACAAGAAATGTGGGCATGTAGAATGTTACATACAGTTGTCCGTTGAGTTGCCTGTTTGAGTGTCTACTAAAGTTTAAACTTAATACCAGGTACTGCCCAAGAACCTTACTTTTTATCTATGGTGCGTTGCAAAAATCATTTTACTAATAAAAATACCAACATTTAGAAACCTTTTTCCGGAAATTCTGTGCTCACGTTTGTTCCACTGGTTTTCCTTTGGTTTGCCGTTCCTGTATAAGTAGCACTACTCTCCCCACAAGCTGCCTAGCGTTAGCCACTAGCAGATATGTGCATCTAAACTGACTTCCAGTTTTGAGAAAACAGTTCTAAATTTGTTTTGGATGTGAGTATAACCGGTAGGGAGAATATCTTCCTGAGGAGAAATTCAGCAAACTTGTGCTTTGAAACAGTGCTGCTAAAACGGTATTCTATTTGTAAGTAAATAAACATCCGGGGTTGTTGCCGGTGGATTGAGGGTTGTATGTGATTGTCCCTCCAATCAGAAGTCAATGCAATTCATGACCTGCAATTAATAGAATGGAATAGAATAGAATATACCTTTATTGTCATTGTTATAAAATGGGTTGAACATATTGTGACAACGAAATTGGACGTGGCACTCCACTATCACATTTAAGTATAGTGAAATAATCTAACAATACACCATGTAGTAAAAAACAGAATTACAAAATCTTTTTATCCCTTCTCTGTGTTAGTTTTCAGGTAACAAGCCCCATGTTAGTGGATTGTTGGCGACCCGTGTCTTAAATCAGCTGTAAAATACGCTAAAAACAATAACACATAATCCACATTTTTCTCACATCCTGGTTACCTTTTTTTACGCTTCCTTATCCCTGAATTTTTTTTTTTCAATATATTTTGTGGGTCTCTGGGGCTTTATTTTAAATTTCACTTTTGAAAAATGTCTAAATGTATCTAAAAAAATAAATCGAGACCCTGACTTTTAGGGAGGAGTATTATTGTCACAGACCAGAAACGGACACAGGACCCAATAGCGCTCGTTTTCTCAGTTTTATCAAAGAAAGAGATCCGATGGTTGACGGACAAGAGGAGCAGGAGACACGGAAGTGGCACTTCCGTGTCTAGCGGGGAGGGTCGAAGACAGGATGGATTTACAAGTCTAGTTTTGTTGATAACAGGACTCTGACGCAGGACGGCAGGCATTGTTTTGATAAACGCTCTGAGTTTTTCAGACATCGGGACGCTCTTCTCCGAGATGATGGAGCCCACGTGGGGGGCTTCCCTGGCACGCCCATGAGAGGAGCCAGCACACCAGCTTACGGAAAAAACGTGGGCCGAGAAAAGGAAGCAGAAGTTCGAGAGAGGAGGCTTGACAGAGACTCAAGCGACACTATTTCGGCCAATTCGGCCATATATTCGATGGAGTTCACTTAGCTAAATTGTTTAAGAAATTAAATCTGCCCCCGTGTGGAAATGCCGGTCTCTTGTCCATCTTTTCCATCAAGAAACGAGCGCGCATGGTTAGGTGAATGTGGGTTGTGTTTGGTTAATGGAGTCAGATAACTAATTAGAAGAATTTGGTAAACGGTACATTTTAATATTTAATTCCTAACAGTAGGTACAAGTCTTTTTGTATTCTTGTTTTTAAAGCTGGGATAAAAGCAACTCTAGCAATACAGATAAAACAATTTAAATTCGTTTTTATATAGTATGAATGAATGAATGAAACCTTTATTCGAATATTAAAATAAAAACAGAACAAAAAC
This sequence comes from Urocampus carinirostris, assembly GCF_059441175.1. NCBI lineage: Eukaryota > Metazoa > Chordata > Actinopteri > Syngnathiformes > Syngnathidae > Urocampus > Urocampus carinirostris. The sequence goes on from NC_142355.1 coordinate 1,846,427, forward strand.
AATAACTCAACAACAAAATAATATTACATAATATGTTCGAAAAGGGGTAGTCAGAAGCAAACGCTTATATTCTCTACCCCTTCATCTTCCCTATTAAAAACACCGATTATATAACATCAATTGTAATGATATTAATAATAACAGTTATGATATAAGAATAGCAACAATAACTCAAAGTTAATCATAGTTCTAGACCAGGGGTGTCAAACCGATTTTTAACTCATGGGCCACACGATGGACAAAACATTCTCTCGGGGGCCAGACTAGTAAATTAGACAGAAAGAAAAAAAGAGAAAGAAATAAGAGAAAGAGAGGGAGAGAACAAGAGAGCGTGTGGGACAAGGAAAGAGAAAAATGGAGAAAGAGAGAGAGAGAACGTGAGAAACAAAAGAGATAGAAAGAGAAACAGTGAGACAGTGGGGAAAGAAAAAAATCCAAGGAGAAATAGAAAGAGGGGAGAGAAAAGAAGAGCGAAAGAGAGGGGGGGAAACAAAGGGGAGAGAGAGAGAAAGAGAGAAACTATAGAGAAAATGAAAAATGGAAGAAAGCAAAATAAGGTAAAAAGACAGAGAGAGAGAGAAAGAGACAGAGAAGAACAGAGAAAGAGAAAATGAGAGAAAGAGGGAGCAAAAGAGAAAGAGAGAGAGTGAGAAAGAGAACGAGAGAGTAAAAAAAACAAGTACAATGTCTTTGTGAGAGGCACCTGGCTTTTGCAACAACAACTGGACATACCTGCAGCTCGTTTTTCTCTTGCGCTTCATTCAGCATTGTCTCGCGGGCCGGATTCAATCCCTTAGTGGGCCTGATCCGGCCCGCGGGCCGCCTGTTTGTCACCCCTGTTCTAGACGCACTCGTATGACTCATACCCGATTTTCTTCATCCCTGTATTCCGCCAGGAATGTTTTTTTGTATCTAAACCTGAACAAGTGAATAGTTGGACATTGTTTGATCTGGTCTTGTAAATTGTTTGACTCCACACTGAGACACACACATGCTTTTCCTGGTGGTTCTCACCTTTGGGATCATGAATTCACGACAGCCCCTTAAGTTATAATTTCCTTCTTTTCGAATGAATAATTTTTTTAGTACGATTTCTTAAACTTTTTTGGGCTTTCCAATGTATGTGGTATTTGTATGCATTTAAAAACCAAAACGAGTCGGTGGAGACCGAAACACACGAGGAGGGTTAATCGTATTTTACATAATTCATGACAGAGAAAAGTAATTGCAAAGAACTTAAGTGTCTTCTCTATCGGAGGTCCATATGATCCCACCTGTGTTTAGCATGGCTTACATATAGCAGGGGAGAATTCCAACATGTGCCCATTTATCAGTGGATAGCGGTGGTTTAAGGGCAAGCGTTAGATATTGCTGATAACGATTTTAAGTCAACATCCAAGCAGGTGCTAAGCCTTTTCTTTCTCACTTTTTTTGCTAAACCCAATGACTTTTACGACGTTAAAGTCGGAAAACCACTCTTAACTCTTTTTTTCTTCCTCAAGTTCTGATACGAGCTTCTAATTCCAATTTAAATCCATACCTGTCAAGCTCCAGGGCTCCATGCCCTTACAAAATGTCGTATTTTCCCTTAAGAAATACAAAATAATCTTAAACCATATTTACTAATCTGCACTAATGTAACTGGTGTAATAATAACTTTTGTTTTATTGAAATTCCTGCTGAAATATGTTGTATAGTTTCTGTATAAATGTCCTGCAATGATGAATCCAACAGTCCCACCTGGTCGTATGGGGTAAGGTTTGGTTTGGCTTTAGACTTTGCGACAGGAAGGTGGGGGGTTTTGGCAGTCTACAACGAGCTGCCAACGGTAAGACACGATCTTTTGGTGCCCCGCAAAAAGTTAATTCTAAACATTAAAACCACAGCTGACAAATCTCTCAACATGCACAGTAATGTGATTGATGTTGTCAAGCTGTTTGGATTTATTTTTGTTTTGTTTCTGTCGCCTTTTATGTTAGTTTTGCCGGACGTTGCACGTTGTGCTAAAATGCTAATTCCCCTTAGAGTGATCGAAGCCAGCAGAGAAGCTTACCATGTGTTGTGACTCATTCATTTGCAGGTAAATTGTACCCGTTTTTATACTCGTTATTGTTATTATGTCTATATTCTCATATATAAAAAAAGGATGATGTTAGTTAAAATTCAGTTTAAAGTAAAATATGTTGAATTCATTGTGAACGTAAAATAGAAAACCACTATACGATCTCTTGTTAAAAGTATCTTGTTAAAATGGATGTAATAATATATTGTGATGGTTTATATTCTAATATTTATTTCATGTAAACTGAAAAGAAAGCTCTTTGATATGTTTTGGGCAGTCTAACAGCGTGCTGTCAACGAGATCAAAGCCAGCAGAGAAGCTTACCACGTGTTGTGACTCATTCATTTGCAGCAACTGTAATAAAAACCTCATCATCCAGTCCAGCGTGAATGTGGATCTTTGGTGGGACGGGTACACCGCGGTTACACTAATACGATCCCAAAACTGTATGTAACATCCTACATGCCCACATTTCTTGTGTAAATATTGTGTAAATTATAATCTTTATTTTCTTTGTTCCTTTATCTTCTTTGTTTTCTTTTATCCTCACTGTTAAATGTGAACCTGGAGTGCCACGTCCAATTTCGTTGTCACAATATGTTCAACCCATTTTGTAACATTGACAATAAAGGTATATTCTATTCTATTCTATTCTATTCTATTGATTTTCTAATTAATGTTAATTTATTTTTTTATAATCATTTTTATCATAGCTTTTTTTGTGAAAAAAACAGATGCGCCCAGCCTCACCCAGACTTTGTTTTCATCTCACCCCAGGTAAATTGAGATTGAGACCCCTGTCCAAAAGAGTCATTCCGGAAATAGTTTTGTCACCAAAGACAACAGAGGTCGGCAGTTGGTTGTCCTGCAGGAATTCTTTACTGTATTGGACAAATGCAGATGGACGGACAACGCGGCCTGGGAGCTATTGTGTCTTGCTGTGGATGTTTTTTTTTTTGCATCTGCTGCCCACTGGGACATCTTGCTGCACTAATGTTCCACAATAATGCATTACAGACACTGCATGCTATTTATGCTTGTCCTACGTAAACCGATTGAGGATTCTGACCACTGAATTACCGTATTTTCCGCACTATAAGGCGCACCGGGTTATAGGGCGCACCCCCGAAAAATAGTTTTTGGTCCTATATTTTCCATACATAAGGCGCACCGGATTATAAGGCGCTACAATGGGAACGTCGACAAAACAGTCAGATAGTTCAGAACATTCCGAAAGCTCGCAAAGAAGCACGTACGTGTCGTAGACACGTGCGGATGCAGTGTCCGTACGATGTCACCCAACAAACATTTCTTAGTTTCCATTTTATTTTTTTGCTGGCCACTGTGTGGACAGCAAAGTAAGAATTTGATTGTGGAGGGAAACGGGGTTCTTTACTGTGCATATGACAATAAACACTTTGAATTGAATTGAGTTTAAAAATAGACTCATCACAGAAACATCAAGATTGTTCTAAAACAAGATACCGGGAAAATATAAATCCGCATAACTCACCTAAGTTCTCTTGCAGCCATCACGTTCAATAATGATACGTAACCATGGTCTTCTTACAACCGTGAGTGTAGTCAATCCAGGAGAGTAAAATATTTACAAATACAGAATATTAAAAAATGTTTTCTCTATGCCGTAGTGCAACCCAACCAACGTGTGATTCACATTCATCTTTTTCGGCCAATTGCAGGCTTTGTTTCGCCCCTTTAGCCTATGCGAGTCGGCGGCTGCTTGCTTTAGTTGCCTTACTTTGCGAGGCGCACTGTATTATAAGGCGCATGGTCAGCTTTTGAAAAAAATAAAGGCTTTTAGGTGCGCCTTATAGTGCGGAAAATACGGTATATTAAAAAGTATTCAATCCTAGTAACTTCTAGATGTCTACCTTAAAGGTAGAGTTTTAAGATAATATCTTCATATTGAGTTTCTTTTGTCTTTTATTAGCATATTTGGTATTGGAGTAATCCAAAAGTCATTGAAAGTAATCAAGTTAAAGTAACCCTACCCAACCCTGCTAATCTCTTTGGAATATTTTCATCTTCAAAAGATATTAGCTTCTTACGGACTCACCAACAGCTTCGTTTTATGCGTTAGACTACCGCTTTCTCCCATTAAACACACAAACAGATTTTTCAGAAGAATCTACCGTATCGGTTGTCTGCCATTTTGCTGTTACAGGTACCCCCTGACATGCATGTTTTTGGAATGTGGGAGGAAACCGGAATGCCCGGAGGAAACCCACACAAGCACGGGGAGAACATGCAAACTCCACACAGGAAGGTTGGTGGCTGGATTTGAACGCATGACTCAGAACTGGGCAGCACGGCGGCGCAGTGGTTAGCGCTTGTGCGGCACAGTTCATGTCATGGGAACCTCCTGTGTGGGTTCAAATCCAGCTCCAGACTTCCTGTGCGGAGTTTGTATGTTCTCCCCGTGCTTGCGTGGGTTTCCTCCGGGCACTCCGGTTTCCTCCCACATTCCAAAAACATGCATTTCAGGTGAATTGGCCGGTCCAAATTGTCCCTAGGTGTGAATGAGCGAGTGAGTTGTCTGTCCCCGTGTTCCCTGCGATTGGCTGGCAACCAGTTCAGGGTGTCCCCTGCCCACTGCCCGGAGATGGCTGGGATGGGCTCCAGCCCCCCGCGACCCTAATGAGGATAAGCGGTACGGCTGATGAGAAATGAGATGAGACCTCAGAACTGTGCCGCACACGGGCTTACAACGCGCCGCCGTGCTATTTTGCCCCCTACCATTTAAAACAAAAAACTTACCAGAAAAAAATCTCAATCTCGTATTTTAATCTACGGCTGCTAGATCTCTTTTTGTGTGAAAAAAAACTGCTCCAACAATCTCATTTGATTTGGCTGTAAGTGTTGGTAAAAGTTCCTGTTTTAAACAAGCCCATGTAGATGTTGCTTTTTTAATGTTCTGGAGACATATTGCGTTTCAGGCGCAAAAATACCGTATTTTCCGCACTATAAGGCACACCTAAAAGCCTTTATTTTTTTCAAAAGCTGACCATGCGCCTTATAATACAGTGCGCCTTATTTATGGATCAATATTAATTCGCAGTCTTGCAACTAACTTGCAGCCGCCAACTAGATTTTCCCCCGAACGCCAAGTAGTCCGCAGTGTATGCTGGGATTTATCTACCAGTGTTTCATTGGCTATCCAATGTGTCAATCATCAGTTGAATCGATGACTATTGGCTAAAGTTATTCGGAGGTCAAGAGGCGGATCCTTTTTATCATTTACAGGTTGGCATTGGCTTAAACGGCAAAACAAAGCCTGCAATTGGCCGAAAAAGATGAATGTTTATAGCACGTGGCTGACAGCATACAGAAAGCATTTTTTACTATACTGTATTTGTAAATATTTTATTCTCCTGGATTTACTACACTCACGGATATAAGAGGACCACGGCTGCACATTATTATGAACACAACGACTTCGGTGAGCAACTCCGGCTATATATCTTGTTTCAGACTGAACTCGATGTTTCTGTGATAAGCGGTGCAGATAATGGATGGAACGGAGTGTCTATTTTTAAATTGAACTCAATTCCAAGTGTTTATTGTCACATGCACAGTAAAGTTGCGAGCGAAAAAGAAAATAGAAACTAAGGAATGGTTGGCCTTTCTTGAATCCCAAGACTTTAACCTTTCGAATGATGGAACGATGCATTTGAGTGACACCGCATCCGCACGTGTTCTCGACACGTATTTGCGTCTTTGCAAGCTTTGGGAATATTAAGGGGGTCATAAGTTGGACTGAATCATCTGACTGTTTTGTCCACGTTCCCATTGTAACGCCCTATAATCCGGGGCGTCTTATCTATGGAAGATATAGGACCAAAAACTATTTTTTCGGGGTGCGCCCTATAACCCGGTGCGCCTTATAGAGCGGAAAATACGGTAGTACGAGTGAACGATAACAACCCAACCCTGCCTATAAGCACCTGTTCGTTTCATCAATATTTGTAGTTTTGATTGTTTTGACAAAAAACACACAACAAACATCTCTTGTTTGTTATCTAGTTCCAAATAAGTTGATCTTTCTGTCTTCTTGAGTTGTTTGTACGCACACAAAAATAAGACACGAGGAGAGTGCGTGTTGCTGCGTCGGCACATTTCCATTCTCAATGTCTCCTTCGAAACATGCTTCACGGTCCTTTTGTTTATTCCTCTCTTCACTGGATTAGCTTCTCCTGTGTTTGTTCAACATTTCATACTCGTGTTTTGATTTCTTGTTTGGTTTCTGCGGGCATCTGTAAACCAATGCCTCCGCCGTGCTGCGGAATTGATGAAGCTCGCCCATATTGCTCATATGTTTGCACGACAAATAGTGACAACATCCCCAAAATGGAAGGAGTTGTGTGCGATTGTGTGCGATTGTGTGTGTGTGCTTGTGTGTGTGTGAGTTTGTGTTTAAGTGATGCGATGGTGAAAAGCACCATCTGTTCGGTGTGACAGTAATGAAGTGAGAGGCATTGTGGAATAAAGGCTTGAAACCATTCATCACAGCTGTAGGCGGGCCTGAGCGTATTCTTGTAGAATACCTACACATGCACGCTAAAGGGAAACACAATTAGTTTGTGGCATCAAGGAAGCAAATATACAAGTCGTGCCGAAAGATTCAAGCTGAAGACTTGCACGTACCTGTCAAACTGCACGTTTTTGCCGTACAAAGTAGGTTTATGATGCATTTTAAGACGTGTACGACGTACGAGAAAATCTGTATGGAAAAAGGCAAATTTGTCAATGATGGGTACCATCCGGTATACACCGACGATCACCAAACGGCAAATCAATCGAGTCAAACGAGTTCGCCGTGGTAGCCTCGTTTTTTTTCCGTTGCAAGCGAGCGGTTTGATGTAGTGAAAGGAAGTCCGTCCCTTTTAAGAGGACCGGCTTTTTCGGCTCAACTCATAAAAGAGAGCCGGCTCTCAAACGGCTAACTTGCTTTGATGGGTTAGGGTAAGGGTAAGGGTAAGGGATGGGATTAGAGTTAGGGTTAGGGTTAGGTTAGGAAGCAATCTTTCTTTCCCAAGGTCCCCTAAATCTGAGGCCCTTGGGAAAGTAAGTTTTTGCACTGGCCATTAAGGAAACTGGAGCTTTTCTTGTTTTACCTGCGTTTGTTTAGTCCATCTGGAAAGAGAGTGTTGAGTTTTATTATCCAGTTTTTCTGCCTGAAAAAACTGTCGCCCAAAAACTACGAGCCAGCCAGGAGTTGAACCTAGAACCTTCTGATCCATTGCGCCACTGGCCCTATAATGTTATTGATACTCTACTGAATCTATCCTAGCTGTCTGCAGGTTATGACCTTATCTAGCACAAAAAACAGTAGTGACTGAAAATAAACATTTCGAAAGACGAGCGCTCGACCTCCTGAGCCACTGTCGCCCCAAAAACTACGAACCAGCCAGGAGTCGAACCTAGAATCTTCTAATCCGTAGTCAGACGCGTTATCCGATGCGCCACTGGCCCTACAATATTCTAGTTGTCCTGGAATCTATCCCGGATGCTACGGGTTATAACCTTATCTAGCACAAAAACAGTAGTGACTGAAAATAAACATTTCAAAAGACGAGCGCTCTACCTCCTGAGCCACTGTCGCCCCAAAAACTACGAGCCAGCCAGGAGTCGAACCTAGAATCTTCTGATCCGAAGTCAGACACGTTATCCATTGCGCCACTGGCCCTACAATGTTCTAGTTGTCCTGGAATCTATCCCGGATGCTACGGGTTATAACCCTATCTAGCACAAAAACAGTAGTGACTGAAAATAAACATTTCAAAAGACGAGCGCTCTACCTCCTGAGCCACTGTCGCCCCAAAAACTACGAGCCAGCCAGGAGTCGAACCTAGAATCTTCTGATCCGAAGTCAGACACGTTATCCATTGCGCCACTGGCCCTACAATGTTCTAGTTGTCCTGGAATCTATCCCGGATGCTACGGGTTATAACCTTATCTAGCACAAAAACAGTAGTGACTGAAAATAAACATTTCAAAAGACGAGCGCTCTACCTCCTGAGCCACTGTCGCCCCAAAAACTACGAGCCAGCCAGGAGTCGAACCAAGAATCTTCTGATCCGAAGTCAGACGCGTTATCCATTGCGCCACTGGCCCTACAATGTTCTAGTTGTTCTGGAATCTATCCCGGATGCTACGGGTTATAACCCTATCTAGCACAAAAACAGTAGTGACTGAAAATAAACATTTCGAAAGACTAGCGCTCTACCTCCTGAGCCACTGTCGCCTCAAAAATTACGAGCCAGCCAGGAGTTGAACCTAGAATCTTCTGATCTGTAGCCAGCCGCGTTATCCATTGCTCCACTGGCCCTACAATGTTCTAGGTGTTCTGGAATCTATCCCAGCTGTCTGCAGGTTATAACCCTATATAGCACAAAAACAGTAGTGACTGAAAATAAACATTTCAAAAGACGAGCGCTCTACCTCCTGAGCCACTGTCGCCCCAAAAACTACGAGCCAGCCAGGAGTCGAACCTAGAATCTTCTGATCCGTAGTCAGACGCGTGATCTATTGTGCCACTGGCCCAATAATGTTCTAGTCGTTCTGGAATCTATCCCGGATGCTACGGGTTATAACCTTATCTAGCACAAAAACAGTAGTGACTGAAAATAAACATTTCGAAAGACGAGCGCTCTACCTCCTGAGCCACTGTCGCCACAAAAACTACGAGCCAGTCAGGAGTTGGACCTAGAATCTTCTGATCCGTAGTCAGACGCGTCATCCATTGCGCCACTGGCCCTACAATTTTCTAGTTGTCCTGGAATCTATCCCAGATGTCTGCAGGTTATAACCTTAGCGAGCACAAAAAACAGAAGTGACTGAAAATAAACATTTCAAAAGACGAGCGCTCTACCTCCTGAGCCACTGTCGCCCCAAAAACTACGAGGCAGCCAGGAGTCAAACGTAGAATCTTCTGATTTGTGGTCAGAGGCGTTATCCATTGCGCCACTGGCCCTACAATGTTTTAGTTGTTCTGGAATCTATCACAGCTGTCTACAGGTTATAACCTTTTCTAGCACAAAAACAGAAGTGACTGAAAATAAACATTTCAAAAGGCGAGCGCACTACCTCCTGAGCCACTGTCGCCCCAGGAACTACGAGGCAGCCAGGAGTCAAACCTAGAGTGTTCTGGTCCGTAGTCAGACGCGTTATCCATTGCCCCACTGGACCTACAATGTCCTAGTTGGCCTGGAATCTATCCCGGCTGCTACAGGTTATAACCTTATCTAGCACAAAAACAGTAGTGACTGAAAATAAACATTTCGAAAGACGAGCGCTCTACCCCCTGAGCCACTGTCGCCCCAAAAACCACGAGCCAGCCAGGAGTCGAACCTAGAATCTTCTGATCCGTAGTCAGACGCATTATCCATTGCACCACTGGCCCTACAATGTTCTTGTTGAAACACCTCCTCTGAAACTCTTTCCCAGAAAGTATATATATATATATATATATATATATATATATATATATATATATATATATATATATATATATATATATATATATATATATATATATATATATATATATATATATATATATATATATATATATATTTCTGAGCAATTCGGGAAAAACACTGGACTATGTGTAATGTAAGATCAAACATCAAACATTCCGGTTGTATCCACCAACTCTGTTTGTCCCTTACCCAACATCACCCCCCCCCCCCCCCCCCCCCCCGAAGGAAAACAAAGCCTACTTACAACAAAGACAGTTAGTTCTTTGTTCCTTTATCTCTTTGTTTCTTTATCCTCACTGTAAATGTGGAACTGGAGTCGTCCAATTTCGTTGTCACAGCATATCCCATGTTGTAACAATGACAATAAAGGCATATTCTATTATATATATATATATATATATATATATATATATATATATATATATATATATATATATATATATATATATATATATATATATATATATATATATATATATATATATATATATATATAAAACTTTACTTTTGTTACGCTACTTTTTGGTGTCAGTAATTTGAAGGGTTACTGAGTTACATTTTACATGAATAAATTATTATCTGGTAACTGTATCTTATGAGGGTTTTTCAGTAACACGCCCAACCAACACTGCTTAGGACAAATAATATTCCATCTTGTTCCAGTTAGAAATAAACATCAGGTAAAGAAAGTTAGGCCTGCACTGTTTCTTGTCGTGACGGATCATGTGCTTACAATTGGACGAGACTTGTGCGGACGTGGCCCTGGCCCCTGCAGGTTACCTGTCAAAACCAACTTGCTGCTGCGCACATACTGTTGGTCCTGACATCAAAAGGCTCAAAGCATAGTTGGACATTTTTTTCATTACTACTAGAAACGACCGTAAATTCCGGACTATAAGCTGCTACTTTTTTCCCCAAACGTTCAACCCTGCGGCTTATTCAATTTATGTAATCTTTCTAACGGCTGCCAGCGGCGCTCGAGTACAAAAGGTAAGATTTAGACCGGTGGAATATATGCGCCGAGGAAGACTGCAACTTCTTAGCTTGTGCACAAATTAAATTAGCGTAAACTTACCCTCATCATGCAAAATGCAAAAAGAAAGGCACATGACGCAGCTTTAGAGCTAAAAGCAATCGAGCACTCCGATAAAGAAGGAAACTGAGCACAGAATCAGGAGTGGATGAGAGTTCCAGCGGCAGTGACAGCGCGAGTGAGGCTGCGGGAGCGTGGGACGACGTCTATATGACAAAGTTTCTTTCCGACACTGAGGAAGACGACTTTGATGGCTTCAGTTCTAAGGAGGAAGATGAGGACGGTTTACCGTGATTTTTACAAGTACGGTATGTTTTTTTTTTACCAGATCCGTTTACTGTGTTGCGAGCGTGTTGCTAGCGTGTTGCTACCATTAACTGCCCTGTCACTGGCACCGTTTGGGATGAAAGTTATATTATTATTATTAAAGCTTTAAAAACTCTCTCGGTGTACCGTCTTTCTTTGTAAAATATGTGTAACCATGTATAATATGTATTTGCAACTGTATATTTTTGTAATGTATTTATTTGTATTTATTTTAGACACTTATTCTGATATGTTTTGCACAGGCGAATGAAAAAGAAGGGGCGGAACAAACGCGGGGTGGCGGGAAGTGGGGTAAAGGTGAGACCTGTTTGTGGACGCGGCGGACAATAGTGGATATATATTTTTCCCACCGTTACCTTTGGAAATATACACTTTTTTCCTTGAATAACTTTCAACGGGACCCGGACTCTGCAGGTCTGCATCAAACCTTAAGTACCAGTGTCATTTTCCGTTCATTTTGCCGGCTGTGATTTTTGAACTGTGCACTTTAATGAAGGAAATTCAGTTTCAATCGCGGGACTTAAAGTTGGGTTTGGGTTAATTTTGTGTTTGTGTTACATATTTTAACATGGGCTCATGCGGCTTATATACAGGTGCGGCTTGTGTAAGTACAAAATCTGTTTTCCTCTTAAAATGTGGTGGGTGCGGCTTATAATCAGGTGCGCTCTATTGTCCGGAATTTACGGTAAATCAAAAATAGTATATACAAAGACAGTGTCATTCTTTATGTTACATTATGGATATTGTTTAAGCAAAAACATGAATTTATGTGATTTATGAATTTCAGTTAAATCTATTATATAGCCGACGAACAGAGTGATAGTTGAGAAGTGAAATGAAGTATTTAAATTTTACTGAAAGTGCCCAGTATTTATTTAAACAGAAGTAAGCAGTTGCATGAATGTGGGTGCCCCAACATCATTTTTAAAATTTAGCATATGCTTCTTTTGCATCGATAACAGCCTCTAAACCAGGGGTCACCAACCTTCTTTAAGCTCAGAGCTACTTTTTGCTAGCTATTGGTGCAAAGTGAAAGATTTTATATTTTATTTATCTGACTATAAGGGATTTTATACAATTTTATACAAGTTACATTTATTGAATGCAATGAAGATTTTTCACAGAGAAGGCTTAAGGTCAATGACAGGTCGCGCCGTTCCGAATGCGAATGTTTTGTCTAGTTCTGTTGATAACAGGACGCTGACGGAGAAGGCCGGGCCCTGATTTGATAATCAGCACTTCCATTATCAGCACTTACCGGCGCAAGAGGGTTATTCGTGACGCACTGGTCCAGTCATCGAGGCCACGTGGGGAGTTCCTGGCCCGCCCATGGGGGTGGCCAACACGCCGGCTTGTGAAAAGACGTGGGCAGAAGAACTTCAGGAGATAGGAGATCGATCGCGAGGGACAATCGAAAAGGAAGCTCGAGGAAGTCTCGAGCGACAATAATTCGGCTAATTCGATGGAATTCACTTAGTTAAATACTTTAAGAAAATAAATCTGCCCCCGTGTGGAAATGCCGGTTTCTTGTTCATTTTCTCAAAAAGAAAAGAGCATGTAATTTTGGGTGAAGGAAGGTTATGTTTGGTTAATGGAGTCAGATAACTCATTCGAACAATTTGGTAAACGCTACATTTTTAATAGTTTTTTTTCCCTAACAAAAGGAATACCTGTTTGATTGGCAAATAACACCTTATCATGTTATTACTATGTTGTTTTTATGTTATCACCTGGTTGTAATTTTTAGAAGTAAAGGCTAACCACACATTATATTTTAAGAGACAATTAAACAAAACCAAAAAACCCGCTTTGCGGACAAAAGCTAATTCTTTGGCACATTCTATTACACGGTGTGAAAAATAAAATATATGGAATAATAATAATACCAGAGCAAGTCTCCGTTATCAATATAAATATACCACTTCAAATGTGCCTTCCTCCCGCCCTTTCTTAAGGGTGATGAGGCTCATTTTGACCCTCATTTTGTTCCCAAAAATAAAGAGTTCTAAACAAGGTGCAAGCAGAGGTCTTTTGTAAAAATGTCACAAAATACTACAAACAAGGATACAGATGTGTCACGGTCGCCTTGGTGACCAGTCTGCCCCGCCCTCTGGGCAACAGCTGAAGCAGTTTCCACTAATTGTGTGTCTGATTTAAGGCTGCATTGTGGGCTCTGCGGTTGCGGGTTCATTAATACTCATTCTTCACAATCCCGGTCTGTTATGCCTTGTCCTGTTTAGTCTGTTATGCCTTGTCCTGTTTTAGTCTGTTATGCCATGTCCCGTTGAGTTCGTGCCGGAGGAACTCTGTATTGTTCTGTTTTGCCTCGGAGTATTGGGCGACTTTTATTTTATTAAATAAAACCTATGGATCGTCAACGCATTTGAGTTCTCCCTTCATGCCTCCTGCCTCCGTTCTGGTCCGGTCACCTTCCACGCCACCACGTCTCGTGACAGAATGAACCCGCCAACAAAGAGAACTCAGCGAACGATCCCAGCGCGACTTGGGGAGAGCTGGAGAGCGCAGTTCGGCAGGCGCCTACTGAGTTGGCCTTCCCTGCTCGTTCGAACCACGGCCCCGCCCGTCGTGGCCCTTGCTGTGCCTCGAATCGACTCCCGGGAGGAATTGACGCCTGCCTGTTCGACTCTCATGCCTGCCTGCCCGACTCCCGTGCCGATTGCCTGCTATTCCGTCTCCCCTGCGTGCCAGCCCGACTCCGACTCCCAAGCCTGCCTGTTCGACTCCCAAGCCTGCCTGTTCGACTCCCAAGCCTGCCTGTTCGACTCCCAAGCCTGCCTGTTCGACTCCCATGCCTGCCTGTTCGACTCCCATGCCTGCCTGTTCGACTCCCATGCCTGCCTGTTCGACTCCCATGCCTGCCTGTTCGACTCCCATGCCTGCCTGTTCGACTCCCATGCCTGCCTGTTCGACTCCCATGCCTGCCTGTTCGACTCCCATGCCTGCCTGTTCGACTCCCATGCCTGCCTGTTCGACTCCCATGCCTGCCTTGAGTCTCCCTGTACTGATTTTGTTCAGTCTTTCCTGTCCTGTCTTGTCTGTTCTGAATCTGTTCCCCCTGAGTCTGACTCTTCTGAATCTGTTCCCCCTGAGTCTGACTCTTCTGAATCTGTTCCCCCCTGAGTCTGACTCTTCTGAATCTGTTCCCCCTGAGTCTGACTCTTCTGAATCTGTTCCCCCCTGAGTCTGACTCTTCTGAATCTGTTCCCCCCTGAGTCTGACTCTTCTGAATCTGTTCCCCCCTGAGTCTGACTCTTCTGAATCTGTTCCCCCCTGAGTCTGACTCTTCTGAATCTGTTCCCCCCTGAGTCTGACTCTTCTGAATCTGTTCCCCCCTGAGTCTGACTCTTCTGAATCTGTTCCCCCCTGAGTCTGACTCTTCTGAATCTGATCCCCCCTGAGTGCGACTCTCTGCATCGGCCTGACCTGAGTGCGACTCTTCTGCATCGGCCTGACCTGAGTGCGACTCTTCTGCATCGGCCTGACCTGAGTGCGACTCTTCTGCATCGGCCTGACCTGAGTGCGACTCTTCTGTAGAGGCCTGACCTGAGTGCGACTCTTCTGTAGAGGCCTGACCTGAGTGCGACTCTTCTGTAGAGGCCTGTCCTGTTTACCCGTTCTGATTCTGCTCTGATTTTGCCTGTCCTGTTCTCGTCAGTTCTGCCTGTCTGTTATCCCCTGTCCAGCTTGCCCGCCGGACCCCCCCCTGCCGAGCGCCGATTCCGATCCGCCCGACGCAGATGGCGCCTGTCTCTCCCCGTTCCTGCGTGTTCGGAGGAGGGAGCGGGGTTGCCCCAATCGTGAGCGTCGAACCATTCCGGGGCGTGAGGTTGTAATTTTTTCTTTTTTGGGACCTCGGGAGCTGTCCCTTAAGAGGGGGGCTCTGTCACGGTCGCCTTGGTGACCAGTCTGCCCCGCCCTCTGGGCAACAACTGAAGCAGTTTCCACTAATTGTGTGTCTGATTTAAGGCTGCATTGTGGGCTCTGCGGTTGCGGGTTCATTAATACTCATTCTTCACAATCCCGGTCTGTTATGCCTTGTCCTGTTTAGTCTGTTATGCCTTGTCCTGTTTTAGTCTGTTATGCCATGTCCCGTTGAGTTCGTGCCGGAGGAACTCTGTATTGTTCTGTTTTGCCTCGGAGTATTGGGCGACTTTTATTTTATTAAATAAAACCTATGGATCGTCAACGCATTTGAGTTCTCCCTTCATGCCTCCTGCCTCCGTTCTGGTCCGGTCACCTTCCACGCCACCACGTCTCGTGACACAGATGTGTTTACCTTCGGTGCAGACGACACTGAGCAGATAGAAGGTTGCTGAGTGCATAGCTACGCCCACTCCTACTACACACCTAATCAAATTGCTCTGTGCACTTGGCTGTCATTTTTGGCTGTTTATAGTTTTTCTGTGGGTTTTTTATCATTAAGTGTCTCAACAGTGAACCTAAATTGTTTAAAGAGCATCTATATGAAGGATTTTTCGAGTCTGCTGCCGCGTGTAATATTTTGCAACATATTTACATAATTGTGGGGAGAAACACTACACGCTTTGTGCCTAATTGAATACTTTTACTCATTAACATCATTGCCAGTTACCTACACTTGCCACACACAGAGCACATTAGAACCACCACTAAATTCCACTACGCCTTGTTCTATCCGAAAACTTAATTTTAGTTCCACGAATCTGCTAAAGACCACTTTTACAATCCAGCTTCAATTTAAAATAAGATTCTGTGGACTGATAAATGTACATTTCTTGTTCTGTAGGGTAAAAAAGAAAAAACACTATGATGATTAAAATAATATGGAATGTACGATATTGATGAGGATACTGACATAATCAACATTTGTTCATTTAACATAACATAGCATACTTTATTGCCATAACCGAAACTCATTTTGAGACTGTTGATTTCATGCATGATGGATCATGTATCTCCAAAAGCAAAATTGCTGGAAAGAGTTCAAAGGTCAGATCTGATCTAGATTCTATAGTTTCAGGCTAATTGGACTCCTGGCGTGATAAAACCAGGGTTTGCTAGGGTTACTTTAACTGGATTACTTTCAATTACTTTTGGATGACTCCAATACCAAAGATGCTAATAAAAGACAAAAGAAACTAAATAGGAATAAAATGATGACTCACAACACGTGGTAAGCTTACTCTCCTGGCTTTGATCTCTTTGATTTCCGGCAAAATGAACATAAAATGCCACAGAAACAAAATGAAAATAAATCCAAACAGCTTGCCAACATCATTTTTGCCGTTCCATGTTTTCCGTTACTCCCCAAGCCTGCACAAAATGTAGTCATTTTATTCACATTGAGTTTCTTTTATTAGCATATTTGGTATTGGTATTGGTATATATATATATATATATATATATATATATATATATATATATATATATATATATATATATATATATATATATATATATATATACTTGATTCTTTCAATTACTTATATACTTTAACTTGATTACTTTCAATTACTTTTGGATGACTCCAATACCAAATATGCTAATAAAAGACAAAAGAAACTCAATATGAATAAAATGATGACTCACAACACATGGTAAGCTTTCTCTGCTGGCTTTGATCTCTTTGATCTCCGGCAAAACGAACATAAAATGCGCAGAAACAAAATGAAAATAAATCCAAACATCATTTTTGCAGTTCCATGTATTCAATTACTCCCCAAGCCTGCACAAAATTTAATAATTTTATTCATATTGAGTTTATTTTGTCTTTTATGAGCATATTTGGTATTGGAGTAATCCAAAAGTAATTGAAAGTAATCAAGTTAAAGTAACCCTACCCAACACTGGATATTTCGTTCTGTGTACATTGTTACACAGAATGACAATACAAGGAAATTATTATTATTATTATAAAACAATACAAACACTACAGTATTAAAATTGTTTGAATAGTTCTTTGTTGTTTTGATGACTCCGCTCAACTTTCTACATGTTGTGCAATGTTCCACTTTCAAAGAGTCTCGGTGCAAATTGTTAACCAAATGCGTCATGTGTCTGCTGTAGCAAAAATGTAAAGTTAAGATAACATCGTTTTTTTTTCAAACCGTCATAAAAAAAGTTGCCTTGCTTTCAGTGTTGGGACTAGCAGAACACAATTACATTTTTGGGTAACGAGTAATGTGGGGGTCATCAATACACTTCAATTCCTAACAGTATGAAAATGAACCGTCTTATAGAGACCACCATACTATAACAAATATTTCTGTGTTTTTATCACTGAATCAGCTATTTGTTGACGCTCCGATGGCTTACTCGCGCAACGATAGCCAGCAGTCATTTCTTGTGCTTCACAGACCTGTCAGAATACATCGGCCTGGCCGCCGTGTGTTCTTCCATCCAAGAATTGGAGGGTACGACCTGGGAGGTGTCCATGAGATCGGACACGACCACACACAACAGGGACCCTCGCCAATATACAGAAAGTGACATTGTCAATCCCAGCAGTAGGATACGGTCTGATGAGTCTTGCAGGTCATCGGTCCTGTTCGTCACGCTCCTGTGCTGGTTACTCGCATTCCTGTGCCGAAGTTCCTCTATGCTTAAGGACTGTACTTCCCAAATTCATTCAATACCTGGACTGAGCAACCAGGGTAAAAACACTGGACCGTGTGTACAGTAAGATCAAACATCTAGTTGGATTCGGCCATCTCTGTCTGTCCCTCACCCCCCTCTTACACCCCCCTCTGGAGGAAAACAAAGCCTGCAACAAGGACAGTACAAACATCTTTGTTCCTTTATCTTCTTTGTTTTCTTTATCCTCACTGTAAAATGTGGAGCTGGAGTGCCACGTCCAATTTCGTTGTTGCAAAATATTCAACCCATGTTGTAACAATGACAATAAAGGTATATTCTATTCTATTCTATTCTTTTCTATTCTATTCTATTCTATTCTATTCTCTCTCTATATATATGTTATGTTAACAAATCAAAGTCAAAAACATACAATCCAGTGCAGGCCTTGCGTTTTTCACCCAGGCCTTCGTCTCCAGCCTGATCTAGTGAGTGTCTTTTGCGAACGAACCGGCTCTATGTGGGTGGGGAGGAGGAAAATTGGGCCGATTTTGCCCCCCACCATTCACCCGTTTTTTTTTTGGTCGACGGGGTCTGGAGAGCCAGCGGGAGAGGTAGATGTGGGGACGTGAAGGACCTTGCACCGCCCGACACATAAAGCCTGTCTTTTGTGACATCTGGGTTAAAGACTGTATATACAGAGACAAAGAAGAACAATGATGGGTGGATGATTAAAAAAACATCAGTGAAAGAGAATTAATGACCTTTTAGGCCCGATTTAATACAGAATTCACATCGGGTCGCATTTGGGCTCTGGCCAAGGAAAAGTGGAAAACCTTTTCCGCTTATAAAAGGCTTGCTTGGTTGTTTTGGAGTCCTAAGACCTTTCACTATTAAATCAACACAATATATTTCCTTGTGCATCCTGTTTTCTTCAAGTTTAAACGCTGCTAGCGCGGACCTTTTGGTGGTTTACCGTCTCCTAGTTAATCATAGCTTCTGAAACCAAGGCCCGCAATCAGGTGCCCCAAAGCGGAATTTGATTGGCTAAACCAACAGATTTTTTAGGGCTGATGTTCAAGATTTTTTGTGAAGGCCTCTGGGTAGATTTCTAAACTTAGCAACAACTAGTGGCTGAAATGTGATTGGTTGAATGCTTAAAGGGACTGTGTGCAATATTTAGTGCCTCATACTGGTACAAAAACTTTTATCCAGTAAAAAAAATAATTGATTTGAATACTGGGTAAGAATAGATGAACTATCATAGCATTTTTTGTTCTAATAAAAAAATCACAGGTCGAGAAATTTCTTTTATGTAGTAGAATTCATATCTAGTAGTCGCCGCCATGTTTGTTTGGCATCTTTTGCTTGTACGCTGTGGTTTTTGCACTGGATTTCATTTGCATTAGAAAACAGTGACATCTAATGGTCAGATATTGGTGCTTTAAATATGAAAGCATACATCTGGAAGCACGGCGGCGCAGTGGTTAGCGCTTGAGCGGAACAGTTCATGACATGGGAACCTCCTGCGTGGGTTCAAATCCAGCTCCATACTTTCTGTGCGGAGTTTGTATGTTCTCCCCGTGCTTGCGTGGGTTTCCTCCGGGCACTCCGGTTCCCTCCCACATTCCAAAGACATGCATATCAGGTGAATTGGCCGGTTCAAACTGTCCCTAGGTGTGACTGAGCGAGTGAGTTGTCTGTCCCCATGTGCCCTGCGATTGGCTGGCAACCAGTTCAGGGTGTCCCCTGCCCACTGCCCGATGATTGCTGGGATGGGCTCCAGCACCCCCGCGACCCTAATGAGGATAAACGGTACGGCTAATGAGATGAGATGAGATGAGACATCTGGAAGCAGCAAAATGAAGATGTCAAAAGTATTGCTGGACAAAAAATGTTTAACATTACATGATCAGTGTTCATTTGACCTGTGAAAAGCGATAGGTCCCGGGGACTCGCATGCTCAAAAATCTATGGGTCCCAACAGAGATCTATGAGTCCCCAAAATTTTGTGTTATCCAGGTTGAAATTGTCAATCGGCGACAAATATATAATAATAATCTATATATTCATTCAGTTTCAATCATCACAGTTTATTGGGAATACAAATCAGTTATCACTTCAGATTTTTCAGTTCACAAAATTTTACATTATACAAAATAATATTGCTGAAATATTAATCTATATTTTCATTTAGTTTTAATCATCAGTTAATTGGTAATACAAAACAGTTATCACTTCAGATTTTTCAGTTCACCAAAATATTGTACATTATACAAAATAAAATTGCTGAAATATTAGTCCATATATTCATGCACTTTTAATCATCACAGTTAATTGGTAGTACAAAGCAGCTATCACTTCAGATTTTTCAGTTCATATATTCTTCGTAGTTTGCTGTCCCGCCACAGTTGTAATGCCTTCTCAAGGTCCAATCCATTATCTTCTTCCTCATAGTGTCATCAGGAATATAATTTAGTCCATTTTGGCAGAAAAGTCCTTTTCTTCGTAGGAGTATTCTTTTGTTTATTTTCTTTCTTCGAATCGTTCACTTCAAAACACATGTTTTCCTTGCCTCCTCGATCTTCCGAATAATTTCTCTGCCGTTTTTTCAAGCCGGAATTATTGCCGTTGTTATCACTTTCTGCATTATTTTTCGACTTATTACTGACACTGAAGACATTACCAATTTTGTGTTGATTTTTACCTAATACTAACTGTTTTTTCGGAGGCATACTTAGCCTTCACCTTCCCTCAACGACAAGCACCACAACAATGACGTGATCTCGAAACAGCGAGATCTCGTTTGCGGAGATCGGCGTGCGGACGAAAACTCGAACCGCGAGACCAAAACAACAATGGCGGATCTGCCTGAGGAAAAGTTTAGAGTGCGGTAAATCTTTGTTAAAAAGAAATGTATCGGGTAGTAATGACAATTTTGTGATTTGACACTATGCGTCCCCAGCAAAAATGATGCGTCTAAGACGCAGGGACGTGGGCAAGCGAGAACACTGCATGATTCCTTTTTTAGACCAGCAGAGAAGATCCTGTGGGCGCAAACGCCCTCTTTCTACTAGAATCTCTCTCGAAAATGTATCATTGACCAATCACGAGAGAAAAATGGCATCTGGAACAGAACTGGCTCTCGATTGGTGGGGATCCGGCTCCCATAGATGACTTCAAGGAGCCGCTTATGCTAACGCACGCCCAGTCAAGTCTTAAAAAAGGCAACAAATAATTCAATAATGATCATTTTTGCTTTCAGCTTTGTGCTGACACTCTCACTATTAGACAATCATTACTGTTACGCTTCGAGCAATGCTCGTTTTCAGTTGTGGTTGAAGACGTGAACAGGCCTGCCTTTTACTTGACACCAGGTTAGGACCGCAGCAGCCCCCGAACCCCCCCACCAACTGCCAAATCGATTGTTGTGTGTGAAAACATACTAGATGACATGTAAAATATGACTTCTCTTGGCTTACGGTTTGAAAAACAAAAAACAAAACTCCAAGGAAATACAACGATGAATCACTTTTTTGTCAAAATGATTCATGTCTTTCCGATGTCAACATTCCCAAGTTTGATAATGGCATGATGTATAGACAATAATTTCGCTGAAAATAGGGATGATAGCATACCTGTCAACCTCCAGGGCCCCATGCCATAACAAACTGTTGTATTTTCCCTTACAAAATAGAAAATAATCTTACACCGTATTTATTTTTTCAAATGTGTTTATTTACGTAGTTTAACATGTTATATTGTACATGTGATTCGTTATATCATATATATCATTAATTAACATTTTGTTGTGAGATACAGAGTTGCTCGACAGGAATGAGGTTTATTATAAAAAAGTTAAAAAATCTATCCATCCATCTATCTGTCTATCTATCTATCTATCTATCTATCTATCTATCTATCTATCTATCTATCTATCTATCTATCTATCTATCTATCTATCTATCTATCTATCTATCTATCTATCTATCTATCTGTCTATCTGTCTATCTGTCTGTCTGTCTGTCTGTCTGTCTGTCTATCTGTCTGTCTATCTATCTATCTATCTATCTATCTATCTATCTATCTATCTATCTATCTATCTATCTATCTATCTATCTATCTATCTATCTATCTATCTATCTATCTATCTATCTATCTATCTATCTATCTATCTATCTGTCTGTCTGTCTGTCTGTCTGTCTGTCTGTCTGTCTGTCTGTCTGTCTATCTATCTATATCTATCTATCTATCTATCTATCTATCTATCTATCTATCTATCTATCTATCTATCTATCTATCTATCTATCTATCTATCTATCTATCTATCTATCTATCTATCTATCTATCTATCTATCTATCTATCTATCTATCTATCTATCTATCTATCTATCTATCTATCTATCTATCTATCTATCTATGTAGCTTAGCCCAATGTAGTAGAGTAAAATGAATGTTTCTTCTTCATACACTCACTCACAAACAAATGAACTATACTATGTGGAAAAATTGCCCTTAGCAGTACATTTTCCTCTAAGGATCCTCAATTACTTACACGAGAGTAGAGTAAATATATCTTGTCACTAAAATCCTCTGATGACACAAAAGCTTTCGGTGCAATTTAAGAATGGCATGGCGGTTAGACCACAACTGAAGAATGAGCTACAAATACGAAGTTACTGTTAAAGACATCAGTCATTTTACTGTGTAGTGTAAATAAACATACTGACAGGGCCTCCAGTGTGTTGTGCGTATGTCACATGGATTGATAGCATGACGGTTATTTGCACTTTGATATCTGCGTCTGTTGTCTGTTTGTTTGTTGTTGTGTTTTTTTTAACAGTAAGATACAGATAACCCAAAACAGTGAAAACACTTTACTTTGAGCTCCCTCTGACTCACTACCTCAGAGTGCAACTGGAGAGGAAAAGAAAGAAAGGGGAAAAAAACAACTAGAATGGTTGAATGCCATTAGAGCTATCTATTTTAGGTATCTAAAAGCATTTCAATAATGAATAAAGTTAAATTCCTTTTAAACTATAATGCATTGTATTTATGATATTGTTCTCTAGTTTTACTTTACATATTGTGCGCAAGTCTGGAGCAATCATTCCAAAGGTTCACTCCAGCCCCTTTTTATCCTTCAAAAAACGTGCAATAAGAACCATACACAGGGTAGGATATCGAGATCATACTCATATTTTATTCATGCAGTCCAAATTATTAAAATTGGATAACTGTTATTTAAGGTCAACAAAAACATGGTGCCAGAAAACATCCAAAAATTATTCATTCGGAAAGAGGGAAATTATAACTTGAGGGGCTGTCGTAAATTCAAAATCCACAAGGGGAGAACCACCAGGAAAAGTATGTGTGTGTCTGTGTGTGGAGTCAAACTTTGGAATAATTGACAAGATGAGATCAAACAATGTCCAACTATTCATGTGTTCAAATTTAAATACAAAAAAACATGGGATGAAGAAAATGGAATATGAGTGAGATTGGAAATACGGCGTTTAAAACTATGGGTAACTTTGTTGTTATTGTTGCTATTATTATATCATAACTGTCATTATAAATGTTATTTTTATTGTTGTTATTATCATTGGTGCCGCAGTGATATTTGGTAACTCGTGGCATTATGACGTTGAGGGATGGGTATTACGAAGATTATTGTATAAAATTGTGATTATTGTAACTATTATAATTATTGATATCTGACCTGTGTAATAAGTATATCCATGAGATTTTGTTATATTAGACATGAGAGGAGAAGAGGATTTGTAAAATGTTTTTAATAGAGAAGATAAAGGGGTAGGGAAAATAAGCATCTGCTTCTGACTACCCCTTTTCGAACATGTTATGTAACATTATTTTGTTGTTGATACATTGTTTTTCTCCTGTTTTTCTTTCAATGTTCAAAATAAAGTTTTCATTCAATGTTATTCTGGCCTGGAAGTGGGGAATGTCTCTCTAGAAAAACGCCTAAATTAGCAAAATCCAAAGTGCTTAGTGGTTGTTTTGTGGGGCATTTTCAACTCTACAGGTGACTTACCTGCTTGTGAAAGATTATGATCCTTTTCTGTGAAAACTGCTGAGTCAGCAAAAGAAAACCTGGTCAGCTTTGTTTTGCTGACGGTCTGTGTTGATATTCAATGCCAGTCTGGCCTTGGAGAATGTAATGTTTTTTTCCCCAAGGGAGAGAAAATGCTGAGTCATCCAAACCAAAAGTGCCACGTCAGTCTTTTTCCATTTTTTCACATCTAGAGCAACCGACCAAACTGCTTTTGAAAGATTGTGGTCATATCTAAATCCTTCCACCTTTTCTGGGGAGGACAGACAAGCAAACAAACAAACAGCAAAACAAACTCACAAACTTAGATAAAAACATGAAAACACTCGCTTTGCTGGCAGGTGATATATATGAAAAAATACCTGCACGCCCATGGGAGGAGTCAGCACGCCCATGGGGGAGGAGCCGGCATGCCAGCTTGTGAAAAGACATGGGCAGAATAACTTCAGAAGATAGATCGAGGGACAATCGAGAGAGAGGCTCGACGAAGAGCGACACTGATTCGGCTAATTCGGCTAATTCGATGGAATTCACTTAGTTAAATACTGTATACCGTGTGGAAATGCCGGTCTCTTGTTCATTTTTCCATAAAGTAACGAGCATGCATTGATAGGCGAATGTAAGTTGTGTTTGGTTAATGGAGTCAGATAACTCATTCGAACAATTTGGTAAACACTACATTTTTAATAGTTTAATTCCCTAACAAACCTCACAGAACTAGCTTACAAAGTACAAAATGAATCCAAAACTTATAAGCAATTTATGTGCAATCAATAGACAAGGATAACATGGATAAAACGAAAGGAAATTTAATATAAGTCGAAATGAAACAAACTCAAAAGCTTCTGCCAAAACATTTTGTTCTAGTCAAGAAGAGATACTTCAAGGTCGCAGATCGAGCGCCTTTAAAATCGGAACGGTTGCATAGAACAACAAGAGGGCAGAAGAGAGGTTGAGAGCCGCATCTAAATCATCCCTCTATCAACAAAGCCTCCGACGCTAAGCCCCGCCCTCTATCTTCTTTTTGTTTTGGTCATCTCTTGTCTAAATCCATCCAGCATCTCTACAATAAAAGCCAATTATACAAAGAGCGTTATCCCGACATATCATCCAAGCGTTGGAATCACAGAAATATTTATCCTGTTTGAAAGTTTAGGAAGGAGAGAAAGGACCTTGCCACTAAACCCTTTAGAGAGGCAAGGGGAATGAAAACCTCCAGTGTAAAAGGACCTATTAGTCTCAGGACATGGACATTAGCATGATAGTAGACTTATCCTCAGGCAGGAGGAGTGGGACGCTGTCTTTACGCTTTTCAGCAGTGAGGAGGCGGGGGCGGGGGTTTTCATGGAGGCTCCTCGCTCGCTCACTCACACACCAGCGCTCTAAAGGGCAGGAAAATGCAAAGTGGGGCCCTACAAGGAGCATGAGGCACACCAGTAAATAAAAAGTAGCCGGTGGAAAAAGCCTTCAGAGAGTGAGGGATTGAACTCTCTCACCAGATACAATCAAAGATATAAACCGTAATTTGTAAATCTACATCTTTGTCTTTACAGCAGCTGAATTTTCGGATTCCAATCTAGTCGACTGGTGCAACAAAGGGGGACGTAAAAAGTGAGCGTAATGTAAACGCAGACAGCGTACATGCAAGTCGATGGAATTCACTTAGTTTATTATTTAAGAAATTAAATCTGCCCCCGTGTGGAAATGCCGGTCTCCTGTTCATTTTTCCATAAAGAAACGAGCATGCATTGTTAGGCGAATGTAAGTTGTGTTTGGTTAATGGAGTCAGATAACTAATTCGAACAATTTGGTAAACGATACATTTCGTAATATTTATTTCATTACACAGTCAGCAGGTGAGGGTGTTCATCACCTGACATCATGGAAATATAAAATAAAAAAATACAATAAATGGTTATATTAAATCAAGGTTAAAGTTTTTTCTCATTTAACTTTATAACCGTAATTTGTAAATCTACATCTTTGTCTTTTCAGCAGCCGAATTTTCGGATTCCAATCTAGTCGACTGGTGCAACAAAGGGGGACGTAAAAAGTGAGCATAATGTAAATGCAGACAGCGTACATGCAAGTCAAACAAGGAGAGGGCCACAAGTGGAGAGAGAATGGAGCTCATTGTTTGTCCGTTAGCGTAGCTGTGGCGGGAGGGCTGGAAAAAAACAAACAGCAAAACTCAAAGTGCAGACTGGCATTGAGTTCTTGGGGTGGAGGGTGAAGGTTAAAGGGGGCAACCGTTTGGCTGGAGTCTCTGAAATATGATAAATGGCCTGTTTGCTGTGAGCATTCAGAGTTTTGAGTCATGACAGGACGGTGGGGGATTAGCCGCCGCAAGTCAATATTGGTGTTGTAGCATCAGGAAAGCTTAAAGACGGCATGGAATAACGCACTTACAGCCGATGTCAATGTTTGAACAACGTTTCTAATCATTGAATGGGGCAGGTTCTGGTCTGAGCTGATAGAAGGACGTGCATGTTGAAGGCAAAAAGGCTTTTGTGTGGGTTTGTGAGGGCAAATCAGTCAGATACTATCACAATTCCCTCGATTTGGGAAAAGTAGCATGAACACAAATTGCTGATGCTAGCTACCGAGTTCTCGTTAGAATATCATTTTAATTATCGTAAATTCCGGACTATAGAGCGCACCTGATTATAAGCCGCACCCACCACGATTTAAGAGGAAAACCATACACACACAAGCTGCAATTGTATATAAGCCGCATGCGCCCACATTTAAAAATGTAACACAAACACAAAATTAACCCAAACCCGACTTCAAGTCCCGTGATTGAAACTAAATGTCCTTCATTAAAGTCCACAGTCCAAAAATCACAGGTGGCAAAATGAACGGAAAATGATACCGGTACTTAAGGTTTGATGCAGACCTGCAGAGTCCGGGTCCCGTTGAAAGTAATCCACGGAAAAAAAGTGTATATTTCCAAAGGTAAGGGTGGGAAAAATATATCAGATGAACACATTTAATCACGCAACTCCTTTTTCTTTAACCAACTTTTTACCCCCTCTTCTTTCCTTGTCTATCCCTCACCTTTAGCGGTCCCCACTTAAACTCGGCACCCCGCGTTTGTTCCGCCCCTCCTTTTTCATTCACCCGTGCGAAACACATCAGAATAAGTGTCTAAAATAAATACTAATAAATACATTACAAAAATATACAGTTGCGAATACATATTATACTTGGGTTACACATATTTACAAAGAAAGATGGTACACCGAGAGAGTTTTCAAAGCTTTGATAATAATAATATAACTTTTATCCCAAACGGTGCCTGTGACAGGGCAGTTAATGGTAGCAACACTCGAGCGCCGCTGGCGGCCATTAGAAAAATTACATAAATTGGCCGCATCACTGAATAAGGTGCAGGGTTGAAAGTTGGGAAAAAAGTAGCGGCTTACAGTCCAGAATTTATGGTATCATAGAACTTCTCGATGATTGTTTTCTGACTAAGTAACATATAGGATGATCTGTTTGTATGGAGACAACTTTGTATTGTTATTGCATCATCCATTGCACCCTGGTCATCCTGGAAGGGGGATTACCTCATATGTAGTCCCTTCTTAAGGTTTCTTCATTTTCCTCATGTTGAGGTTTTTGAGTTTTTCCTTGCACTCATGTAGGTTTTAGATCAGGGGATGGTGTCATAATAGTCTGTGGTTTACAATAATCTGTGGTCTGTACAGCCCTTTGAGACTCTTTCTGATTGAAGGATTTTATATTTTATTTATTTGACTATAAGGGATTTTATACAATTTTATACAAATAACAGTTATTGAATGCAATGAAGATTTTTCACAGAGGAGGATAAGTTCGATGACAGGTCGCGCCGTTCCAAGTGTGGAGTGTTTTGGTTGGGGAATTTTGATAACGGGGCGCTGAAGAAGGACTCAGGCCTTGTTTTGATAAACGCTTGGCATTGTTTTGAGAAGCGCTTTGCTGATATGAGTTTCCTTTAGACATGGCGGCGCCTTTCGGCGAGGAGGTGGTGAAGCTGGCACCTGACCCACCCTATGGGAGGAGTCAGCACGCCCCATGGGAGGGGCCTGCACCGGTCAGACGAGGTGGCGACTAGGTGGAGGCCACGTGGGGAGTTCCTGGCCTGCCCATGGGGGAGGAGCCAATACCCCAGCTTGTGAAAAGACGTGGGCAGAAGACAGGAGCTTCGGAATCTTAGTCGGTAATGCTTGTTGATTTTTTCGTTTTGAAAATGACTTTGTCACACTTATGCGCATATCCATTTTCTACACCGCTCATTCTCACCAGTGTCGCAGGGAAACAAACCCAACCCAGGCATCTTACGGCAGTGGGAAGGGGACACTGTGAATTGGTTGCCAGCCAGTTTCAGGGCAGACAGACAACCATTCACATGGTCATTCCTACCTAGGGACAATTCGGACCCAACCTGCCATGCAATTTTTGGGAATGTGGGAGGACACCTGAGTACCCAGATGAAACCCAGGTAGGCATGGAGAGAACATGTAGACTCCACAAAGGAAGGCTGGTAGCTGGAATTGAACCCCCGACCTCTGCACCTTGGCGCTGACACGCTAACCACTCAGGCTTTTGTGCCACCCTCAAGTGTATATGTTTATACCAATTAGTATTGACTATTCTGCTTGTTGATTAAGATTGGCAGTTGTGGACACATTTCACAAACGATTGTCCTAATCATGGCACAATGTGTAACATATCTTTACTAGACATTTCCCTGCTAATAGTTTTTTGAAATGTAAGAAATGGACGAGAATTAATTTTTATGGCCGTTTAAACCTGTGCCTTAAAGGATGTTTTTATTTTATTTATTTATTTTGATACCGCGACGTGTCAAAAAGACGGAAGACGGAAGACGGAAAGAGAGAGACGGGAGCAGACGAGAGATGGGAGGCTCGCCAAAGACTAATTAGACTAATTTGACAATAATTTGGCTAAATTCGATGGAATTCACTTAATAAATACTTAAAGAAAATAAATCTGCCCCGTGTGGAAAAGTCTGTCTCTTGTCTATATTTTTCCCTAAAATTAAGAAAAGAGCATGCATTGTTAGGAGAATAAAGTTTGTGTTTGGTTAATGGAGTCAGATAACTAATTAGAACAATTTGGTAAACGCTGTAATATAGTTTTTTTCCTTAAAAGGCTTAACATTCGATGTGGCTTGAACAATAACCAAGACATGTTTATTCCTTAAATTTGCGCATTTGGCTTTTCACCTGGTGCACTCTGTAGTACGAAATTTTGCTGTTCACGGTGCACGGATCCCTTAACCGCCAGGGTCATTGGGCCACAACCAGGGTTGTGTAGGGTTACTTTAACTTGATTACTTTCAATTACTTTTGGATGACTCCAATACCAAATATGCTAATAACAGACAAAAGAATAGAATAGAATAGAATAGAATATACCTTTATTGTCATTGTTACAAATGGGTTAACATATTGTGACAACAAAATTGGGCATGACACTCCAGTTTCACACATTCACAGAGAGGTAAAAAACCCAAGAAGATAAAGGAACAGAGAAGATAAGGTTATGAAACAAGGAGGATAAGGTTATAGTTATAATTTACACAATGAGCAAGTATTTATCAAAGAAAAGATGAGAGATAAAAGAACACTAAAAGTAAAAAGATTTACTGGAGAGACATGTGAAGCCGCTGCACTTGCGCGTGCCGCCATCTTGGATCTAAACTAAATATGAATAAAATGACTCCATTTTGTGCAGGCTTGGGGAGTAACGGAATACATGGAACGGCAAAAATTATGTTGGCAAGCTGTTTGGATTTATTTTCATTTTGTTTCTGTCGCATTTGATGTTAGTTTTGCCGGAGATCAAAGAGATCAAAGCCAGGAGAGAAAGCTTACCACGTGTTGTGAGTCATCATTTTATTTTTGGTTTCTTTTGTCTTTTATGAGCATATTTGGTATTGGAGTCATCCAAAAGTAATTGAAAGTAATCAAGTTAAAGTAACCCTACCCAACCCTGGGCACAACTGAGGAAGTAGCCCTGGAATCCGGAATTTACGGTCAAGCTAAATGTCGGATAAGCTCCAGGCAATGCTTCAGCCATACCTTGTTTCCTGCAGGGATTTGAAGGTGTGATGCTATGACGTCTGACCATTGGCCACACACTTGTTTGCTTTTCACACTCGGTAGACCATGGTCATGGAGGTTGGTTTTCCCCTAAGTGTAGACTTTGACACCAGGCCAACTTCAGTTGGCTTTAACGGTTGACAACACCGCCTTTTTCCGAAACAAACAAGGTACGAATAGGAGTTGACTGGAAGTGCAAGGCACACCTTTTCCATTGATTTTTTTTTTTTCTGTGACTTCTCTTCCATGTACAATGATGATCAAATAGTATGATATTTGATCATACTCATATTTTATTCCTGCAGTCCAAATTATTCAAATTAGATGATTTAGTCAAATTTTTCACTGCACAACTGCTATTTAAGGTCAGCAAAAACATAGTGCCGGAAAACATCCATAAATGATTCACTCTGAAAGAGGGAAATTATAACTTAAGAGGCTGTAGTGGATTCATAATCCCAAAGGTGAGAACCTCCAGGAAAAGTATGTGTGTGTCTGTGTGTGGAATCAAACTTTGGAACAATTTACATGACGAGATCAAACAATGTCCAACTATTCACTTGTTTGAATTTAAATACAAAAAAACATTCCTGGCGGAATACAGAGATGAAGAAAATCGGGTATGATGAGAGATTGGGAATGGTGTGTCTGGAACTATGATTAACTTTGTGTTATTGTTGCTGTTGTTATATCATATCTGTTATTATTAATATTGTTACAATTGTTGTTATATAATTGGTGTATTTAATAGGGAAGATGAAGGGGTAGAGAATATAAGCGTTCTGCTTCTGACTACCCCTTTTTGAACATCTCATCTCATCTCATTAGCTGCACCGCTTATCCTCAGTAGGGTCGCGGGGATGCTGGAGCCCATCCCAGCAATCATCGGGCAGTGGGCAGGGGACACCCTGGACTGGTTGCCAGCCAATCGCAGGGCACACGGGGACAGACAACTCGCTCGCTCATTCACACCTAGGGACAGTTTGGACCGGCCAATTCACCTGAAATGCATGTCTTTGGAATGTGGGAGGAAACCGGAGTGCCCGGAGGAAACCCACCAAGCACGGGGAGAACATACAAACTCCGCACAGTAAGGCCGGGAGCTGGATCTTTTCGAACATATTATTTAATATTATTTTGTTGTTGAGTTATTGTTTTTGTTCTGTTTTGATTTTTATGTTCGAATAAAGTTTTTATTCATTCATTCATGATATCTCTTTATCTGCGCTCCACCAAACGCCAGAATTGCGATATATATGTTTTATTTGGAATATTAATATACCTCACTATACGAAGGAAAATCCAGTTTACGAGCATTCACGGTTTGTCACTGCTCAAAGTCAGTTTGTCAAATTTGCGGATGCAAACTGCAGGCAAAAAAAAGCGCTGTTCAAATATTTTGTGTTCATATTCATTTAAAGTTACTGCAAATCTAATTTTAAGTGTAAAGTAAGTGACTACCTATCATCAACAGTGTCTCGATCTCAGACCTGTCCACCTCCAACAATTGCTCCCTGATTACAGATCCTCTTTATAAGCAGGGTCGGGTAGGGTTACTTTAACTTGATTACTTTCAATTACTTTTGGATTGCTGATAAAAGACAAAAGAAACTAAATATGAATAAAATTATGACTCACAACACGTGGTAAGCTTTCTCTCCTGGCTTTGATCTCTTTGATCTCCGGCAAAACTAACATCAAATGCGACAGAAACAAAATGAAAATCAATCCAAACAGCTTGCCAACATCATTTTTGCCGTTCCATGTAATCCGTTACTCCCCGAGCCTGCACAAAATTGAGTCATTTTATTCATATTTAGTTTCGTTTGTCCTTTATTAGCATATTTGGTATTGGAGTAATCCAAAAGTCATTGAAAGTAATCCAGTTAAAGTAACCCTACCCAACCCTGGTTGTGGCCCAACGACCCTGGCGGTTAAGGGATCCGTGCACCGTGAACAGCAAAATTTCGTACTACAGAGTGCCCCAGGTGAAAAGCCAAATGCGCAAATTTAAGGAATGAACAAGTCTTGGTTATTGTTCAAGCCACATCGAATGTTAAGCCTTTTAGGGAAAAAAACTATATTACAGCGTTTACCAAATTGTTCGAATTAGTTATCTGACTCCATTAACCAAACACAAACTTTATTCTCCTAACAATGCATGCTCTTTTCTTAGTTTTAGGGAAAAATATTGACATGAGACAGGCTTTTCCACACGGGGGCAGATTTATTTTCTTAAAGTATTTATCGAATTTAGCCGAAATATTGTCGAATTAGTCTAATTAGTCTTCGTCGAGCCTCCCATCTCTCGTCTCTGCTCCCGTCCCTCTCTTTCCGTCTTCCGTCTTTTTGACACGTCGGGGCATCGGCCATACCCACCCATGGGGCGGGTCCGGTGCCAGCTTCACCTCCTCCTCTGGCAGACTCCTTACGTGGCCTCCACCCAGTAGCCACCATGTCTAAAGGACTCACCGACACCGACAGGCCACACTAACCCCAAGCATTCCCTGTGAAAAATCCCCACTGCATTCAGCTAATGTAATTTCAAGCCTGCACAAAATGTAGTCATTTTATTCACATTTAGTTTCTTTTGTCTTTTATTAGCATATTTGGTATTGGATTAATCCAAAAGTAATTGAAAGTAATCCAGTTAAAGTAACCCTATCCAACCCTGTTTATATGGCAAACGCAAAGCTGCACCTATTTACTCACAGCTAGATGGAAAATAAAAATAAAGATACCAAATAAACACCTAAAAATCTTTCTACATCTTCCTTGTTCTTTCCCCACTTTCAGCTTATTACATGTAGCAGTGCAGGATTTTGCAGACTTAATCTTCATTAGCAATCTACGATGACGTTGTCCGCGGCCATCCCTGACATTGACGATTTGGATTAGATAGATAGATAGATAGATAGATAGATAGATAGATAGATAGATAGATAGATAGATAGATAGATAGATAGATAGATAGATAGATAGATAGATAGATAGATAGACGGACGGACGGACGAATGGACAGGTAGGTAGGTGGGTTGGTGGGTGGGTTGGGTGGATAGATAGATAGATAGATAGATAGATAGATAGATAGATAGATAGATAGGTAGGTAGGTAGATAGATAGATAGATAGATAGATAGATAGATAGATAGATAGATAGATAGATAGATAGATAGATAGATAGATAGATAGATAGATAGATAGGTAGGTAGATAGATAGATAGATAGATAGATAGATAGATAGATAGATAGATAGATAGATAGATAGATAGATAGATAGATAGATAGATAGATAGATAGATAGATAGATAGATAGATAGATAGATAGATAGATAGATAGATAGATAGATAGATAGATAGATAGACGGACGGACGAATGGACAGGTAGGTAGGTGGGTTGGTGGGTGGGTTGGGTGGATAGATAGATAGATAGATAGATAGATAGATAGATAGATAGATAGATAGATAGGTAGGTAGATAGATAGATAGATAGATAGATAGATAGATAGATAGATAAATAGATAGATAGATAGATAGATAGATAGATAGACAGACAGACAGACAGACAGACAGACAGACAGACAGACAGACAGACGGACGGACAGACGGACGGACGGACAGGTAGTTAGGTGGGTTGGTGGGTGGATAGATAGATAGATAGATAGATAGATAGATAGATAGCTAGACAGACAGACAGACAGACAGACGGACGGACGGACGGACGGACGGACGGACAGGTAGGTAGGTAGGTCGGTTGGTGGGTGGGTTGGGTGGATGGATAGATAGATAGATAGACAACCCCAGCCGACCTCAGTCTGGATGTGCTGATTATCTTATCAGCAGTACGTCCCGTTCTGTAGACAACATCTTCCACCACTCATGCCTGACCTGAACTTTCACTGCTCATTGAATAAAGGCACAGTCAGTAAATAACTACAGCATTAAACTCAATCAGTGTAACTTGTATTCAATCATATAAAATCCTTTATAGTCAAATGTATAAAACCCTTCCATATCGGAAACATTCGCTCATGACACAAAATATTCGAGTTAGAAGCACAATCCTGGAACGAGTTAAACTCATATGAAGATGTATCAGTGTATAATTGAAACACACTAAATGTCATGTCCTGCACGGTTGTCATGGTGCCCAGCTGGCCCCGCCCCTTGACACCGGCAGAGACGCATTGGACTGATTGCTTTTGGAGTACTTAAACGCTCCTTTTGGGACTGCCCGGCGCGAGATCATTGCTTTACCTTGTTGAAGACCAGTTCATGCCTGTTTGATCAGAGTAGTGCCTAGTTTGTAATTTTGATTGCCTTTGAACCTGTTTTGTTTTTGATCCGTTTGTGTGTTGAACAATTTTCTTTCCTAATTAAAGTGACAGATCGTCTACGCATATGAGTTCCGACTTCCTGCTTCCCGGTCCGTTTCCTAAGACTAAAGCTCATGTTGAGGTTTTTGAGTTTTTCCTTGCCCTCATGTTGATTTCAGATCAGGGGATGGTGCAATAATAGTCTGAAATAATAATCTGTGCAATAACCTGTGCAGCCCTTTGAGACTCTTTGTGATTAAGGGCTATTTAAATAAAAATGACTTGACTTTACTTGGCTTTGCTTACAAGATTAACAATGCAGTGGTTTTGTTTTAGAGATTAGTCTCCCACCTTCGTGCAGCCATTAAAATCACATATGTGGCCGTGATTCAACATGTTGTCCATTAGAGGGTTAATGTGTGCTTCCCTGATGCAATTCCAGGTCTTTGGCAGCGTCTTGGACCAAAGTGGTGTGAAAGTAGACAGATGGGGCTGGCAGCCGCACAACAGGCTGTCATCCTCTACGTCTGTCGCAGGGTTTTTTTCCCATTACCCATCACAATGTCCCCTATCGTTCTCATCCTTCAGTATTGACTTCCTGCATATTTTAATTAGTTCTTCACCGCTTTTCTCGGACGAAAAAACGAATATCGCTCTCTTTTAATAAGTGATTCACTACTAGTAATAAAAAGTTATGAGTTGCCCCAAAACGATATGAACACAAAGGGGTGCCCCATATGCGCACAAGCATGGGAATATTTTCATCCCACATCTGTGCATTCTCTCATGCTGCCAGATGGCAAGTGTTATTGAGGTTTGGGGGCACTATATGGCCCCAGAGTCCATTCAGACAAGCTGTGGGCTGTAGAATGCTTCAGCTCTTACAACCTGTGGCAGCAGCCGGTGTTATGCCGAGAAATGCATCCCCGCCGAGATTTGCATCCCCTGGCTACTATAACCACTATGACCTCGTTTTATCTCACTTTTATATCACTTTTCGGGAATGTTATGGCGAACATATAACCAAAACCACTTGCATTTGTTGGGAATGTCTCATCTTATCTCATTAGCTGCACCGCTTATCCTTAGTAGGGTCCCGGGGGTGCTGGAGCCTATCCCAGCAATCATCGGGCAGTGGGCAGGGGACACCCTGAACTGGTTGCCAGCCAATCGCAGGGCACACAGGGACAGACAACTCCCTCCCTCATTCACACCTAGGGACAATTTGGACCGGCCAATCCACCTGACATGCATGTCTTTGGAATGTGGGAGGAAACCGTAGTGCCCGGAGGAAACCCACGCAAGCACGGGGAGAACATACAAACTCCGCACAGGAAGTCCGGTACCTGGATTTGAAC